>NC_141877.1:498365269-498668299 GCF_056163025.1 Triticum urartu
CCACGTAAAACATGCAAACAACAATTAGAGGACGTCTAACTTGTTTTTGCAGGGTATGCTATGTGATGTGATATGGCCAAAAGGATGTGATGAATGATATATGTGATGTATGAGATTGATCATGTTCTTGTAATAGGAATCACGACTTGCATGTCGATGAATATGACAACCGGCAGGAGCCATAGGAGTTGTCTTAATTTATTTATGACCTGCGTGTCAACATAAACATCATGCAATTACTTTACTTTATTGCTAACCGTTAGCTGTAGTAGTAGAAGTAATAGTTGACGAGACAACTTCATGAAGACACGATGATGGAGATCATGATGATGGAGATCATGGTGTCATGCCGGTGACGATGATGATCATGGAGCCCCGAAGATGGAGATCAAAAGGAGCAATATGATATTGGCCATATCATGTCACTATTTGATTGCATGTGATGTTTATCATGTTTATACATCTTATTTGCTTAGAACGACGGTAGTAAATAAGATGATCCCTCGTTAAAATTTCAAGAAAGTGTTCCCCCTAACTGTGCACCGTTGCGACAGTTCGTGTTTCGAAGCACCACGTGATGATCGGGTGTTAGATTCTAACGTTCACATACAACGGGTGTAAGACAGATTTACACACGCGAAACACTTAGGTTGACTTGATGAGCCTAGCATGTGTACAGACATGGCCTCGGAACACAGAAGACCGAAAGGTCGAGCATGAGTCGTATGGTAGATACGATCAACATGAAGATGTTCACCGATGTTGACTAGTCCGTCTCACGTGATGATCGGACACGGCCTAGTTGACTCGGATCATGTAATCACTTAGATGACTAGAGGGATGTCTATCTGAGTGGGAGTTCATAAGATGAACTTTTTTATCCTGAACATAGTCAAAAAGGATTTTGCAAATTATGTCGTAGCTCGCGCTTTAGTTCTACTGTTTAGATATGTTCCTAGAGAAAATTTAGTTGAAAGTTGATAGTAGCAATTATGCGGACTAGGTCCGTAAACTGAGGATTGTCCTCATTGCTTCTTAAAAGGCTTATGTCCTTAATGCACCGCTCAGTGTGCTGAACCTCGAACGTTGTCTGTGGATGTTGTGAACATCTGACATACACATTTTGATAACTACGTGATAGTTCAGTTAAATGGTTTAGAGTTGAGGCACCGAAGACGTTTTTGAAACGTCGCAAAACATATGAGATGTTTTGAGGGCTGAAATTGGGATTTCAGGCTCGTGCCCACGTCAAGAGGTATAAGACCTCCGACGATTTTCTTAGCCCACAAACTAAGGGAGAAAAGCTCATTTGTTGAGCTTGTGCTCAGATTGTCTGAGTACAACAATCATTTGAATCGAGTGGGAGTTGATCTTCCAGATGAGATAGTGATGTTTCTCCGAAGTCATTACCACCAAGCTGCTAGAGCTTCGTGATGAACTATAACATATCAGGGATAGATATGATGATCCTTGAAATACTCGCGATGTTTGACATCGTGAAAGTAGAAATCAAGAAGGAGCATCAATTGTTGATGGTTAGTGAAACCACTAGTTTTAAGAAGGGCAAGGGCAAGAAGGGATACTTCATGAAACGGCAAATCAGCTGCTGCTCTAGTGAAGAAACCCAAGGTTGAACCCAAACCCGAGACTAAGTGCTTCTGTAATAAAGGGAACAGCCACTGGAGCAGAATTACCCTAGATACTTGGTAGATAAGAAGGCTGGCAAGGTCGATAGAAGTATATTGGATATACATTGTGTTGATGTGTACTTTACTAGTACTCCTAGTAGCACCAGGGTATTAGATACCGGTTCGGTTGCTAAGTGTTAGTAACTCGAAACAAAAGCTACGGAATAAACGGAGACTAGCTAAAGGTGAGATGACGATATGTGTTGGAAGTGTTTCCAATGTTGATATGATCAAGCATCGCACGCTCCCTCTACCATCGAGATTGGTGCTTGCGTTGAGCATGGACATGATTGGATTATGTCTATCGCAATACAGTTATTCATTTAAGGAGAATAATGGTTACTCTGTTTATTTGAATAATACCTTCAATGGTCTTGCACCTAAATGAATGGTTCATTGAATCTCGATCGTAGTGATACACATGTTCATGCCAAAAGATAGTAATGATAGTACCACCTACTTGTGTCACTGCCACTTAAGTCATATCGGTATAAAACGCATGAAGAAGCTCCATGTTGATGGATCTTTGGGCTCACTCGTTTTTGAAAGGTTTGAGACATGCGAACCATGTCTATTGGTGTATATGCATGAAGAAACTCCATGCAGATGGATCGTTTGGACTCACTTGATTTTGAATCACTTGAGACATGCAAATCATACCACATGGGCAAAATGACTGAAAGCCTCGTTTTTCAGTAAAATGGAACTAGAAAGCAACTTGTTGGAAGTAATACATTTTGATGTGTGCAGTCCAATGAGTGCTGAGGCGTGTAGTGGACATCGTTATGTTCTTACTTCACAGATGGTTTGATTAGATGTTGAGTACATTTACTTGATGAATCACGAGTCTGAATTATTGAAAGGTTCAAGTAATTTCAGGGTGAAGTTGAAAGATCGTCGTGACAAGAGGATAAAATATCTATGATATGATCATAGAGATGAATATCTGAATTACGAGTTTGGCACAGAATTGAGACATTGTGGAAATTGTTTCACAACTAATACAGCCTGGAACACCATAGTGTGATGGTGTGTCCGAACATCATAACTGCACCCTATTGGATATGATGCATACCATGATGTCTCTTATCGAATTACCACAATAGTTTATGGGTTAGGCATTAGAGACAACCACATTCACTTTAAATAGGGCACACGTAATTCTGATGAGATGACACCGTATGAACTATGGTTTAGAGAAACCTAAGCTGTCATTTCTTAAAAGTTTGGGGCTGCGACGCTTATGTGGAAAAGTTTCAGGCTGATAAGCTCGAACCCAAAGCGGATAAATGCATCTTCATAGGACACCCAAAACAATTGGGTATACCTCCTGTCTCAGATCCGAAAGCAATAAGGGATTGTTTCTAGAATCGGGTTCTTTCTCGAGGAAAAGTTTCTCTCGAAAGAATTGAGTGGGAGGATGGTGGAGACTTGATGAGGTTATTGAACCGTCTCTTCAACTAGTGTGTGGCAGGGCACAGGAAGTTGTTCCTGTGGCACCTACACCAATTGAAGTGGAAGCTTATGATAGTGATCATGAAACTTCAGATCAAGTCACTACCAAACCTCGTGGGATGACAAGGATGCATACTACTTCAGAGTGGTACGTAATCCTGTCTTGGAAGTCATGTTGCTAGACAACAATGAACCTACGAGCTATGGAGAAGCGATGGTGGGCCCGGATTCCGATAAATGGCTCGAGGCCATAAAATCCGAGAGAGGATCCATGTATGAAAACAAAGTGTAGACTTTGGAAGAACTACTTGATGGTCGTAAGGCTGTTAGGTACATATGGATTTTAAAAGGAAGACGGACAATGATGGTAAGTATCACCATTAAGAAAGCTCGACTTGTCGTTAAGATGTTTTCCGACAAGTTCAAGGAGTTGACTACGATGAGACTTTCTCACTCGTAGCGATGCTAAGAGTCTGTTGGATTTATATTAGCGATTACTGCATGATTTATGAAATCTTGCAGATAGGATGTCAAAACATTGTTTCCTTGACGATTTTTGAGGAAAGGTTGTATGTGATACAACCGTAAGGTTTTGTCAATCCTGAAAGATGCTAATAAGTATGCAAAGCTCCAGCTAATAAGGTTGAAGATTTGATGAAACTTGATGACTCGTCTGACTCGGAGGTAGCCCTTGATTCCCTTGGCCAACTTTTTAACAATCTTATTGATACTGATCCTTACCAGGATGACACCGGGGCTAGTCAAGCCGGGGAAGCAGAGGTAACTATCATTTCCTCTGACTCAGAGCCTTTACCAAGACACAAAGTTCGACGAGTGATCCGTAAAGTAAGGTTTTCTAACCCCTTAGCTCACTTGGATCCCAACTTTCATTTGAAAAAGCAGCAGCATGAAAGTCGTCGTGAAGTTGAGATTGAAGATGAGCCGGCTGTCGTCCCTGAACAGACCCCTCGGAAACGTCCGAACGAGGTTTACTTATTACTGTCCTTACCTTTGTTTTAATGAATCCTGCTCCTTGCATTTCCTTTAACTCCTTTCTTTTACCTTTTCAGGAGGTGTCTCGTTCCTCGGGCGACTCATCACAAACACAATTTCCGGCTTTCAAGACTACTCCCGGGTAATTAAAAAATCCTCTTTTCTTCCGAGTTTGATCAATTGTTATCTTAATGCTGACTATCCTGCAATATTTTTCTTTAGCGGTCAGGCTAATTCCAAGAAAGCGAAGGCAACAAAACTAGTGGAAGACCCGCCAGTACTGGCATCTGAGCCGGCTAGGCCACCTTCTCCATTAACTGTCACCCCAGAAGACCCGCCTATTGTCCATGAAGCAAATCCTTCAGAGCCATCCCTTGTCAAGACCACTATTGACCCTTCTGCAGCTGGTCCATCAAGCTCAACCGACCCACCGTCTCCCCGTGTTCAAGATGTTCAAATTACTGGGAGCCGCTTTGTTGAGCCGGGGAACCCGATGGTATTGGCACGGTGCACAACTAAGCAAGAAGCTTTGGAGAGGCGGAAGGTTCGTCTTGATGTTGCCAACTATGACCGTCTTAATGCCAGTGATATCTTATCCGGCTATCTCAGTCATGTACACTCTAGTCGTGATTCTGAGATTGAGATGGTCAAGCAGCTTCAAATGAAGTATGAGGTATGTAGTTTCCGGTTTACCAATATTCCTTCAGCCCCCAAGTCTGTAGATTATGAGAGGAACGGAATAACCTGTAGACTTAGAATATAGGCCGAGACCTTTACTTCTGAATCTTTGCCTGATATTGATAGAACAAGACTTCACCCATAGTCCCCAAGGACCGGTTTATTTGATCATTAATGAATCGGTACTTCAGAATTGAACACCATCTGTAAAGTACTTAAAATTCTAGTTTATCCTTGATAAACTTGTTGAACTGCGTACATTAGCCCCCAAGTGCCAAGTGTTGTTACTTTGTAAAGGACTTGGGACTTCAAATATGCTGGTAGAGTCGTAAAAAATTCGATTTGGTATACATTAGCCCCCAAGTGCCAAGTGGTTTATTCGTAAAGTACTTGGGACTTGAATCTTGAATTTGGATGCTGGAATTTTAAAACCAAGTCTTGACTTATTTGAATGTTTCACAGAATGCCTTGTCTGAACTAAACTCTCAACTGACTGACGCAAAGACCCGGCTATCGAGCCAGGAGTCAGAAATCAAGTCTTCCACCTCCAAACTGCAAATAAGCCTTTCTGAAACGGAGAATTTGAAAGCCAGCTTTGCTGCTAAAGAGAAAACTTGGGAGGATGAGAAAACACTTCTGACCCGGCGAGCTGAGACAGCCGAAACAGCTCTGAAGGAAATATCAACCGAGCTGGACGGTTTAAAGGGCCGGGTGTCTCAAATGGTCGCTGCTATCTTTGGTAAGCTACCTTGTTTTGACCTTTCGTGTATTTTATGCCAGACCGGAATGTGACCCACCAACTTACTCTGTTAAATATATGCAGGTCCGCGAAGTAAAAATCTGAGCCAAGACCCGTTGATTAAACTGAAGGTTGTATACACCTTAGTTGAACAATTATACATTGGTGCACAACGGGCTGTGGCCGCTATCTCTCCTGCAAATCAAGGACCCAATCGGCTTAGCGATGTCCTGAAGAAGCTGTCCATCCTTCCGGCAAGATTCCAAGAAGTAAAACGCTCCTACGCGCGAGCCGGAGCTTTGACTGCCCTAAGCCGCTACAAGGCTTGGGTGCCAGACCTAGACCCGGCAGACGTGGCAAGAGGTTACCCTACTGTGAAGGAGGACGGGTCTCCATTTGATCAGGATGATTTCATAGCATGTGTACGCGAAGTCCGGCCTCAGGCGACTAGCCTTGGAGAAGACACCAATGTTGACAAGTACCAGCCGGTTTTGACAATGCAAATAATAAGATGGCCACTCCTTCATACAAATTAGCAGACCTGATCCCACCTGTGAGAGAAGATACCTTTGCTCCGGAAATTGACCCGGTCGGCCTGATTGACGACGAAGCCGAATTTGTCGCCATGAACGGCTTTGATTGGTCAAAATCCAACTTCCAGCAGACTCAAGATGGTGAACCGGCGAGGGAAGGACAGTGACCATCTTCATGGGCTTATAAAGCCTTGTAATAGCTTAGCTGTTTAAAACACCACATGTTTTCTTATGCCATCACGCATAAAACACTTCTACGTGAATCTGTGCTTCCAGATGCCAATGTTTAATGCTTTCTTATGCATCGTTTAATGCTTGTCTCTGCAATGTTTGAACTCTGTTCCTGTGAAAATAAGGAAAAAAACCAGGCAAGGCGGTTTAGAATCAACTAGGCTTAAACACCTAATATACAATCCATAAATTTACCTCAATAAGAAAAACAGAGATAAATGTAAATAAAGGATAAGGTTTAATACTAACTCTTGAGTTAACGTAGCAGGTAAGCGCGTATAAGTAAAAATCATACCTTATCCTTGTTGATCCTTAGATCGCCGGCTTAAGTAACCCGGGTGATGAATTGATAACTCAGTATGTATGAAAAGTTAATACTCCTTGAATACTCAATGATCATCATATCTTAGTAGCTCATACCTTTGGATCCTTGAACCACCGGCTTGAATAACCCGGGCGACTGTGTTGTTCAATAATTGAGCCGGCGAAGAAAACCAGGCTATCTCATTTGTAATATTGAAACAACAAAAACTTAAAGGCAATCAACAGATAACAAACATAATTTTAACTCTGTATTCAAAAGATTGGGGGTTTCTGATTCGAATACGATCAGTAACCCGGACCAAAGGGGTTAAGCTAAGGTTCGAATACGATCATATAGCCCCCAGTGGCTTTGGCGTTGCGCCGATCAAGAGGGTACCGACAGCTATGTTCTCTTTGGTTCGAATATGACCTATGTTTGAACAGGAAGCCCCCAAATGACCTTGAGAGGTTTTTAACGACCCTGATTCGAATACGATCCAAGTCGGCTCAAAAAGGGTTAAGCTATGATTCGGATAAAATCAAGAAGCCCCCAAGTGAGTTTGGCCTTGAGCCGATCAAGAGGGTTACGACAGCTATGTTCTCTTTGGTTCGAATATGACCTATGTTTGAACAGGAAGCCCCCAAGTGACCATGAGATTTACATGTAGATTCGGATACGATCATGAGCTGGACTAAAAAGGTTAAACTTGATTCAAATATGATTAGTTCCTTAATAGTCATTTGTGAATAATAAAAAATAACAAAGATGCATAGTCTTTGAAATGAAAAGAGACCGATGGTCTTACTTTATTGCTTATCATCGTATATACAATGTGAACGTATGTACATGTTGAGAGCCGGTGGCTCAAGTGTAATATGGCCGAAGTTGAGCAATGTTCCATGGCCAGCGGGTCTCCTCTTCCGACTTACGTGAGTCTGCATGCTCTCGAATTTCAATGACATAGTAGGACCCATTGTTTAAATTTTTACTGACCACAAAGGGTCCTTCCCAAGGTGGGGATAACTTGTGTGCATCTGAAAGATCTTGGACGAGCCAGAGCACCAAGTCGCCTTCCTGAAAAGTCCTGGACTTAACCTGGCGGCTGTGATAACAACGCAGGTCCTGTTGATAAATTGCTGACCACGCTGCTGCTAAGTCTCTTTCTTCATCCAACAAGTCAAGCACATCCTGTCTGGCTTTTTCATTGTTAGCCTCAACGTAAGCCGCCACACGGGGCGAGTCATGACGAATGTCACTGGGTAATACTGCTTCTGCTCCGTAAACCATGAAGAAGGGTGTGTAACCCGTAGACCTGTTGGGTGTAGTATTGATACTCCATAATACTGAAGGCAATTCCTCTACCCAACAACCCGGCGTTCGCTGTAAAGGAACCATAAGTCGGGGTTTTAGCCCTTTCAGATTTTCTGATTGGCTCTCTCCGCTTGACCATTGGATTGAGGATGAGCTACGGAAGAAACATCAAGCCGGATGTGCTCTCGCTGACAAAATTCTTCCATGGCCCCTTGGGATAGATTTGTTCCATTGTCTGTGATAATACTGTGTGGAAAACCGAAACGGAAGATTACTTTTTTCATGAACTGAACCGCCGTGGCTGCATCACACTTACTCACAGGCTCCGCCTCAACCCATTTGGTGAACTTATCAACAGCTACCAAGAGATGTGTCTTTTTATCCTTAGATCTTTTGAAAGGTCCCACCATGTCAAGCCCCCAGACTGCAAACGGCCAAGTGATTGGAATCATCCGGAGCTCTTGAGCCGGCACATGCGCTCGTCATGCAAATTTCTGACATCCATCACATCTACTGACCAGATCTTCTGCATCAGCGTGAGTCGTCAACTAGTAAAAACTGTGACGAAACGCCTTGGCCACTAAAGATTTTGACCCGGCGTGATGACCACAATCGCCTTCATGGATTTCACGAAGGATTTCTTGACCTTCGGGGAAACACACCGTTGAAATGCTCCGGAAACACTGCGATGAAATAACTCTCCATCCGAAATCGTCATGGACTTAGACCGCCGGGTTATCTGTCGAGCTAGGGTCTCATCCGCTGGCAATTCTCCCCAGGTCATGTAAGCCAAGAACGGCACCGTCCAATCTGGGATGACGTGAAGAGCCGCCACCAACTGCGCCTCTGGGTCAGGAACAGCTAAATCTTCTTTTGTGGGCAACTTGACAGAGGGGTTATGCAAAACATCTAAAAATGTGTTGGGTGGTACCGGCTTACGTTGAGACCCCAGCCGGCTCAAAGCATCAGCTGCTTCGTTTTTTCGGTCAATGTGTTTCACCTGATAACCTTTAAAATATCCTGCAACAACACCGACCTCTCGACGATAAGCTGCCATGAGAGGGTCTTTGGAATCCCACTTGCCAAACACCTGCTGAGCCACGAGATCTGAATCACCAAGACATCTGACCCGGCTCAAGCTCATCTCCTTTGCCACTCGAAGACCATGGAGCAATGCTTCATACTCTGCTACATTGTTAGTGCACGAAAACATCAATCGTAACACATAACAAAATTTATCACCTCGTGGGGAAGTTAATACAACTCCAGCCCCCGAGCCTTCCAATTGCCTGGACCCATCAAAAGGAATAGTCCAATATGTGTTGTCCGGCTTTTCTTCTGGCATCTGCATCTCTGTCCAGTCATTGATGAAGTCAACCAGGGCTTGAGACTTAATTGCAGTGCGTGGAACATACTTCAGCCCATGAGACCCAAGCTCAATTGCCCACTTGGCAACTCGTCCTGTAGCTTCTGTTTTGAATAATGTCTCCCAAAGGAGCAGAGCTAACCACAGTGATTGGATGTCCCTGAAAGTAATGCTTAAGCTTCCGGCTTGCCATGAACACCCCATAAACAAGCTTCTGCCAATGTGGATATCGTTGCTTAGACTCAATTAGCACTTCACTGACATAATAAACCGGCCGCTGAACCGGATGCTCTTTGCCAGCCTCCTTGCGCTCTACCACCATAGCCACACTAATAGCCCGTGAGTTGGCAGCTACGTATAACAATAGCGGCTCTTTCTCAATTGGAGCAGCTAGGACCGGCGACTCAGCCAGTTGTGCCTTCAGATCCTCAAAAGCGGCGTTCGCAGCATCGCTCCAAACAAACACATCCGTTTTCTTCATCAACTGATACAGAGGCATAGCCTTTTCCCCTAACCGGCTTATGAACCGGCTCAAAGCAGCCACACGACCCGCCAGTCGTTGAACATCATTGACGCAGGTTGGTTTGGCCAGAGATGTAATTGCCTTGATCTTCTCCGGGTTAGCTTCAATACCTTGGTTAGACACCAGAAAACCCAAGAGCTTACCGGCTGGCACTCCAAAAACACACTTGGCCGGGTTAAGCATCATCTTGTAAACCCGAAGATTATCAAAAGTCTCTTTCAGGTCTGTGACCAAGGTTTCCTCTTCCCTGGACTTCACCACTATATCATCCACATAGGCATGAACATTGTGCCCAATTTGATCATGAAGACAATTCTGCACACACCGTTGGTAAGTCACCTGAGCACTCTTGAGCCCAAAAGGCATAGACACATAGCAGAAAGCCCCAAAAGGAGTTATAAATGATGTCTTCTCTTGATCCTTGACTTCCATCTTAATCTGATGATACCCGGAGTAAGCATCTAAGAAACTGAACCGTGCGCAACCCGCCGTAGCATCAATGATCTGATCAGTACGGGGAAGGGTAAAAGGATCAGCCAGACAGGCCTTGTTTAAATCTGTGTAATCCACACACATGCGCCAGGTGCCATTCTTTTTTAGCACGAGCACCGGGTTAGCTAATCATTCTGGGTTAAAGACCTCCACAATGAACCCGGCCGCCAAGAGCCGGGCCACCTCTTCTCCAATGGCCTTGCGCCTTTCTTCATTGAACCGCCGAAGAAACTGTCTGACAGGTTTGAACTTTGGATCGATATTAAGAGTGTGCTCAGCGAGTTCCCTCGAGACACCCGGCATGTCTGAAGGTTTCCATGCAAAGATATCCTGGTTCTCACGGATGAACTCGATGAGCGCGCTTTCCTATTTCGGATCCAATTTTGCGCTGATGATGAACTGTTTGGATGAATCGCCAGGCACAAAATCAACCATCTTAGTGTCATCAGCTGATTTGAACTTTAACTCCGGCTCATGATCTGTTGTTGGTTTCTTTAACGACATCATGTCCGCCGGGTCAACATGATCCTTGTAGAATTTCAACTCCTATGTTGCACAAACAGATTCAGCATAGGCAGCATCCCCCTCTTCACATTCCAACGCTATCTTCCGGCTCCCATGGACTGTAATGGTGTCCTTGTGACCCAGCATTTTGAGCTGCAAATATACATAACACGGCCGAGCCATGAACTTGGCATAAGCCGGCCGCCCAAACAGAGCATGATATGGGCTTTTGATTTTAACCACTTCAAAAGTTAATTTTTCTGCTCTAGAGTCATACTCATCCCCAAAGGCTACTTCTAGCTCGATCTTACCAACTGTTGGGGAACGTAGCAGAATTTTAAAATTTTCTACGCATCACCAAGATCTATCTATGGAGTCATCTAGCAACGAGGGAGAGAGGAGTGCATCTACATACCCTTGTAGATCACGAGCGGAAGCATTCAAGAGAACGGGGTTGATGGAGTCGTACTCGTCGTGATCCAAATCACTGAAGATCCTAGCGCCGAACGGACGGCACCTCCGCGTTCAACACACGTACGGAGCGAGGACGTCTCCCGCGCCTTGATCCAGCAAGGAGGAGGGAGAGGTTGAGGAAGAGGGCTCCAACAGCAGCACGACGGCGTGGTGGTGGTGAAGCTGCAGTACTCCGGCAGGGCTTCGCCAAGCTCTTACGGAGGAGGAGAGGTGTTGGGGAGGGGAGGGGCTGCGCCTTGGATGTTGTGTGCAGCCCTCCCCTTGCCCCTCTATTTATAGGGGAAGGAGGAAGGGGCCGGCCCCCTCTAGATGAGATCTAGAGGGGGGCGGCGGCCAAGGGGAGGGGGTTTGCCCCCCAAGCAAGGGGGGCGCCCCCTTTAGGGTTTCCCCCCAACCCTAGGTGCATGGGCCCAAGGGGGGGATGCGGCCAGCCCATGTAGGGCTGGTTCCTTTTCCTCTACAGCCCATTAGGCCCTCCGAGAGAGGTGGCCCCTCCTGGTGGACCCCCGGAACCCCTCCGGTGGCCCCGGTACAATACCGATATGCCCCCGAACCTTTCCGGTGACTGTATGACAACTTCCTACATATAAATCTTCACCTTCGGACCATTCCGGAACTCCTCGTGACGTCCGGGATCTCATCCGGGACTCCAAACAACATTAGGTAATCACATACAAGTCTTCCTAACAACCCTAGCATCACCGAACCTTAAGTGTGTAGACCCTACGAGTTCGGGAGACATGCAGACATGACCGAGACGACTCTTCGGTCAATAACCAACAGCGGGATCTGGATACCCATGTTGGCTCCCACATGCTCCACGATGATCTCATCGGACGAACCACGATGTCGAGGATTCAATCAATCCGTATGCAATTCCCTTTGTCAATCGGTACGTTACTTGTCTGAGACTCGATCGTCGGTATCCCAATACCTTGTTCAGTCTCGTTACCGGAAGTCACTTTACTCGTACCGTAATGCATGATCCTGTGATCAACCACTTGATCACATTGAGCTCATTATGATGATGCATTACCGAGTGGGCCCAGAGATACCTCTCCGTCATACAGAGTGACAAATCCCAATCTCGATTCATGCCGACCCAACAGACACTTTCGGAGATACCTGTAATGTACCTTTATAGTCACCCAGTTATGTTGTGACGTTTGGCACACCCAAGGCACTCCTACGGTATCCGGGAGTTGCACAATCTCATGGTCTAAGGAAATGATACTTGACATTCAGAAAAAGCTACCGCAAACGAACTACACGATCTTTGAGCTAAGCTTAGGATTGGGTCTTGTCCATCACATCATTCTCCTAATGATGTGATCCCATTATCAATGACATCTAATGTCCATAGTCAGGAAACCATGACTATTCTTTGATCAACGAGCTAGTCAACTAGAGGCTCACTAGGGACGCACTACTAGGAAAAGGGCTACTAATGGCGCACCAGTTTTGCATACTAATGGCACATCACTGGTGCGCCATTAGTATCACGCCACTAGTATTTTTTACTAATGGCGCACCACTGGTGCGCCATTAGTATAGGCCACGGTGCGCCATTAGTATAGGCCACTTGTGCGCCATTAGTATAGGCCACGGTGCGCCATTAGTATTTTTGAATTTTGAAGGCAGGAAAATAGTAGTGGCGCACCGTCTAACCCCCACCGTGCGCCATTGCTATTTTTGAATTTGGATCTGGATCGTGATTTTTTTGCCCATTTTTTGCTCATTTTTTGGCACGATATTATTTCAAATTTTGTTCCTGTTTTTGGATCTTGTACGTTCTTTTGTCGTGTTCTTTTGCCGGAGAGGAGTTCGCCGGAGAGGAGGAGGAGGAGGTCACCGGAGAGGCGCTCGCCTACATCGCCGGAGAGGAGGAGGAGGTCGCCGGAGAGGAGTTCACCGAAGCATCGGAGAGGAGGAAGGAGAAACCATGAGGGAATGGGAGGAGAGGAGGGAGGAGGAGCTCACCGGAGAGGAGGGAGGAGAAACCATGAGGGGAGGGGAGGAGAGGAGGGAGGAGGAGGTCGCCAGAGAGGAGGAGGAGGTCGCCGGAGAGGAGGAGGAGGTCGCCGGAGAGGAGGAGGGTAGTATGGTGAAGGAGAGAAGGGAAGATGGAGTGGAGGAGAGGAGGAGATGGAGTGGAGGAGAGGTGGAGTGGAGGAGAAGAATGAAGAGGTAAGGAGGAGAGGACCACGCCCAGCCATATATACGGCATAGTAATGGCGCACCGTAGGCAGGTGCGCCATTACTAACTTTTTTTTATTTTTTTGATTTATTTTGAATTTTGAAGGCGGGAAGATACTAATGGCGCACCATGGGCAGGTGCGCCATTAGTAACTTTTTTTATTTTTTGACTTATTTTGAATTTTGAAAGCGGGAAGATACTAATGGCGCACCATGGGCAGGTGCGCCATTAGTAAGTTTGATTTTTTTTGAATTTTTTTGCCTCTCCAGATCTTAAAAGCCCCGTATCTTTTTTCTGTTAGGTTTTTGAGGATTTTTCATATAAAATATTTTTTCATCTGAGTTCGTACGCAAAAGTTATGCCCATTTTTACAAATTCTCGAGAGATTTTGCAAAAAAGTCGAAAATTCATGTTTATAAGTTTTGCTAACAATTAGACCACATATCACATGGGAATCTTATTTTCTTTTATTTTTTTGACATTTCTATCATTTTCTTTTATTTTTTTTTGAAACTGAAAAGGCGGTCCAGGGGGGTGCATTCGGGCGAATGTTTGGGCCAAGTTATTAATGGCGCACCGTGGCATGATGCGCCATTACTAGTTCGCACCACTCCCACGGTGCGGCATTACTAGTTTTGAAAAAATTAAAAAAAAATTTACTAATGGCGCACCGTGGATGTGGTGCGCCATTACTAGTTACTAATGGCACACCGTGGATGTGGTGCGCCATTAGTATTTGCACACTAATGGCGCACCAACACATGGTGCGCCATTAGTATATAGTAATGGCGCACCACATGTCTGATGCGCCATTAGTGTCAATTCCATCTATAGCCCTTTTCCTAGTGGTGACGTGTTGTGGTCTATGTATTCACACATGTATTACGATTTCCGAATAACACAATTATAGCATGAACAATAGACAATTATCATGAACAATGAAATATAATAATAAACATTTTATTATTGCCTCTAGGGCATATTTCCAATAGTCTCCCACTTGCACTAGAGTCAATAGTCTAGTTACATTGTGATGAATCAAACACCCATGCAGTTCTGGTGTTGATCATGTTTTGCTCTAGGGAGAGGTTTAGTCAATGGATCTGCCACATTCAGGTCCATATGTACTTTACAAATCTCTATGTCTCCATTTTGAATACTTTCACGAATGGAGTTGAAGCGGCGCTTGATATGCCTGGTCTTCCTGTGAAACCCGGGCTCCTTGGCAAGGGCAATAGCTCCAGTGTTGTCACAGAAGAGAGTCATCGTGCCCGACGCATTGGGTATGACTCCTAGGTCGGTAATGAACTCCTTCACCCAGACTGCTTCTTGTGCTACCTCCGAGGCTGCCATGTACTCCGCTTCACATGTAGATCCCGCCACAACGGTTTGCTTGCAACTACACCAGCTTACTGCCCCACCATTCAAAATATACACGTATCCGGTTTGTGACTTAGAGTCATCCAGATCTGTGTCGAAGCTAGCATCGACGTAACCCTTTACGACGAGCTCTTCGTCACCTCCATAAACGAGAAACATTTCCTTAGTCCTTTTCATGTACTTCAGGATATTCTTGACCGTTGTCCAGTGTTCCATGCCGGGATTACTTTGGTACCTTCCTACCAAACTTACGGCAAGGTTTACATCAGGTCTGGTACACATCATAGCATACATGATAGACCCTATGGCTGAGGCATAGGGGACGACACTCATCTTTTCTCTATCTTCTGCCGTGGTCGGCCATTGAGCCGTGCTCAATCTCGTACCTTGCAATACAGGCAAGAACCCCTTCTTTGACTGATCCATTTTGAACTTCTTCAATATCTTGTCAAGGTACGTACTCTGTGAAAGACCAATGAGGCGTCTCGATCTATCTCTATAGATCTTGATGCCTAATATATAAGCAGCTTCTCCAAGGTCCTTCATTGAAAAACACTTGTTCAAGTAGGCATTTATGCTGTCCAAGAATACTATATCGTTTCCCATCAATAGTATGTCATCCACATATAATATGAGAAATGCTACAGAGCTCCCACTCACTTTCTTGTAAATGCAGACTTCTCCATAAGTCTGCATAAACCCAAATGCTTTGATCATCTCATCAAAATGAATGTTCCAACTCCGAGATGCTTGCACCAGCCCATAAAACGAGCGTTGGAGCTTGCACACCTTGTCAGCATTCTTAGGATCGACAAAACCTTCCGGCTGCATCATATACAATTCTTCCTTAAGGAAACCATTAAGGAATGCCGTTTTGACGCCCATTTGCCATATCTCATAATCATAGAATGCGGCAATTGCTAACATGATTCGGATGGACTTCAGCTTCGCTACGGGTGAGAAAGTCTCATCGTAGTCAACCCCTTGAACTTGTCGATAACCCTTAGCGACAAGCCGAGCTTTATAGATGGTCACATTACCATCCGCGTCAGTCTTCCTCTTAAAGATCCATTTATTTTCTATGGCTCGCCGATCATCGGGCAAGTCAGTCAAAGTCCATACTTCGTTTTCATACATGGATCCTATCTCGGATTTCATGGCTTCCAGCCATTTGTCGGAATCCGGGCCGGCCATCGCTTCTTCATAGTTCGAAGGTTCACCATTGTCTAACAACATGATTTCCAAGACAGGGTTGTCGTACCACTCTGGTGCGGAACGTGTCCTCGTGGACCTACGAAGTTCAGTAGCAACTTGATCTGAAGTTTCATGATCATCATCATTAACTTCCTCTCTAGTCGGTGCAGGCACCTCAGGAACATTTTCTTGAGCTGCGCCACTTACCGGTTCAAGAGGTAATACTTCATCAAGTTCTACTTTCCTCCCACTTATTTCTTTCGAGAGAAACTCTTTCTCTAGAAAGGACCCATTCTTGGCAACAAAGATCTTGCCTTCGGATCTGAGGTAGAAGGTATACCCAACAGTTTCTTTAGGGTATCCTATGAAGACGCATTTTTCCGACTTGGGTTCGAGCTTTTCAGGTTGAAGTTTCTTGACATAAGCATCGCATCCCCAAACTTTTAGAAACGACAGCTTAGATTTCTTCCCAAACCATAATTCATACGGTGTCGTCTCAACGGATTTCGACGGAGCCCTATTTAAAGTGAATGCGGCAGTCTCTAAAGTATAGCCCCAAAATGACAGCGGTAAATCAGTAAGAGACATCATAGATCGCACCATATCTAATAGAGTGCGATTACGACGTTCGGACACACCATTACGCTGAGGTGTTCCAGGCGGCGTGAGTTGTGAAACTATTCCACATTTTCTTAAGTGTGTGCCAAATTCATGACTCAAGTATTCTCCCCCACGATCTGATCGTAAGAACTTGATTTTCTTATCACGTTGATTCTCAACCTCACTTTGAAATTTCTTGAACTTTTCAAAGGTCTCAGACTTGTGTTTCATTAAGTAGACATACCCATATCTACTCAAGTCATCAGTGAGGGTGAGAACATAACGATAGCCACCGCGAGCCTCAACACTCATTGGACCGCACACATCAGTATGTATGATTTCCAATAAGTTGGTTGCTCGCTCCATTGTTCCTGAGAATGGAGTCTTGGTCATTTTACCCATGAGGCATGGTTCGCACGTGTCAAATGATTCGTAATCAAGAGACTCTAAAAGTCCATCTGCATGGAGCTTCTTCATGCGTTTGACACCTATGTGACCAAGGCGGCAGTGCCACAAGTATGTGGGACTATCATTATCAACCTTACATCTTTTGGTATTCACACTATGAATATGTGTAGCATTACGCTCGAGATTCATTAAGAATAAATGATTCACCATTGGAGCATGACCATAAAACATATCTCTCATATAAATAAAACAACCATTATTCTCGGATTTAAATGAGTAGCCATCTCGAATTAAACGAGATCCTGATACAATGTTCATGCTCAAAGCTGGCCCTAAATAATAATTATTGAGGTTTAAAACTAATCTCGTAGGTAAATGTAGAGGCAGCGTGCCGACGGCGATCACATCGACCTTGGAACCATTCCCGACGCGCATTGTCACCTCGTCCTTCGCCAGTCTCCGTTTATTCCGCAGCTCCTGCTTTGAGTTACAAATGTGAGCAACCGCACCGGTATCAAATACCCAGGAGCTACTACGAGTACTGGTAAGGTACACATCAATTACATGTATATCACATATACCTTTAGTGTTGCCGGCCTTCTTGTCCGCTAAGTATTTGGGGCAGTTCCGCTTCCAGTGACCACTTCCCTTGCAATAAAAACACTTAGTCTCAGGCTTGGGTCCATTCTTTGACTTCTTCCCGACAACGTGGGCCATTTGATCTACAAGACATATTGTAAAGATTTTAGACTAAGTTCATGATAATTAAGTTCATCTAATCAAATTATTCAATGAACTCCCACTCAGATAGACATCCCTCCAGTCATCTAAGTATATCATGATCCGAGTTAACTAAGCCGTGTCCGATCATCACGTGAGACAGACTAGTCAACATCGGTGAACATCTTCATGTTGATCGTATCTTCTATACGACTCATGCTCGACCTTTCGGTCTTCTGTGTTCCAAGGCCATGTCTGTACATGCTAGGCTCGTCAAGTCAACCTAAGTGTATTGCGTGTGTAAATCTGGCTTACACCCATTGTATTCGAACGTTAGAATCTATCACACCCGATCATCACGCGGTGCTTTGAAGCAACGAACCTTCGCAACGGTGCACAGTTAGGGGGAACACTTTCTTGAAATTATTTCGAGGGATCATCTTATTTAAGCTACCGTCGTTCTAAGCAAATAAGATGTAAAACATGATAAACATCACTTGCAATCAAATAGTGACATGATATGGCCAATATCATTTGCTCCTTTTGATCTCCATCTTCGGGGCTCCATGATCATCGTTGTCACCGCATGACACCATGATCTCCATCATCGTGTCTTCTTGAAGTTGTCTCGTCATCTATTTCTTCTACTACTATGGCTAACGCTTTAGGAATAAAGTAAAGTAATTACATGACGTTTATGTTGACACGCAGGTCATAAATAAATAAAGACAACTCCTATGGCTCCTGCCGGTTGTCATACTCAAGTCGTGATTCCTATTACAAGAACATGATCATCTCATACATCACATATATCATTCATCACATCCTTTGGCCATATCACATCACAAAAACACTTGCTGCAAAAACAAGTTAGACGTCCTCTAATTGTTGTTGCAAGTTTTACGTGGCTGCTATAGGTTTCTAGCAAGAACGTTTCTTACCTACGCCAAAACCACAATGTGAATTGCCAATTTCTATTTACCCTTCATAAGGACCCTGTTCATCGAGTCCGATCCGACTAAAGTGGGAGAGACAGACACCCGCCAGCCACCTTATGCAACTGGTGCATGTCAATTGGTGGAACCAGTCTCATGTAAGCGTACGTGTAAGGTCGGTCCGGGCCGCTTCATCCCACGATGCCGCCGAATCAAGACAAGACTAGTAACGGCAAGCAAATTGACAATTTCGACGCCCACAACTGCTTTGTGTTCTACTCGTGCATAGTAACTACGCATAGACCTAGCTCATGATGCCACTGTTGGGGAACGTAGCAGAATTTTAAAATTTTCTATGCATCACCAAGATCTATCTATGGAGTCATCTAGCAACGAGGGAGAGAGGAGTGCATCTACATACCCTTGTAGATCACGAGCGGAAGCGTTCAAGAGAACGGGGTTGATGGAGTCGTACTCGTCGTGATCCAAATCACCGAAGATCCTAGCGCCGAACGGACGGCACCTCGGCGTTCAACACACGTACGGAGCGAGGACGTCTCCCGTGCCTTGATCCAGCAAGGAGGAGGGAGAGGTTGAGGAAGAGGATTCCAACAGCAGCACGACGGCGTGGTGGTGGTGAAGCTGCAGTACTCCGGCAGGGCTTCGCCAAGCTGTTACGGAGGAGGAGAGGTGTTGGGGAGGGAAGGGGCTGCGCCTTGGATGTTGTATGCAGCCCTACCCTTGCCCCTCTATTTATAGGGGAAGGAGGAAGGGGGCCGGCCCCCTCTAGATTGAGATCTAGAGGGGGGGCGGCCAAGGGGAGGGGGCTTGCCCCCCAAGCAAGGGGGGCGCCCCCTTTAGGGTTTCCCCCCCAACCCTAGGCGCATGGGCCCAAGGGGGGGATGCGTCCAGCCCATGTAGGGATGGTTCCCTTTCCTCTACAGCCCATTAGGCCCTCCGAGAGAGGTGGCCCCTCCCGGTGGACCCCCGGAACCCCTCCGGTGGCCCCGGTACAATACCGATATGCCCCCGAACCTTTCCGGTGACCGTATGACAACTTCCTACATATAAATATTCACCTCCGGACCATTCCGGAACTCCTCGTGACGTCTAGGATCTCATCCGGGACTCCGAACAACATTCGGTAATCACATACAAGTCTTCCTAACAACCCTAGCTTCACCGAACCTTAAGTGTGTAGACCCTACGGGTTCGGGAGACATGCAGACATGACCGAGACGACTCTTCGTCAATAACCAACAGCGGGATCTGGATACCCATGTTGGCTCCCACATGCTCCATGATGATCTCATCGGATGAACCACGATGTCGAGGATTCAATCAATCCGTATACAATTCCCTTTGTCAATCGGTACGTTACTTGCCCGAGACTCGATCGTCGGTATCCCAATACCTTGTTCAGTCTCGTTACCGGCAAGTCACTTTACTCGTACCGTAATGCATGATCCTGTGATCAACCACTTGATCACATTGAGCTCATTATGACGATGCATTACCGAGTGGGCCCAGAGATACCTCTCCATCATACGGAGTGACAAATCCCAGTCTCGATTCATGCCAACCCAACAGACACTTTCGGAGATACCTATAATGTACCTTTATAGTCACCCAGTTACGTTGTGACGTTTGGCATACCCAAGGCACTCCTATGGTATCCGGGAGTTGCACAATCTCATGGTCTAAGGAAATGATACTTGACATTCAGAAAAAGCTACAGCAAACGAACTACACGATCTTTGAGCTAAGTTTAGGATTGGGTCTTGTCCATCACATCATTCTCCTAATGATGTGATCCCGTTATCAATGACATCTAATGTCCATAGTCAGGAAACCATGACTATCCTTTGATCAATGAGCTAGTCAACTAGAGGCTCACTAGGGACGTGTTGTGGTCTATGTATTCACACATGTATTACGATTTCCGGATAACACAATTATAGCATGAACAATAGACAATTATCATGAACAATGAAATATAATAATAACCATTTTATTATTGCCTCTAGGGAATATTTCCAACACCAACTGGGTATGCCGACTTACCAGGTAGCACACCATGAAAAACAGTGTTGGATTGTTTTAAGATTTTTGTCCGTCAATCTCATCCGGCGGAACGTCTCATAGTAAAGGATGTTGATGCTGATGCCTCCAACCATGAGTACCTTAGTAAACTTGTACCCACCAACCTGAGGTGCCACGACCAAAGCCAAATGACCCGGATTATCAACCCGGGGCGGGTGATCCTCTCTGCTTCACATAATAGGCTGCTCTGACCAGCGTAGATAACGTGGAATTGCCGGTTCAACGGCATTGACGGCCCTCTTGTGGAGTTTCTGGTCTCTCTTACATAAACTGGCAGTAAAGACATGATATTGTCCACTACTCAACTGCTTCGGGTTGCTCTGATAGCCGGATTGTTGGTGCTGTTGATTCCCTTGGCCGTGTTGCTGATTATATCCTCCCTGGTGACCAGGATGACCCTGACCATGAAAACCTCCTCCGCTTGAACCGGCGCCCGGGCCCTGAAAGCCGCCTGCACCTGAGCCGCCACCCGGGCCGTGACCCCCGTCAAATGTGGTTGAATTTTTAAACGCCTTCATGATTGTGCAATCCTTCCACAAGTGGGTGGATGGCTTCTCCCGGGTGCCGTGTCTTGGACAAGGTTCATTCAACAACTGCTCAAGGGTGGGGCCTGACCCGCCCGATCGAGGGGGTTGTCTGCCCTTGCGCCGCTGATTACCACCCTGCGCATTAGTATTTGCAACAAACTCATCAGCCTTACGCTTATTACCTCCTTGATTTGCCGGGTTATGCTGGTGGCCCTTGCCATTGCCGTTCTTCTTTCCCTTCGTTGCCTTTTCTTCATCAGATGCCGGGTATTTGGTGGTATCAAAATCGGCATACTTGACAAGAGCCGCCATCAACGTTCCCATGTCATTACAGTCACGTTTAAGCCGCCCCAACTTCTGCTTCAGAGATTCAAAACGGCAATTTTTCTCCAACATCAAAATTGCTGAGCCGGCGTCCATTTTATCAGATGAATGTATTATCTCCTTGACCCGACGCACCCAATGGGTTGTAGACTCTCCATCCTCTTGCTTGGAATTGGTTAGGTCCACAATCAACATTGGCTGCTTACATGTGTCTTTAAAGTTCTGGATGAACCGTGCCTTCAACTCTACCCATGAGCCGATGGAATTGGGTGGTAATCCTTTCAACCAGGTTCGAGTCGTTCCATCCAACATCATGGTAAAGTACTTGACCATTGCAGCATCACTAACCTCTAATAGCTACATAGCCATCTCATAACTCTCAATCCAAGCCCCCGACTGTAAGTCAGCCGTATAGTTAGGTACCTTACGAGGTCCCTTGAAATCCTTGGGCAAACGCTCATTGCGTATGGCTGGGACCAGGCAAGGTACGCCTCCGGTTCTTGTAACCACTCCTGCCTCAATCGAGGTTGCTGGATAAGCCGGAAAGGTTTGGTGAGCCGCCTGCTCTGCTGCTATCTGAGCCGCCCGTTCCGCCTCTTGACGAATCCTCTCCTGATCCGCCAAGTTAAGGGCTCCAGCCCGCACCAGCTCATGCCTATATGGCCGGTTGTGGCGTTGAGCATTACTTGACATCTCTGCAGATTCCATGTGCTTACTGTAACTCGGGCTCCGGCTTGGGCAAGGAGTTGAATGAATCCTATCTCGACTGTAGGAGTATGCATCCTGCTGGGCCAAAGCTGTCTGAAGTAGTTCTCTTACCCTCCGGGTTTCAATTGCTCTTGGCGAGTCGCCTTCCATTGGGAGAGTTGCCAAACGAGCCGACGCCACAATGAGGTTCTCCATGGGGTTAGAGAAGTGACCCGGGGGTGTTGATATATAACGAGGAGGAGTTGTATTCATGCGCGGCGGCTCCATGGTGCGTGGCTGAACTGGTGCACCGGGCGTCGTGACCCGGTTTGCCTCCGGTGGGTTCTCCCTCCAGCTCCGGGTGTATGGAACAGATTCCTCGAATCCAGCGTTAGAGGCAGACGCGACTGAGTTTTCTGACGCCTCCTCCTCATGACCTCATTTGATGCATTAAGATCCACCGAGAGCCGGAAGGTTTCTGCTTGAAGCTGCTGAGCACGGGCATCCAAAGCTGCTCGTTCTGCTGCCATCCGGGTTTCCTCCGCGGCTAGATTTTCCTTAGCTTGCACCATCTCCTCCCGTACGCGCGCCACTTCCGCGTCATGCTGGGCTTTATCCGCCGGCTCTACCGCAGCGGTTAACAGAGTCGTTAGTTTATCCATGAGGTCCATGAGAACCTGAGCTGGGGGGCACGCGGGGTCTCCTGACCCGGCATCTGCTGACCCGGTGGCCGCCGCTATCGCTGCGGTGGAGTTCTGCCCGGGCTGTGTCCCTGCCATAAAGACTCCGGCCCAATTCGGCGGCTCAAGGGGGTCCAGAATACTGCTGCCATCGGAACAGCCACCGAGCATGCCGTCTTGCAGTTGGTACAATGAGTCCGTCTCACCTGTTGATGATGCAGTATCAGAGTAGATGGCCGTCTCCCCGCCTTCCATCGATCCTTCGGAGTATTCACCGCCATGGATGCAACCTACAAAGGCATGCTTCACGATAGATTGAACACGGGCGGACCCGGCGCGCTGAGCCGTTTCGATGAGGTCGGTGTGGACATCCGGCTCAGTGCCTGACTCGCCGATCCGGCCGATGAAGACGTGAATTCCGCCGAAGGGGACCCGGTACCTGTACTCGATTGAGCCGGCCTCGGGGCCCCAGCCTTCGTCGTCGATGTAGATCTTGCCGCGACGACTCTTGGTTATCCGGCCCACAGCGTATCCCTTGAGCCCTTCGAAGTTGCCCTTCAAGGACTCAAATCCACCGTGCGCTGGCCCCACAGTGGGCACCAACTGTCGTGGAGTTGACACGGCAGATGTCCTAAAGCAAGGACTTAGTTGTAGGGCCATCGCACTAGGAAGCTTAAAGGGGTTAATCGCGACAAAGGACACGAGAGAGTTTTATACTAGTTCGGCCCCTTACGATGAAGGTAAAAGCCTACGTCTAGTTGGGATTGGTATTGCTAGGGTTTCGACTTCCAAGAGGCTCAACTCGCCGGCTTGGTTATCGACTTGGTTGTTTCTTTTTCTAAACCGCCATCGGGTCGTCCCCTTATATACACGAGTTGACGCCAGGTGGCTTACCGAGTCCCGGCCGGCTCATAATCGTGTCCGGCTCGGTGACTTTCTTTACATGCCTTTCTGTATAAGTATTTCCTTACATATGGTGGTTTACTTACAATAGCGGGCTTTAAGCCGGCCCCAGGCCTTTCGGCCTTCTATAAGACTTAATAAACTACAAACTTGGATGTTTACTGAGCTTCTTGCGTAACCCGCCATTGAAGCTGACCCGGCCCCTCCTGGGCAGGTCTCAACTGATAGTAATATCCCCAACACCCCCCCCCCCTTTCTCCCCGCGAGTTTGTTTCTGGTTTGCGGGAAAAAGCACGCACTTACCGGTCGACGGAACGATACAGATCCGCGTTGGATGGTAAAACATGTTCGGACTACATGGTCCGGATGATTACGGGCATTTTGAGGATCGGCGTTGAAGATGCCCTTAGCATGTTTATCAGTTTATGTATGTTTGCCTTATGAATGCACATAACCACATCGTTACAACTCTATGTACTGCCTACATTTTAAAGTGAATTGCATGCTACTAGTTTTTTTTCTAAGTCAAACTTTTGTAGAACTTGGTCAAACTCTACAAAAGTTTGACTTTGGACACAACCAACATGCAATGTATGCCAAAATGGAGTTCTCACTGATAAAAACAAGGAAATGCAGTATTATTGGCAATCAATATATAGAATTCTAATCAGAAACTTCACATCGCTCAACAAAGCAGACAATTTATGCCACAGATCACCAAGCTCTCCCACCAAAGTTCTCCTAGATTACAGATTCTCCAAGCCAGAGTGTAAAATCTCCTTGAGAGTATTTGAACTTGGAGAAAGTATGAGCGCATGCATGTTGGAGTACGATAATATATAGTGCTATCGTTTTCACAATGTGGTGCTGATCCCGAGATGCAACATTGAGCAAACTTTTTTGGACAGTGACCTCTCGGAGTATTTTATAATGCTGCAAGATGCACGCAGCCAGCTACGTTGACCATTGACCAGAATGGATAATGACCGGGTCACAGGGAAAGCCGGTTGTAGCTCGAACAGAAAATTAAGACGGCCCGTCGAGAGCCTGTGGTCACCGCTGCCGGCCGTGACGACGTGATCACTTCATCAGTCGACGAAACGAAGCATACGTTTCGTCAGGACTGCGACACGGCACGATCGAGGGCATGCATGCGGGTTATCGGGATGTCCTACTACTACTTGAAGGTAGACTCGACACATGAGGCCGCCGGTCGAGCGTGCCACGCCCATGTCGAAAAGCGATGTGCGTAGAGCGCATGAAGGCGTCCAGCTACTCGAGGATGCTCATGGTAGGGCGCACGTGCGTGCGCTTGTATGGATGATTATATGTGCGTGTATGTGGACATGTGTGATTGTACTGTGTTTGAAAAAAGGCATCCAGCTGCTAGAGGAACGTGCCTGGTACGCCCAACTGTGTCAACCCTATGACCAAGTAGCCCATGCGGTGGCGCGAGCGCGAGCGCGGCACGCTAGCTAGCTTTCGCCGTCGAACTCCGGCTATTCAAGCCTGAGAAGGGCTGGTGCTGCATGCATGCGACAAGCAAGCAAGAGGCAGCGCAAACTCTCTCTGTCAGGTGACCGCGGACAAAAGTCCCCGTCAACCTCTGCTGCGCGCAGCATCGCCGGCCGGCGTGGACGGAACCTGCCGCCGTTTCTTGCGGCGCCGCTGGACACCTCGGCCTTTTGTTTGTTTAGTTCTCGCTCCGCCTTGCAGCGATGACGTCGGCTCGTTGCTGTCAGCGGTGACATGCACGGCCCTGCGTCAGCTATCCGTTCACCGGCCGTTTCAACGGAGACTTCCGGTTGAGGCGTATAGGAGTGCATGCGCTCGAATCGCTCATCGTTAGTTTCCCGGTTCTCGAGGCGTAGGTTTTCTCAAAATTGAGCCGGTCCTAATAATCCTCCCGTCTGACTTTCTTTAAGTTGATTGATGATGCCGGCCTCTCCCTGTCCTTTGACGTGGCATCTTTTTTGTTTTTGTTTTTTTGCAGGTAGAACCATTTGTATACTCAGAGGGTGTGGCTAGGTCTCGACTGAGTCTTAATCAAGTGACATAATATATACTAGGAATAAAAAAAGAAAAAGAAAAGGTGAAAAAGTAAATGGTGTGGCTAGGTTTAGTCGACTGAGAATTAACCAAGTTTTATTCACGTGACATCACATCTAAGAAAAAAAATTACACGGATCTTAATATAAGATCTCACGACTATAGCATCGGCTGAGACATAACCAAGTCTTTGGCCGACTGAGATTTAGCAAGACTGAAAAGTAAAAGAGAAATTTTGCATGAATCTCCACGCAAGAATCTCATGAATATAGCATCGACTGACACATAACATAACCAAGGCTCAGTTGACTGAGATTTAGCAACAATGTTACTCAAATCACCACTGGATTATTACAACCAGCTAAAGACATCTCAAGAGCTCTTGGGGTCCCCGAGAAAAGCCAAGTCATATGGTTCTCCCCGCAACACGTGCAAAGTTAGCTAAAGCATCACTAACCTTACATAAAGGAAACAGAAGAGTGAGTTAATATGACACTCAGTTTCTCACATTAGTGATTTGGTTAGTTTATGTACTGGCATTTCCTCATCAATCAACCTACAGAGCTAGGCTCCTACTATGAGGTTTCCAAGGTATCATTTGGAGGGTAGGGAATGGAGCGAGCATACGAGCTTGGCGAGATCCTTGGATCCCACGTAATCATCAGCTGCGTCCGATCACTGCTAGAGGGAGATGCCGGCTAAGATGGGTGGCAGATTTCATCGGCCCCAGTGGAAACTGGAATATGGCCTTTGTCCGCCAACACTTCCTGCCTGGCGCTAGAGGGAGGTGCCGGCTAAGGTACGGATTTTTGCATGGAAGCTTGCATCTAATGCTTTGGCTACCCAGGAGAATATGTGCAGAAGAGGTATGGAGGAAGATCCCACATGCACTGTGTGTGGACAGGAACCAGAAGATGCTTTCCATGCCCTACTCCGATGCCCACATGCGCGTGAGCTCTGGGCAGCAATGCGTCAAGAATGGACCCTCCCAGCTGAAGGCGTTTTTGAGCCAACTGGGCTTGAATGGATATTGCAAGCTCTACATGCAAAGACGGAGCAGCAGCGGGCTATGGTTCTCATGATTCTTTGGCGTGTGTGGCATTGCCACAATGAAATCACCCACCAAAAAATCCCACCAACGGCTCAAGGCTCAAAAAACTTTCTGGCAAGTTACCTCAACTCTCTCTTGCTTATTCAGCAGCACCCTATTGTTGATGTTTAGAAGGGAAAGCAAGTGGTGGATTACGTCCAGAGCTGCACCACTACACGCCACTGGTCCGATGGCCGTCAAAAAGTGCGTCAGAAATGGGAACCTCCACCAGCGGACCGGGTCAAACTCAATGTGGATGGATCGTTCATTCCAGACGGGTCAGCAGGAACGGGCATGGCGCTTCGTGACAGTGCTGGATCCTCGATCTTTGTTGCATGCAGGTACCTCTTTGGATGCGCTGACGCCGTGGACGCAGAACTTGCTGCGATGGAGGAGGGCCTGGCCCTTGCCCTCCAGTGGTCGCCACTTCCGGTGACCGTGGAGACGGACTGTGCTGAAGCTGTTGCTGGTGCAATCCTCCACCCCCAACATGTCGCACTATACGTCGCGTGTCCAGAATATTCGTGAACTTCTTCAGGAAAGAGATGTATCGATCGTCAAAATCAGTCGCGAAGCCAACTCTGTGAACCATGGCTTAGCACAGCTAGGTAGAGAGCAGGTGAAAACTGCAGTTTGGCTAAGAAATTTCCCTCAGGAAATTGCCATAGCTATGAACACCGATTGTATCTCTATTGCTAGCTAATATATTCACTCTTTCCTCGCAAAAAAAAAAGGACAACTCCTACACAACTAGCTAGTGTGTATAGAACTGAAACTTTCCTCGCCAGTTTTATAGACAATTGCAACTTTTCTGACCTTGCAGGATTTGCAAATTTCAGATTTTACCTTTCCTTTCATCTTCTTTGATCATGAAAGCCAAACACAATTCTACACGCACATGAGGTTAGATTTTATCCCCTGGGTCTCCTCCATCCGTCATCATTATGCCTAAGCTAATATCTCATTCTTCCTTTTTCTGGTCACCGCTCTTTGCCTGGCTTTTCATCTTCTATGATACTAGAGGTCGCGCGAGCACCGCACCTCGGGTCAAAGTGAGAATGTTATAGCGTTAGGGAGGCAAGGACCGTAATGATGGTAGAGAGATTATCAGGGAGTAGCAACATGTCGATAATGAAAGCTGATGAGGCTGTTGGGGCAAGGGTTAAGCCTAGGAAGGCCTTCATATCAAATACGTTGATGGCTCGACCGTTGTATCTTGATTTGTTGATCCACACACCATTTTCATATCTCCCTTATTTTTAGCAACAAAAAAAAAGAGACACACACGCCACTTTATTGTGTACATGTGCAGTGCGCAAATGCTTGGGCGAAATCTAAGTGCGGGGGCAAGCTGAACTTAGTATCCTAGAGAAACCACCCCTCTTCGAGGTCTTCTTTTTGGGGGAAATCCTCGATCCGGGTCTTCAAAACTAAACGATGACATCTCTTGCATCGGTGTCTTGATCCTCCTTTGAACTATTTTCTTGGATGTGGTAATTGGTTTGCAGCTTACTCGCGAAAATGTCAAGGCAAAAGTTTCATCTTGTCTACAAATTAAAAAATGTTTTTAGTAGACCGAGCATGCCTTTTGTCCACCCGGGTTCATTCTAAAGAACGATCGACTCAGTGTCTCGGGGGTGCTCGTATGGATGCATGCGTTTATAGAGGTGAGTGTACGTGTGTATGTGTGAATGTCTATGTTTATACAATGTTTCTATTAACTGTGTAAAATTTAGAAGGAAAAACTTTTGACACGGTTCTAAAAAGGATGATGTGTGACCGTGTTTTTCTTTTGCAAGATTGCAAAATGATCTATGTTGTATATTGTACTCCCTTCATTTCATAATTTAGTGCATATACATTTTTTTAAAGTCAAACTCGTAAAATTTGACAAAGTTTATAAAGGAAAAATATATCCATATCTATACCAATATAAAAAGACCCAAATGGGTAGATCCAAACCATCTCGACCGTCAGATCATGTTATCTAGCGGTTCAAATCGCTTCAACGTTGAGCACCAAACACGGTTAACGCTCTAATTACCCACCAATGCCATTTGTTATAAACACATTTTGACTCAAAGATATTCCTTAAAATCTGTCATGTAATTAATATCCTACCATTCCTTCGAAAAAGTAATTGATATCTTACCTAATACCAACGTGCAACAGATATATCTTACCTAATATAATGTACAATTAATATCCTACCTAATATAAACGTGCATTGCACGTACATTATTACTAGTACATTTAAAAATATCATTGGATATGTCATGAGCCATATTGTTACATTGTATTTATTTGAGATTTTTCTCCGTATATTTGGTCAAAGCCTATTAGTTTCTCCCTGCAAAAAGAAAGTCTACTAAGTTTGAGTTTTCAAAAAAATAAATATAAATACACTGTACTACTCTAAGGAGTACATTATGAAATGGAGGTGTATTTTTCTCGAATAATATTGTATTGTATACTTGATGGAATTATTTATTGGGTTTGTGTCCATGTTATTGCACATCTAAATGACTCAATTAAACTAAGAAGAAAGACAAAGGGAAATGTTTGCACAAATCACCGCATAAAACCAATGACATAGAACTTAGATGTGCAATACTTAGGGCACATGTAGATGTGCTTTAGCAAAATTGTTATTTACTCTCCTGTATCTAAATATAAGTCTTTTTAGTGATTATAATATGGACTACATACGGATGTATGCAACGTATGTATTTTAGAGTGTAAATTTACTGATTTTGTTCCGTATGTAGCCCATGTTGAAATCTCTAAAAAAAACTTATATTTAGAGCAACTCCAATGGGAGGACCCATTTTGTCCGTTTGGGTCATCCGGACAGAAAACTTGACCCAATGGGGCGACCCAAACGGACGTCCGTGCCCACCTGCTGTCCGTCCCCGACCCAAATCTGACCCAAATCTGGGAACAAATGAGTACGAAGCGGACGAAAACGGACGCTCTCGTCCACTGCTGTCGCCCGCTCGTGTCCGCCCCTGGTCCCATATGTCAGTGACTACAACGCCCGTAGCAAGGCCACCGGTGCTGGTCTCAACCGCGCGCTCGGCCGCTCCTCCGCGCCGCAGCTAGGCCGTCGGCACAGGTCGTCGACGCGCGCTCAGCCGCTCCTCGGCGCCGCTGCGAGGCCACCGGAGCAGGTCGCCACGGCGCGCTCGGCCGCTCCTTCATGCCCCAGCGAGGCCACCGGTGCAGGGCTCCTCCGCGCGCTCCTACTGGGGCTCGAGGCCCGGAGGGCGGCGCGAGCAGAGGGTGGCTGCAGCAGAGGCGCGAGTAGAGAAAATCTCGCGGGGGAGGAGATCCGCGAGGAGAGGACCCGGTCCTGATGGGGGGCAGGGGGGGCGGCCGCCCCAGGCCCCCAAAACGGAGGGGCCCCCACCCCAGGGACATGTGTTTATATAGACATAGGCCTGCTGCTGCGTGCGTCTGCATGGGCTGAAATAAACGTATTTCCATGGCCCAAGTTTAGTACGTGAGGCTGGCTAATAATCACGCACGGCCATGGATCGTGGATCGAATCAGCCCTTCTTGGCGAGGATATCCAGGGAGGCATGGTGTCGGCGGCCGCCACCGGATGCCTGGATGGCTTTTCGCCTCTACGCCTCGCGACCGCGTGAATAGTTGAACATCGGCAGATGAGGGATGGCCACCGGGCATGCGCCGTGCGATCTCTACAACTTTAGTCGGAGACGCCCGGCAAAAGGGACGGGAAGCTGATTCTAGATGAGGTATTGTGCCCTAGTGATTTTGCTTTTCCCATCATAATTAATAAATATTATGAATGCTAAACAATATTCCCTCTTAATTATTGTCATAGATCATTGATAATTGATTGATTGGCCATGGTTACTGTAGATATTCTAGGCTTTGTTATTTTCGAAATCAATTGATAATTAATAAGATTTTTGGTCCATTTAATATAGTATTTTTATAGCTCTGCGCTAATTTTCAAATACCAAGTACACGTCCAATGTAGAGACTTCGATGTGATGGTTAGGGGAAATATATCACTACCTCTGGTGCTAAATGCAATGTATAGATGCATGCTTTCCCATTAAATTGATTGTAATGGATCTATTCTTGCAATGTTCTATAGAACACAAAGATAAACTAGTCTAGAAAAGAAACTAGTTCATGATTATGGTTAATCTATTTTTTCCCTAAATGTACTGGATTTGATAGCACTTCCAATTCCTCCTCCTAGTGAGTAAAGTAATTTCGTTGGGTGTTGAAAACAAGATTGAATCATGTGATCAGATAGGAAGCGGGAAAGACAGCTAGAAAATCGATCCCAATGGCATGCTCTAAGGGGCCCCGAGCTCCCATTTCGCCCCGGGCCCCTGAAACCTTAGGATCGGGCCTGATTGGCACGTAGTGTCGGTGGCTTTGGTGCTCAAGGACGGGATCGCACAAACGTACGTTTTGGACGACGGTGTAGCTACAGCGACGCGACCCGACGAGGATCATCCGAGTCCCGTGGCTGTCATGCATGCGTCGCTGCCTGCGGTTGCTTCCTTCCTTCCTTGGTTGGTGGTGTCGTTCATTACGCCGCTGACAATTTTACGAGCCGAGAACGCCAGCTTACTGACTGAGTGAGTGACTGATCGGTGAACCTGCGAGAGGGAATGAATAATCAGTCGGCAGGGGAATCTCAAATTGAGGTGCAAGCCGGACAAAAGCCCTCCGAGTAGTCAGTCATCACTCATCACCGGCATTGCATGACAGCCACGGAACCTTAACCTGCGGCCGTTTTCTGCCGTCCGGCCGACGGAACCTCAGCGATGACGTCGGCTCGCTGCTGTCTGCGGCGACACGCGCGGCGCCGCACTGGACCAGCGTGCATCATCCTCCCCGTTTCCGTTTGGACCTGCCGTTTGAATTGGCCTCGCCCAACTAAATAGCCGTTTCCTCCTTCGGACGGCCGGGAGTTATCTCAGTTCTCGGGTCATTTTCCGGCCGATAATACTTTTGCCTCTCCTCCAAGGAATAACGCCTAGGGTTTCTGTCTTCGGTAGGCGGCGGCGGCGATCTCCCATGTCTTCTGTGGCTTTAGGGTCATGGGCGTGGTGGATCCCGGCCTTACCGACGGAGGACTCCGTTTTCAGGTGCTTTTTCAAATTTTGTTAGGGTTTGTGTCTTACTTAAGAAGACGAGACGACGGCGGCTTCTTGAAGATCTCCATGTCCAGCCCCGGTCCCGATGGTGTCTCTAGCGTCGTTGGAGGGCGTATGGAGGTGTGTATCTGGCGGATCTCGCCGGTTTCGATTGTTGGTTGTCATTGGTGGAACCGCTCGGATCCGGTCTTTATTCGTCTTTGTTCACGTGTCTTCAGGTTGGATCCTTCCGATCTAAACTTCTCTTCATCGGCGGCAATTGCTGATCTAGTGTGTTGGTTTTATGGGGCCTTAGCACGATGACTTTTCGCCTGTCTATTACAACAAGTTGTGCTCGGCTTCAATAAGGGAGGATCGATGACAATGGCACGCCTTCGTCTCGCTTCAGTGTTTGTAGTCGGCTTTAGGTGATCTATAAATCTGGATGTAATTTTTATTATTTCTTATGTTCTTGTACTGATATGATTGGAGATAAATATATCGGCAGTTTCAAAAGAAAAAACATTCAGGGTCAAGTTTCAACGACTTTTCCGGCGGTGCGAGGGGAAACGTGGGCGTCGTAAATGAACGCCTTGCCGATTGAGGAAACGGAAATACGGTAGTACCGTTTTCGGATGGCTTGCTCGTGCCAGGTGCGTTGTCTCTGTAACCAACAACCTGCCATGCGTCGCCACAGTCGATCGACCTCATCTACCCCAAGGTGACTACGACAGACAATTCCAGGCAGGCAGAAAAACGTGCCAGACATACATTGCAGGACGGACGGCAGGAGATGGCTGCGGGTGGGCAGCAATTGCCTACTCCCTCCTTTCCGGTTTATAAGGCTCAATTCAAAAATCTCACTAACCAAGATAGATGATAAGTGATGGAATATATTTTATAGTTTGCAAAAATACTCAATTAATACTCTTGTTTTTCTAAAAAAAATATGTTTAGGAATGCATTAATTGCAATGCATGCATGCATAAAGTGCATGCATTGGTCAGTTTTCTCTTAATACTTACATGCAATGATTTAATGTACTTTAAAGTCTAAACAGGTGATGGAGAACAATCAAATTGAGCCTTATAAAATGGAAAAACTAAAATTTTGAGATAAGCCTTATAAACCGGAAAGGAGGGAGTACTTCACATGCGGAACAATAATAATAGACACACGGATGATAACGGACTTTTACATTCTCCTTTCCAAACTAATTAACTTATTCCCCCTAATTTTCAGGGGGTGGGGCTCTTCTTCCCCCTAGCCCCAATCAAAGGATGTCACATGTCCCTATCCGTTGAGTCAGTAAAAATTTGGTCCGTTTATGTAGCATCGCTCCATGCGAAATCACAAAAAACAGAGGAGTCATCCCTTTTTAGTTACAGTTAGAGCATCTACGCCCTTAGAACATCTCCAATAGCCTTCGTATATTGAATTGCTAAAAAATTGTTACAGCAAGAGGAGAGAGAAGGTTTACTAAATAACATCTTTTTTTACTTTGCCTGTCTTTGTATATTTGATTGCTATATTTGTACAAAACGCATCATGACATGTGGGAACAGCTTGTCATACACACTACACACTACACACTACACGCTAGCTTACATATATAAATACATATACTATTACAACTCGTCCCCGTACATGTTACATACACACATGCGCACATGTACATGTACGCACTCCATGAAAAAAACATACACAGGAAAACACACATACGGCATGCAAAAAAGAATCCATGCAAAAAAAATTACACACATCACATGTACACGAGCACACAACACACGTACACAGCACACACACATGCGTGAGGAATACACGGCTCACCAGTCATTGAGACAAAAATATGAAGGAGGCCACTTTAGGAGGCTTTGTAAAATAATAGCAAGTGGTATCTCCACTTTGCAAACATACAAAGGTTATTGGAGGAGGGTTTTTGAATATGATTGCTAAAATAGCAATTGAGTGCAAATATGCAAAGACCGTTGGAGATGCTCTTAAACCGGTCTTAAACGCCCATGCAGGCGCATCGGTTAAAAAACCTGACCCACCCGGACGCCTTAAACCGACCTCAAACGCTCGGGCTGACCGGCATCCCTCGTATCCATCCCAATTCTAGGTTGGATAGGGTGGCTCGCGTGCGTCCGCCACGTCGGCCTGGCATGCTATGGCCCGCAACGACCAAACTCCTGCCCCCACAATTATCCGACGATCGACGAACAAACCCTAGTCGAACATAGTCCGTCCTCACTCGACCGCTCAGCTTCTTCCCCAAATCCACTTCATCTCCCCTGCTCGCCATGTCCGACAGTTGTTCCGATGGCATGGAGTAGGAGAAGGCCGACACGAAGTCTGATGGCTCCGCATTGACCTCCACCGGCCGTGGCTGGACCTGGGCGACATCTCCTCCTCTGGGCCGTCGGCAGCTGCAGCTCCGCGGCGCCCGCACTTGTCCGACGCGGCCCCTGTCGACCCCTGCTAGGTGCCAACCAGCACCGCCCGCAGTTGCCCCTATGGGGCACTGCTAGATGCTGGTGTCGGTTGAACTGCATCCAGAGTCGATGGGCCATGCTTATCGCCTTGCTAAGAAGCGGGTGTCAGGGTAGCTACCGGCCGCTTCAAGGGTGGATCGAGCAGATCCGCACTTCCCCCGGCGAACGACGGTGAAGAGGCCCTTCGCACCGCCATCCTCCACTCCTACACTTCCACGGAGATGGACGCCTGTCACATCGTCGTAGCAAAAATGCCAAGGCGCTCCGCATGGTGGTCGAGGAGTCGAAGTTGTAGGCGATGCAGCAGAGAGAGTCGCGCGACGATAGTGGGCATCATCATCCTGCCCTCCTCGTCCTTCCCCGCTTCGAACATCGACGACAATGACACACCCGGAGTCGCCGATGCCTATGTTGAGAGTCCATCCGCGTTATGGACTTTAAGTAGTCATTCAATGATGAACTCGGGCGGCAGTCACTTTTGGTTTAGACTATGTTAGGTTTGTATGTCCGATCAGATTATGTTAATATGTTTATCCATGCCGGATTGCTATGTTCTATATTGATCTACGCAGGAGCAACGTTTGCATGATTTTGTATGAATTTGGGGTAGGACAGACAAGGGATGCGGCTGTGGAATGCGACAAATGAGGTTTGCCCGTCACCTCTAACAGACGCGCTCAGACGCTTCCGCGAACGTATAGGGGGGCAAATTAGGTGACCATGGTTGTAGATGCTCTTAGTTAACTGTGTGATCTATGGGCCTTCCTCTTGTTTCCCTTCCCTAACCATAGGCGGTTAGGGAAAACTCTCCCCCACAGACTTCATCGATGAGCCCGTGGATTCGTCTCCACTCTGCTACCGCTCGGGCGGCCGGTTGCGGGAAGGGGAATCCCGGTGCCTCTGCTCTTGTTAGTAGTTTAGTTAGGGTTTTAAAGTCCTCGCGGGTGCGACGCTCGGGCAGATGACAACGCTACTTCTTCGAGTTTGTCTTATGGGCTCTGATCCTCAAGTTCGTCCGTCTGGACGTAGTCAATGGAGTTCCGGCGTAGATTTCTAATGTCTCCTTGGGGCGGTGAGCAAGGGTGGAGCCAGTATGTAGACTTGAATGGGGCAAATAACAACATGACCGCATAAAAATAGAACATCAAAATATATCAAGTCTCAATTATTGTTTTGGGTTTGGCTCCGCGATGGCTAACATATGTTCAACTAGCTCCGGTTCAGATAGTGCCCACACACACCGCGCCATCGACCAGAGGAGTGAGTGCATCCACGAGTCATCGGCCCAGCATAGGGCACAACTATAAGAAGTTGTCGTGCTTCGGTGATGTCTCGTATCGGCAATAGGTAGTGAGCAATGGGCAAGTCTCCAAAGAAACCCCGTCACCTTGGATGGGACATCTGTTCTCCATAACTTTGACCTGCTGTTGCATTCTTTTGCATATTCAGAAGAACCTGATATGCCTTCTAACCATGCCTCACGTCGGATCTTCGTTACCACTAGCATTCTATTGGTCGACCGCACTGGAAATTCGCCTTTTTTTATCATGTGCCCAGGCCTAAAAATCCTAACGATGCCTTATACTAATCGGTATATTCAGAATTAGCTGCATCAGCAGCAGGGAGGAAAACACTATTAATCAGCTACGCAGTTCCAAGTGGCCATGTTAGGTAGCATGAGTTCAGAGACATTTGCAGTCTATTCCTGTAAGGCGACACTTTTTTAGGGAACCTCCTATATGCCGCTTATTGCGGTAAACTGGTGGCGATAGGTAGTGAGCAATGGGCAAGTCTCCAAAGGAGTGAGTGCCATCCACGAGTGAGTGCATCCACGAGTCATCGACCAGAGGAGTGAGTGCATCCACGAGTCATCGGCCCAGCATAGGGCACAACTATAAGAAGTTGTCGTGCTTCGGTGATGTCTTGTATCGGCAATAGGTAGTGAGCAATGGGCAAGTCTCCAAAGAAACCCCGTCACCTTGGATGGGACATCTGTTCTCCATAACTTTGACCTGCTGTTGCATTCTTTTGCATATTCAGAAGAACCTGATATGCCTTCTAACCATGCCTCACGTCGGATCTTCGTTACCACTAGCATTCTATTGGTCGACCGCACTGGAAATTCGCCTTTTTTTATCATGTGCCCAGGCCTAAAAATCCTAACGATGCCTTATACTAATCGGTATATTCAGAATCAGCTGCATCAGCAGCAGGGAGGAAAACATTATTAATCAGCTACGCAGTTCCAAGTGGCCGGCCCATTTGCAGTCTATTCCTGTAAGGCGACACTTTTTTAGGGAACCTCCTATATGCCGCTTATTGTGGTAAACTGGTGGCGATTCGCATAGGGACAACTAGCCTGGGCCGGCCCATCTCGCTATGAAAATCAACAAAAACGAGTGCCCTAGATGTGAGTCGAACACACGGCAAGCGGCGACTAACTAGCATTGCTAGCCACTGCGACATGCTAACTCTAATGGTAGATTTGCAGCGTGATACATAAAGAAAACAACCGCAGCGGAAAAACTTAAATAACTAATTGCCAAAAGTTAAAGTGTGTGGGATCAAACACACTACCTCCAGCTATGCAAATAACCTCGCTAGCCACTGTAGTACAAAAAGGATATGCTGGCAGATTGACAGTGCCGTTTATATGAACATAACCAATAAAATAATTGAACTTTTTTTCAAAATTTCAAAATTTATTTTCTTTTTAAAAATGAATATTTCCAAATTTTACAAAACGTGAACATTTTTCGGAATCTGAAACATTTCCTGCCAAAATAGGAACAAAATTGAAAGCAAGACCATTTTTCAAACTACGAACAAAATATTGAAAGAGGAACAACAATTGAACTTGCAAAAATTATTCGAAATTATGAAAAAATCCAAACGAGAACACTTTAACAAATACACCGAACATTTTTCTGAAATTGCAAACAGTTTTTGAAAGTATGAACAATTTTAAATTTTTGAATAAATTTTGTACACAGGTACAATTTCCGAAATTATGAACAATCTTTTTAAAACACATTTTTTTGTAATTCCGGCAAATATTGTTATATTTTCAAACAAATTTCCTAGACATGAGCATTTTTTGAATTTCTGAACAAATTTAGAACTCGGAAGTATTTCTTGCAATTCGCGAACATTTTTAGAAATTATGAACATAAACTTAACATTTTAAAAAATGAAAACTGAAAATTACAATTTGGGGGGGGGGGGGGGATTTCTGAACAATTTTTTTTATTTTTTCTTAAATGAAGCAAACAAAATTTGAAATTCTAATTTTTTGGATATTCAAACATTTGTCGAAACATTTTTGAATTTTTGAACTTTTTTGTATAGAAGCAAACAACATTTTAATTTCTAAAACTTTTTTGCACTTTCCGAACGAAATTGGTATAAATGAATATTTTAAGTGAAAAGTGAACAGATTTTGATAAATGTGAACACTTTTGAAATTTCTAAAAATTTTGTCGAAAAAAGGAAATAAACTAGAAAATTAAAAAAACAAGAAACTGAAAAAAAAGGAAAAGAGAAATGTAAAGTAAAAGAAAAGGAAAAACGAAAAATGGTTCAAAAACCTTCCAGAGTGTTCCCAAAATCTGAAAACACTGGTTCAAACCTCTAGAAGGTTTCCAAAACCGGAAACGCTGCAAGACCATAACGGGCCCGGCCTAGCTCGCTGCTCGATCGCAAGCTCCTATGAAAAAGGTGGACAGTTTGATGCAGAATGCGTGAAATAGGGAGTTCCCTTTTTTAGTGTTACAGCTCTAACGGTGTCGTGGCTATGGGCCTCCGGCAAAGAACCAGCATATAATATCAGTCCAACCCACAGTAAGCAATTTCTGCCCATAAAGGCCATTCCTCCTGATGGCATGGATCCCTATGGCAGACCAGTGTTTCTGGTATGGCGCGTTTGTGCGGCCCACGGCAATTTATTCGCCGATTTAAAAAGTTAGTTTGTTCCCTAGTAAGGGGTACCCGATGGAGGTCACCGCCGGTTGCTTCCCAGTGTGACAAGTGGAGTGATGTCGTGTCACGAAGGGCTTGTTCGTTGCGCTTCATGCTTGACACGTGATGCAAGGAGAAGCGACCGCATGGCTTTTCCCGGTTTCTAATTTCACTTTTCCACTTTTTAGTTTTTCCTTTTTCATTTTACTCCTTAGACTTTTTAGTTTTTATATGTACCTTTCTTCCTTGGATTTGTCCGTGTGTCGTCTGTTACATATTGGTTAGTTTGTTTTCCTCCACCCGCCGCCTCCAGAGGGTTGACCTTTTTACTTTCTTTTTATCATTATATTTTTGGTAGAGGGAGTTTTAGTAATATATTGATTTTCTCTATTTTTGTAGCTATGACTTGCTATTCTTGCCGTAGGCCAAGTGACCCTTGCACTGGTGACGGTGCTCTTGATATGTTCACTATTGTGTTGGATGGATGGTGCTCGTGATGTGTGGTAAGTCAAGCAATTTTTGTTCCGTTTTGTATATGTATTATGAACTTTCCTTAGGTGTTAATGCTTGCGTTGAATTTTTTGTTGGTAATAAAGTGTGGAGATGCATAGTTAGTTCTAGTTTTCATGTGACTTTGCAATGTATGGATAGATTTAGTTGCTAACTTGTTTTGGTGACATTAATCCAAAATTTCTAATTGTTTTTCTTTAATATGTGTTTCGTTTCTTTGCAATATCCGCGTACAATTTCGGGGCTCATCTTTCTGAGTACATTGAGCATTTTAAGGCTTTAGCCATTTAGAGCTGCACAAAGATACTGAACCTGCCCTTCAAACTTCCGAGGGTATACTATATGAGGTTCTGTTCGGGCATGGTAGGTCGGTAGCAAATTCCATGGTCCTAGCAAGGAGGATTATTACTAGTTATGGATTTCGTCCTCTGGATAAAATGACCGTGAGACTTGAGCACTATGGGATGTTCCTTGTGTTGATATTTATGGCCGCGAAGAAAAATTGCTCCGCTTACCCTGGATTGGTAAATTTCTATAAATTTTAGCCCTGATGGATGGTTCACCCATGTCATAATTATTACCAAATATTATCTCAATTGGCCACTAGTGTTTTTAGCAAAAAAAAAGACATAAATGATAGTTATCGGGGAAACACACTAGGTTGTTTTTAAAAATCTTAACCACAATTGTAGTCACTTTTTGCTATTTACTCACCGCATGGGCCTACAGTCTATCTCATGGTTTTAGTGCAATATGAATGTTTCAAATGCACTGAATGATGAGAATCAAAGTGTGAAAGTGTGACTGGATGGTTAGGAGGACAGTGGTACCGGCCCCCATCACACCCTCGAACAAAACTCAGGTTTGACGCTTTGCTCTCTCAACAGAATATTTTTTTAGTGAAAGGCGACATTCACATTGATAACGATGGCCCTGTGGTGACTTCTTCAAAATCAAGACTAGGCAGCTCAACCTTTCGGATGTACTCATAGGGATATGGGGTGCGTGTGTGTTCCTATGAGTGAGTTTATGTACGTGTTTATGAGCGTATGCATCTATATCGTCTTTCAAAATAAAAACTTTAACTAGCTCCGCAAAATAATAAAAGCTTCAAATGATGGCGACATGTAATTATTTTTCTTGGAATTATAGCTCAAAAGCACCGGCTGGCCAAACAAGCACTTACACGCGCCTCCCGCTTGGGCCGGCCCTACTACATGAGTAGTTCGCTCACTCGATCACTCTCATCCTTCGTTCGCACGGTTCTTCTCGTGGCTCACTCGCTCGATCGCCGCCGCCCTTGGTTCCATCCGTGGAGTTTTCTAACAAACATTAAGTTCATAAATTTTTAAAATGTTCATAGATTTGGAAAAGGTTCACTAACTTGAAAAAGGTCCATAAATTAGGAAAAAAGTTCATAAATTTAGATAAAGTTCAGAAAATCTGGAAAAAAAACTCAACAGTTTGGAAAGGTTGGTAAGTTTGTAAAAAGTTCTTGAAATTTGAAAAAGTTTACGAATTTTAAAAAAATTATAATTTTTTTAAAACATTCAAGAATTTGAAAAAGGTTCGTAAGTATGAAAAAAGTTCATAATTTTTTTAAACTTAATAAAATTTGAAAAACAGTTAAGAAACTTGAAAAAAGATTGTTAATTTGAAAAAAGTTCATGAATTTCAAAATATACAAATTTAAAATGAAGTTCACTATTTAAAGAAAACATCAATCCAAAATTTAAAACGAAGTTCACTATTTTTTTTTTAAAATCATTAATTCTCACAATGGTTCGTCAACTTCAAAAAGTTTCACAAATTTGAAAAAGTAAGCGAAATTGAAAAAACTTTGTGTATTAAAAAAGTTCACAAAAATGGAAAAAGTTCATTAATCTTTTTGTAAAAAGAATAAAAATCCAAAATGAAAAAGAAACATAAATGGGGAATAAGAAAAACCATACAAAAATCATCGTAAAAGCCCATGGAAAAACTGCCCCCAAAACCTATCGGTGAGGAAAAACAATACGTGGGCAGGTCGAGCAGGAATCTGGCCGCGACTGAAAAATAAATAAAAGATAAATGAGCCATGCCCTTGGGGTAACGGCGAAATCACTAATTAAAGAGTACTCGTTGCAAATAACACTTCACTTTCCCAGATCGCGACAAGTGATGCACATGCAGTGTGCCACTTGTCGCAACCTGGCAGTTTTCCTTTTTTTCGTAGATCTGTTTATTCAAAACGTTTTACCTCTTAAACCATGCGTCCAAATCTCGAACCGTTTTCATTATTGGATTCTTCGCGTCGAGATCTTCAAAACTAGATCCCATGTTGATAGGTTTTGACGAACTTTCTTTTTCACGAAAAAAACCGAATGAAAAAAACCGGGCGAAAAAACCGAACCGGGAGCACTGTTTTTTCCCTTTCCGAAAGAGGCACGCCCGTGCCTCTCACGAAGTCACAACCGTGCCTATCGTGGAAGCATAACCGTGACTCTCGTGAAAGGAAAACAACAGAAAACATATTTTTTTTTCGTTTTCGAGAAGCACGGCCGTGACTCTCGCGAAATCACAACCGTAACTCTCATGAAAGAAAAAAAACAAAAAACGCGTATTTTTTTCCCTTTTCGAGAGGCACGGCCGTGACTTTCGTGTAAGCACAACCGTGCCTCTCGCGGAAGCAAAACCGTGACTCTCATGAAAGAAAAAAAAACAGGAAATGCGTTTTGTTTTTCCCTTTCCGAGAGACACGGCCGTGACTCTCGCGAAAACACAACCGTGCCTCTCGCGGAAGTAAAACTGTGACTCCCGCGAAAGAAAAAAACAGAAAACGCATTTTTTTCATTTCCGAAAGACACGGCCGTGACTCTCGATAAAGCACAACCATGCCTCTCGCTGAAGAAAAACCGTGACTTTCGCGAAAGAAAAAAAAGAAAATGCGTTTTTTTCGCGTAAAAAAATGATCGAAAAGCTAAGAAAGATCGGAGATAAACCAAAACGTCGAAAAAAACAAAAAAACTATTTAAAAAGCCGAGAACGCGTGCAAATAAATAAAAAAACAAAATCCGAAAGAAGCGTCCAGAGTGCAACACGGGACGAATGACTGAGAGCGCGCCAAATGACGCTGATCGTTGCGAGGCTCTCGAATGAGCGCTCGTTAACTAGTTGCTCCCGGGTAACGGGGTGGGCGCCGGTCTGGAGAACTCGCCCCCGCGCCGCATTCTTTGCCGACTCAATTATATGGCGACGTGGTCGCTTGTCCAGGAACAGTTCCTAGTTCCATCGGCAGCGTTGGCAGGACAGTAGTTGACCGGTCAACCATGGGCATTTGGAAGAAAGGAATGTTTGAAAAGAAATTGAATTAAAAAATTAATGGATTTGAAAAAGGTACAGAAATAAAAAAATCATGAATTTTCAAAAAATCACGATTTTAGAATAGTTTATGAATTCAAAAAAGTTCATAGTGATTTTGTAAAACAATGTTCATGGATTTGGAAAAGTTCATAAATTTGAAAAACTTCATCCATTTCAAAAAAGTTCGTGGATTTGAACAAAATTGATCAATTTATACAAAAAATTATGACAAAATTCATCAATTTTGGAAAAAAAAACTTCACACATTTTGAAATAAAGTTCATGTATTTAGAAAAAGTCCAATAATTCAGAGACTAAAATCACAAATTTGATAAAAGTTCAGTTTTAGGTTTTTTTTAAAAGCTGAATAGGGTTCATAATTTGAAAACATTCATCATTAGGAAAAAGTTCATGGATGCAAAAAACGTTCTTGAATTTAAGAATGTTCACGATTTTGAAAACTTTAAAATTTTAAGAAAAGTTCATGATTTTGCAAAAAATCATAAAAAATACAAAAGGAAAAGGAAATGAAAAATAAAGTGAAATATTCAAAGGAAATAATAGCATAAAAATTGCCAAAATATCCGGAAAAAAAGAACACCAAATAGGGAAACCGCTTCGTTTTTTAGCGTTGCATTTGGTACTAAACCAACAGGTATGGTGTTTGAATCTCGTCGAGCAGACATCTTTTGGAGGTTATTTTTAGCCAATCACGCAACGCTTTTATTTAACTCGTCACAACATTTACAAGGACAAAAGTAAGATCACCAGGATTGCCTAAGCAAACATGGCGGCAACACCGAGTTTAAGAGCATGGTTCGCTAAATTGCGAGTCTGGATGTTCGAGCTCCTATGCTCATGAATAAATAAAAAGCAACTAGTAAAAAGATTAGAACGATATATAATTTCTCGAATAATCGCATCATAACTTGGCGCACTTCTCTGCTTGATGTTGCCGATGACAACTTTTGCTCATGGAGATCATCCGCCAAAGACCGCGCTTCCCGAACTGCGTGTGCTTCAAGTGTGGTTAGGTCGGAGATTCCCACGAAAGTGATCGTCGAGGCTCCCATGTAATTTCCAAAAAAATCCCTGACACGGAGGCCACCGCACCCACCGAAGCATTCTTGTTTAGAGCAGCATCAATATTAATTTTCTTTATATTTCCCAGTGGTGCAAACCATCAGCTCTGCCTAGCCAGGATGCTCGGCCCTCTCACTATTTCTGGCTTCATCATTGCACGCCTAGTTCTCCTAAACCACAGTCCACTAGACCGCCCGCATTCCACCCCCGCCCACCTGCGCCCAGTCCACCCTCGGCCCCTGCGCTATCTACCTCCACTACCACCCCACGGCTCCTGCCACGTACCTGCGCCCAGGTCGCCTCCTCACCGCCTCGCCCGCACAGACCAAAACGCCTCGCTCTCCTCCCAAAAGCCCTCTCTGTCGCTGAGCTTGCTAAACTCTGCGCCCGATACCTCGCCAGCCGCCACCGCGGGCGTGACTACCGCGACCCCATTCGCTGCCTTCGGTGCTGTCGCTCCAGCCACAAGCGGGCGGCGTGCAAAGCCTTCGAGTTCTTCCCCACCATGCCTGGCTTCCCGCTCCTTGGTGGGCTGCCGCCGTGTGCCACCACACCGCAACCCCCCCTCCCCCGTCACCGGTGCCGTCCCCGCCCCAAGATGTCCTCATGGCCGATGCCCCTACTACAAGGGTGGGGGACGCTGCCGTCGACGATGCGGATACAGCCGTGGACATCCCTGTGGCGGCTGTCGCCCTCGACGTTGGCGGGGACGCCCCCGTCATCGACGCGGTGGCTATGCCGCCGGTCATCTCCATCAGCGAGGCGAGCGGGCAATCCTCGGAGGGATCCGAGCACTCCATCGGCTATGAAGAAATCCACCCAGCCCACGTCTGTGCCTACATGCCCCCTGTGCAGATGGCCAGGTTCCAGCATCTGGCCTTTGCCGCCCTCGAGCCAATGGCCACCAACCCGGCCATCGCCATCCGAGTGGCTGCTGACGAGGTGGAAGAGAACCACCTTCGTTTCTCCTGCTGCGCCTCCTCCATCGACTCCCAAATCCGGGTGTTCCACGACGCGGCCGAGCGCTCTCGCGCCCTGGAAGTTGCTCCGTTCGTCGGGCGCGAGCATACGGTCTTCATCGACCCCCAGGAGCACTCGGAGAACCACTTCGACTTCGACCACGAGGCTGCCGTCGCCCTCTCCATCACCAAATTCCCGCTCGAGCACTGGTTGCGGAACCACATCATGTGCTCCGTTGCGCCCTTCGCTAACCCGCACCGCCTGGACCCACTCTACATCACCGGGAATGACTTCTCTGCGGTCCTTATTGAAGTGCTTGTGCAGCGAGTGGAGCACGTCCCCCTTGCGTCCACGTCATGAACCACAACACCATTGGCGCCCTCGCCACCGTCTCGATTCGCCGCGTCACTCCGCTGTTGGGCCCTAGCTTCGACAGTGACGGGGGCGACGGTGGGGGAGACGACCCGCCCTCCCCGCGCTCTCCACCATCCCCGAGCGATGGTCCCGGAGACGAAGACCGCCACAACCCAGTCCTGATTCGACGCAATCCGGCCTTTGGTGGGGCTGGGTCCTCCCGCCAGGGGGCTCTCTCTGCGCCCGTGGCCTCGCGCGGTGACCGAGTGCTCGGCTTGCTGCCGGTGCCTTGCGGCCCCATGGCCGGCCAAGTAGTTCTCTCAGACATCCAAGGGCAGCACATCTCCTCCAAGCCTTCTCAAGTTCAGGTCGACGTCTCGGATGGCTTCTTCGAAATCCAAGCTGTTGGCACTAGGGGCAAGCGTGCTTTCTATAAAATCCCCATGCAGCCGCTTCGTCCCGCAGGCTCCAAGGGCATGCTCGTCGTCAACCTCTGCCCCGCCTCTGTCGGAGTCATTGACTCCATCATCCCCAAGCATGAGGGGGTGCGTGCTACCCTCTCTACGGACATCATCGTTCGGGTGCCTTCACCTGAAGATCATTGGCGCGACCTCTCTCTTGCCGAACTCGAGTGAGAAGTGGTGGCGACCATGGGTGCCCAACCCCAACCGACGGTCCCATTCGCTTCCACCCTTGAGGGTGTTCGGGATACCCTGCGGGCTCAGGCGACGCCCAAGGATGTCGATTCCCTGCCTGCCGGAGAAGCACTGCCCCCAGCCTTGCCGAGCGCCACCGCGATGGTCCTTCCTGTGGCCATCCCAGTCCCTGGTGCTTCCCCTCTCCTGGTGGACGAAGAGGCCCCTATGGTTGGAGAGGCGCATGTTCCTCTGTTGGACGCGGGGCTCCCTACTGAGGGTGCTGCACTGCCGGATGATGGGGAAGGCGGCCCTGCCTCCGGATTCTCTACGCTTTCGCCCTTGCTGGATGATCTGAGCGACGTCTCCTCGGCCGCCCCGGGCGTGTGCGGTCCACCGTCTTCTGCTGTGTTTGATCAAATCCTTTCTCGGGTGGGCGACGGTGCTATCCCTGCACTTGAGTTCCCTGACCCATGGGTGGGTGCTCTGCCAGCCGTCCCGGAGCCCGAGTGCCGTCGCAGCGGCCGTCTAGCGCTGGCCGAGCCTGCTGGCTACGTCCCCATGGTGGACCGTGCCGTGGCGATCAAGAAAAGGAAAGTGGGCGTGGTGACTGCCGCATCTCCCGCTGCATCACCACCTCCCTCGCCACCAACCGTCATTCCCGTTCTGATGGACATGGGGCGCCCCTGTGCGGTGCCTGAAGACGATTTGGCTCGACTGGGATCTGCCCCTAGTGCAACAGCTCGTCGCGGAGGCGGGCGGGTGATCTGATCCCCTCAAATGGCGACAACCTCGGCTGCTTTTGATGAGGGGGCTACCCGTGCCCTCTCCGCTGCTTCCTTGCTCTACGTCCGTCTAGTTCTAACTGTCCTTTGTGTTTCCACTGTCTCCTAATGACTAGTGCCCCTTATCGGTGTCAAAACCGGAGGATCTCGGGTAGGGGGTCCCGAACTGTGCGTCTAGGCCGGATGGTAACAGGAGGCAAGGGACACAAAGTTTTACCCAGGTTTGGGTCCTCTCGATGGAGGTAAAACCCTACGTCCTGCTTGATTAATATTGATGATATGGGTAGTACAAGAGTAGATCTACCACGAGATCGGAGAGGCTAAACCTTAGAAGCTAGCCTATGGTATGATTGTTGTTATGTATGTTGTCCTACGGACTAAAACCCTTCGGTTTATATAGATACCGGAGAGGGTTAGGGTTACACAAAGTTGGTTACAATGGTAGGAGATCTGCATATCCGTATCGCCAAGCTTGCCTTCCACGCCAAGGAAAGTCCCTTCCGGACACGGGACGAAGTCTTCAATCTTGTATCTTCATAGTCCAGGAGTCCGGCTGAAGGTATAGTCCGGCCATCCGGACACCCCCTAATCCAGGACTCCCTCAGTAGCCCCTGAACCAGGCTTCAATGATGACGAGTCCGGCGTGCAGATTGTCTTCGGCATTGCAAGGCGGGTTCCTCCTCCAAGTACTTCATAGAAGATTTTGAACACAAAGATAGTGTCCGGCTCTGCAAAACAAGTTTCCACATATTGCCATAGAGAGAATAATATTTACACAAATCTAATCTGCTGACGTATTCCGTAGTGTGACACACCACGGCCAAGCCTTTATCTGAGTCGTTTCATTATCCCACCTCAGCGCGTCATGCGAGGCGGTTTCCTTGGCACGTCTTGTTAAAGCAGAGATCGTGTCCCCTTATTACGGGATTCTCATCAATACGGGCGTGGGTAACCCAACCGCTTCTAGGACTCCTAAATTATAGGCAAGTCCAAACGGACACGGAGAGGACGCTTGATATTCACCCTCTTTATAAAGGGACAAGGCTTTTATTTTTCCCTCCTGTGCTCAATCGAATCCTTCCCCCACCTTAAGCTCAAGCTCCCAAAGTTCAGGTCAGGTGCTCCGAACCTTCAATCATGTCCGGATCTAGCCTTCAAAGCCGATGGGTGCCTTCCTCCGTCACGGAAGAAGACATCAAAAAGTTGAGGGAGGCCAGATATCTGACCGCTGAAATTTTGCATCGGCTGCCTCCCCGAGGGCAGGCCGTCCCCACCCCCGAACCCAACGAGAATGTCGTGTTCGTCTCCCACTTCCTCCGAGGTCTAGGCCTTGCTCTAGATCCTTTCGTCAGGGGTTTGATGTTTTACTACGGGCTAGACTTCCATGATCTAGCTCCGGACTCCTTTCTGTTGGAAATATGCCCTAGAGGCAATAATAAATTGGTTATTATTATATTTCCTTGTTCATGATAATCGTTTATTATCCATGCTAGAATTGTATTGATAGGAAACTCAGATACATGTGTGGATACATAGACAACACCATGTCCCTAGTAAGCCTCTAGTTGACTAGCTCGTTGATCAATAGATGGTTACGGTTTCCTGACCATGGACATTGGATGTCGTTGATAACGGGATCACATCATTAGGAGAATGATGTGATGGACAAGACCCAATCCTAAGCCTAGCACAAAGATCGTGTAGTTCGTTTGCTAAAGCTTTTCTAATGTCAAGTATCATTTCCTTAGACCATGAGATTGTGCAACTCCCAGATACCGTAGGAGTGCTTTGGGTGTGCCAAACGTCACAACGTAACTGGGTGGCTATAAAGGTACACTACAGGTATCTCCGAAAGTGTCTGTTGGGTTGGCACGAATCGAGACTGGGATTTGCCACTCCGTGTAAACGGAGAGGTATCTCTGGGCCCACTCGGTAGGACATCATCATAAAAAGGAGTTGATCACGGGATGATGTGTTACGGAACGAGTAAAGAGACTTGCCGGTAACGAGATTGAACAAGGTATTGGGATACCGACGATCGAATCTCGGGCAAGTATCGTACCGCTAGACAAAGGGAATTGTATACGGGATTGATTGAATCCTTGACATCGTGGTTCATCCGATGAGATCATCGTGGAACATGTGGGAGCCAACATGGGTATCCAGATCCCGCTGTTGGTTATTGGCCGGAGAGTTGTCTCGGTCATGTCTGCATGGTTCCCGAACCCGTAGGGTCTACACACTTAAGGTTCGATGACGCTAGGGTTATAGGGAAAGTATGTACGCGGTTACCGAATGTTGTTTGGAGTCCCGGATGAGATCCCGGACGTCACGAGGAGTTCTGGAATGGTCCGGAGGTAAAGATTGATATATAGGAAGTATGGTTTTGGCCACCGGAAGTGTTCCGGGCATCACCGGTAGTGTATCGGGACCACCGGAGGGGTCTGGGGGTCCACCAGGTGGGGCCACCAGCCCCGGAGGCCTACATGGGCCAATAGTGGGAAGGGACCAGCCCCTAGGTGGGCTGGGGTGCCTCCCACCAAGGCCCAAGGCGTCCTCAGGAGGAGAGGGGGCAAACCCTAGGCGCAGATGGGCCCTAAGGCCCACCCTAGGTGCGCCCCCCTCTCTCTCCCCCTTGGCCGCCTCCCAAATGGGATCTGGGGGCTGCCGCCACCCCAAGGGAGGGAACCCTAGGTGGGGGCTCAGCCCCTCCCCTTCCCCTATATATACTTGAGCAAAGGGGCAGTCCAACACACGATTCAATCTCCTTGTTGGCGCGGCCCTACCCCTCTTCCTCCTCGTCTCTCGTAGTGCTTGGCGAAGCCCTGCTGGAGTCCCGCGCTCCTCCACCACCACCACGCCGTCGTGCTGCTGCTGGATGGAGTCTTCCCCAACCTCTCCTTCTCCCCTTGCTGGATCAAGGCGTGGGAGACGTCACCGGGCTGTACGTGTGTTGAACGCGGAGGTGCCGTCCATTCGGCACTAGGATCATCGGTGATTTGGATCACGACGAGTACGACTCCATCAACCCCGTTCACTTGAACGCTTCCGCTTAGCGATCTACAAGGGTATGTAGATGCACTCTCCTTCCCCTCATTGCTAGATTACTCCATAGATTGATCTTGGTGATGCGTAAAAATTTTTGAATTTCTGCTACGTTCCCCAACAGTGGTATCAGAGCTAGGTCTATGTGTAGTTTCTATGCACGAGTAGAACACACGTTGTTGTGGGCGTCGATTTTGTCAATTTGCTTGCCGTTACTAGTCTTATCTTGATTCGGCGGCATCGTGGGATGAAGCGGCCCGGACCGACCTTACACGTACTCTTATGTGAGACTGGTTCCACCGACTGACATGCACTAGTTGCATAAGGTGGCTAGCGGGTGTCTGTCTCTCCCACTTTAGTCTGATCGGATTCGATGAAAAGGGTCCTTATGAAGGGTAAATAGAAATTGGCATATCACGTTGTGGTTTTCGCGTAGGTAAGAAACGTTCTTGCTAGAAACCTATAGCAGCCACGTAAAAACTTGCAACAACAATTAGAGGACGTCTAACTTGTTTTTGCAGCATATCCCTTGTGATGTGATATGGCCAAAAGGATGTGATGAATGATATATGTGATGTATGAGATTGATCATGTTCTTGTAATAGGAATCACGACATGCATGTCGATGAGTATGACAACCGGCAGGAGCCATATTAGTTGTCTTAATTTATTTATGACCCGCGTGTCAACTTAAATGTCATGTAATTACTTTACTTTATTGCTAAAGCGTTAGCCATAGTAGTAGAAGTAATAGATGACGAGACAACTTCAAGAAGACACGATGATGGAGATCATGATGATGGAGATCATGGTGTCATGCCGGTGACAATGATGATCATGGAGCCCCGAAGATGGAGATCAAAAGGAGCAAAATGATATTGGCCATATCATGTCACTATTTGATTGCATGTGATGTTGATCATGTTTTACATCTTATTTGCTTAGAACGATGGTAGCTTAAATAAGATGATCCCTCACTAAAATTTCAAGAAAGGTGTTCCCCCTAACTGTGCACCGTTGCGAAGGTTCGTTGTTTCAAAGCACCACGTGATGATCGGGTGTGATAGATTCTAACATTCGAATACAACGGGTGTAAGCCAGATTTACACAACAAAAACACTTAGGTTGACTTGACGAGCCTAGCATGTACAGACATGGCCTCGGAACACGGAAGACCGAAAGGTCGAGCATGAGTCGTATAGAAGATACGATCAACATGAAGATGTTCACCGATGTTGACTAGTCCGTCTCACGTGATGATCGGACACGGCCTAGTTGACTCGGATCATGTTTCACTTAGATGACTAGAGGGATGTCTATCTGAGTGGGAGTTCATTAGATGAACTCAATTATCATGAACATAGTGGTAACTGTCTTCGCAAATATGTTGTAGATAAATAGCTCACGTTGTAGCTCCCTGTTTTAATACGTTCCTAGAGAAAGATTAAGTTGAAAGATATTGTAAGCAATGATGCGGACTAGGTCCATAGTCCGAGGAGTGTCCTCACTGCTACACAGAAGGCTTACGTCTTTGATGCACCGCTCGATGTGCAAACCCCTACAACGTCGTCTGTGGATGTTGTGAACACCTGATAGACACGTCCTGATGACTACTTGATAGTTTAGTGCACCATACTTTACGGCTTAGAATTGGGATTTGAATGACATTTTGAACGCCATAAGACATATGAGATGTTCAAAGAGCTGAAATTGGGATTTCAGGCTCATGCCCGTGTTGAGAGGTATGAGACCTCTGACAAGTTCTTTTGCCAACAAGATGGAGGAGAATAGCTCAGCTAGTGAGCATGTGCTCAAAATGTCTGGGTGCAACAATCACTTAAATCAAGTGGGAGTTAAACTTCCGGATAAGATAGTGATTCATAGAGTTCTCTAGACACTATCACTAAGCTACTAGATCTTCGTGATGAACTATGACATGCAAGGGATGGAGTTGATCCCGGAGCTGTTCGCGATGCTTAAGACCGCAAAAGGTAGAAATCAAAGAAGGAGCATCAAGTGTTGATGGTTTAACAAGACCACTGGTTCCAAGAAGGGCAAGGGCTAGAAGGGAAACTTCATGGATGGCAAACCAGTTGCCGCTCCAGTGAAGGAACCCAAGGTTGTACCCAAACCCGAGACTAAGTGCTTCTGTTGTAAGGGGAATGGTCACTGGTAGCAGAATTACCCCAAATGCATGGTAGATAAGAAGGCTGGCAACTTCAGCAAAGTATATACATGTTATTAATGTGTACCTCGCTAGTAATCCTGGTAGCACCTGGGTATTGGATACCGGTTCAGTTTCTATTACTGGTGACTTGAAGCAAAAGCTACGGACTAAACGGAGACTGGCTAAGGGCGAGGTGACGATGTGTGTTGGAAGTGTTTCCAAAGTTGATGAGATCACCATCGCACGCTCCATCTGCCTTCGGGATTAGTATTGAACCTAGATAAATGTTATCAGGTGTCTACGTTGAGCATGAATATGATTAGATCATGTTCATACGGTCATTCATTTAAGTTAGAGAATAATGGTTATTCTGTTTACATGAATGATACCTTTCATGGTCATGCACCCTATGTGAATGGTTTATTGAATCTCGGTCGTGGTAATACACATGTTCACGCCAAAAGATGTAGAGTTAATAATGATAGTACCACTTTCTCGTGGCACTAACGCTTAAGTCATATTGGCGTAAGATGCATGAAGAAACTCCATGTCGATGGATGTTTGGAGTCACTTGATTTTGAATCACTTGACACATGCGAACCATGCCTCATGGGCAGGATGACTAAGACCCCATTTTTAGGTACAATGAAACGGGCAAGTGACTTGTTGGAGATCATGCATGCTGATGCGTGTGATCCAATGAGAATTGAAGCATGCAGTGGATATCGCTATTTTCTCATCTTCACTGACGATTTGAGTAGATATAGGTATATCTACTTAATGAAGCACAAGTCTGAAACGTTTGAAAAGTTCAAGCGATTTCAGAGTGAAGTTAAGAATCATCATAACAATAAGATCATGTTCCTACGATCTGATCAAAAGGGGATTTTCTGAGTTATGATTTTGGCAATCACTTAAGACATTGTGGAATTGTTTCACAGTTGAAGCCACCTGGAACACCACAAGGTAATGGTGTATCCGGACGTCGTAATCGAACACTATGAGATATGTTGCGATCTATGATGTCTCTTACCAATCTACCGTTTTCATTTTGAGATTATGCGTTAGAGACAGCTGCATTCACTTTAGATAGGACACCATCTAAGTTCGTTGAGACGACGTCGTATGAACATTGGTTTGGCAAGAAACCGAAGTTGTCGTTTCTTAATGTTTGGGGCTGCGATGCTTAAGGCTTCAGCCAGAGAAGCTTGAACCCAAAGCGGAAAAACACATCTTCATAGGATACCCAAAGGTGACAGTAGGGTATACCTTCTATCTCAGATCTGAGGGCAAATTGTTTGTCACTAAGAACAGGTCCTTTCTCGAGAAGGAGTTTCTCTCGAAAGAATTGAGTGGGAGGAAGATAGAACTTGATGAGGTTGTCGAACCTTTATTTCAACCAGAGAGTGATGCAACACAGAAAGATGTTTTCTGTGGAGCCTACGTCTGTTGAATAGGAAGTTAATGATAGTGATCATGAAGCTTCGGATCAAGTTGCTATCGAACCTTGTAGGTCGACAAGGATATGTACTACTCCTAAGTGGTACGGTAATCCTGTCTTAGATATCATGTTGTTAGACAACAATGAACCTACGAGCTATGGAGAAGCGATGGTGGGCCCGTATTCCGACAAATGGTTAGAAACCATGAAATCCGAGATAGGATCCATGTATGGACTTTGGTGGACTTGCCCGTTGATTGGCAAGCCATCGAGATAAATGGATCTTTGAGAAGAAGACGGACTTGGGTGGTAATATTACTGTCTATGAAGCTCGACTTGTGGGAAAGAGTCTTTTCATAAGTTCAAGGAGTTGACTACGATGAGAATTTCTCACCCGTAGCGATGCTTAAGTCCGTCGGAATCATGATAGCATTAGCTGTATTTTTCGATTATGAAATCTTACAGATGGATGTCAGAACAAGTTTTCTTACCAGTTTTTGTAAGAAAAGTTGTATGCGATACAATAAAAGGTTTTGTCGATCCTAAGGATGCTAAAAGGTATGCTGGCTCCAGCAATCCTTCTATGGACTAGAGCAAGCATCTCGGAATCGGAATATATGTTTTGATGGAGTGATCAAAGCTTTTAGGTTTATACAATGTTTGCTAGAAACTTGTATTTACAAGAAAGTGAGTGGGAGCACTACAACATTTCTGATAAGTATATGTGGATGACATATTGTTGATCCAAAATAATGTAGAATTTCTGGAAAGCATAAACGGTTGTTTGAAGAGTGATTTTCAAAGGAAGACCTGGATAAAGCTGCTTACATATTGGGCATCAGGATCTATAGAAATAGATCAAGACGCCTGATGATACTTTCAAAGAACGCACACCTTGACATGTTTTTGAAGGATTTCAAAATAGACCAGTCAAAGCAGGGTTCTTACTTGAGTTGTAAGGTGTGAAGTTGAGTAAGACTCAAAGCTTGACCACGGCAGAAGAAAGAGGAAGAACGAAGGTCGTCCCCTATGCTTTTGTCATAGGCTCTATACGGTATGCCATGCTGAAGTACCGCACCTGATGTGTGCCTTGCCACATGTCTGGCAAGAGGGTACAAAGGTGATCTAGGAGTAGATCACCGGGTAGCGGTCAAAAATTATCCTTAGAGGAATAAGGAAATGTTTCTCGGTTATGGAGGTGATAAAGAGTTCGACGTAAAGAGTTACGTCGATGCAAGCTTAACACCTATCCGGATAGCTCTGAGTAGAGATACCGGATACGTATAATGGAGCAACCATTTGGAATAGCTCCAAGTGGAACGTGGCAGCAGCATCTACGATATAAAGTTTTGCGAAATACATAGGGATTTGAATATGGCAAGACCCGTTGACTACAACCTCTCTCACAAGCATAACATGATCAAACCCAGAACTCTTTGAGTGTTTATCACATAGTGATGTGAACTAGATCATTGAGTCTAGTAAACTCTTTGGATGTTGGTCACATGGCAATGTGACCTGTGAGTGTTAATCACATGGCGATGTGAACTAGATTATTGACTCTAGTGCAAGTGGGAGACTGTTGGAAATATGCCCTAGAGGCAATAATAAATTGGTTATTATTATATTTCCTTGTTCATGATAATCGTTTATTATCCATGCTAGAATTGTATTGATAGGAAACTCAGATACATGTGTGGATACATAGACAACACCATGTCCCTAGTAAGCCTCTAGTTGACTAGCTCGTTGATCAATAGATGGTTACGGTTTCCTGACCATGGACATTGGATGTCGTTGATAACGGGATCACATCATTAGGAGAATGATGTGATGGACAAGACCCAATCCTAAGCCTAGCACAAAGATCGTGTAGTTCGTTTGCTAAAGCTTTTCTAATGTCAAGTATCATTTCCTTAGACCATGAGATTGTGCAACTCCCGGATACCGTAGGAGTGCTTTGGGTGTGCCAAACGTCACAACGTAACTGGGTGGCTATAAAGGTACACTACAGGTATCTCCGAAAGTGTCTGTTGGGTTGGCACGAATCGAGACTGGGATTTGTCACTCCGTGTAAACGGAGAGGTATCTCTGGGCCCACTCGGTAGGACATCATCATAAAAAGGAGTTGATCACGGGATGATGTGTTACGGAACGAGTAAAGAGACTTGCCGGTAACGAGATTGAACAAGGTATTGGGATACCGACGATCGAATCTCGGGCAAGTATCGTACCGCTAGACAAAGGGAATTGTATACGGGATTGATTGAATCCTTGACATCGTGGTTCATCCGATGAGATCATCGTGGAACATGTGGGAGCCAACATGGGTATCCAGATCCCGCTGTTGGTTATTGGCCGGAGAGTTGTCTCGGTCATGTCTGCATGGTTCCCGAACCCGTAGGGTCTACACACTTAAGGTTCGATGACGCTAGGGTTATAGGGAAAGTATGTACGCGGTTACCGAATGTTGTTTGGAGTCCCGGATGAGATCCCGGACGTCACGAGGAGTTCTGGAATGGTCCGGAGGTAAAGATTGATATATAGGAAGTATGGTTTTGGCCACCGGAAGTGTTCCGGGCATCACCGGTAGTGTATCGGGACCACCGGAGGGGTCTGGGGGTCCACCAGGTGGGGCCACCAGCCCCGGAGGCCTACATGGGCCAATAGTGGGAAGGGACCAGCCCCTAGGTGGGCTGGGGTGCCTCCCACCAAGGCCCAAGGCGTCCTCAGGAGGAGAGGGGGCAAACCCTAGGCGCAGATGGGCCCTAAGGCCCACCCTAGGTGCGCCCCCTCTCTCTCCCCCTTGGCCGCCTCCCAGATGGGATCTGGGGGCTGCCGCCACCCCTAGGGAGGGAACCCTAGGTGGGGGCGCAGCCCCTCCCCTTCCCCTATATATACTTGAGCAAAGGGGCAGTCCAACACACAATTCAATCTCCCTGTTGGCGCAGCCCTACCCCTCTTCCTCCTCGTCTCTCGTAGTGCTTGGCGAAGCCCTACTGGAGTCCCGCGCTCCACCACCACCACGCCATCGTGCTGCTGCTGGATGGAGTCTTCCCCAACCTCTCCTTCTCCCCTTGCTGGATCAAGGCGTAGGAGACGTCACCGGGCTGTACGTGTGTTGAATGCGGAGGTGCCGTCCATTCGGCACTAGGATCATCGGTGATTTGGATCATGACGAGTACGACTCCATCAACCCCGTTCACTTGAACGCTTCCGCTTAGCGATCTACAAGGGTATGTAGATGCACTCTCCTTCCCCTCGTTGCTAGATTACTCCATAGATTGATCTTGGTGATGCGTAGAAAATTTTGAATTTCTGCTACGTTCCCCAACACTTTCTTCATATCACGACATTTATCGTCGTGTGCGAGGCCTTCCTCCGGGTTACCCCTCACTTTGGCCTATGGCTCAAGACCTTTGAAGTGAAGCCGAAGATGATCGAGGGGCAACATGCAGCGTGTGGAGGTGCCTCACTACGCAAGATGATGGGAGCTTCGTGGCCCAAAGGTTCCATCCCAGAGGTGTCTGAATTGTGGCAACAGGAGTGGTTCTACATCACGGCTCCTATAAGTGCCAAGTGGGCGGCCCCCCTGTTTTCTGCTCGGGCCCTCCACCACAGCTGATGTCATGGATCAGCAGAGGTCTGAGCTGGGGTCCAGCCAAGGACGTGCCTATACTACAAAGCCGCATTCGAGATCTCTTCAATGGAGATTTCAGTTTGGTTGCGGTAATACAAGTTATGCTGGTTCGTCAAGTCCATCCTTGCAAACGCCGGCCTCTTCGCCTGTGGGAGTTCAATCCCGAGGGACCGCGTGTCATTCAAAATTTTCTCGGCCTGACGCACGAGGAGATGTACAAGTCATTCTTCGGACCTCAGGTGGAGTGTCCAGAAATCATCGAGGACGTGGGCCTGAGTAGTAACCACGCCGCCGAACAGGTAAGGCATCTTCCGATCGAACATACTATCTCTCCTTTGTTACAAAGTTATTTCTGAGAGTCTGCTTTTTGACCAGGACTGGCTAACAAAGGCGAAGTTGATTCGTTGTTCGGCCCCCCTCCCTGAGGGTTTGGAAAATCCGGTATTGGAAAAGGTGCTCCAGACCGCACCTTGCCCGGAGCCCTTGAAGGAAGATACTGTGGAGGATAATGCGGGCGGACGCGGGCCCCCAACCCTGCCCATTCTAGCCGAGGGAGCGAGCGTCTCCATGAAGGAAGATGACCAGAAGAGGAAAAGGACCGCGCCCGGGGATTCGGAAGCCGAAGCTTCCAAACGGGAGAAGAAGTCTCCCACAGAGGGTCCTACCTTGGGGGGCGTTGTTGCCGCACAAAGTCCGCGGGGGGATCAATTCTCCCGCGAGTCGTAAGTGACCCGAAATACTTTAATAGTACAGATATGCCATCTTTTTCTTCTGAGAAAATAACCACCGCATATATTTTTGCAGTTCGAGCCTTAGCCCCTCTCAAATGAGCTCGTCTTCGGGGGATCTTCTTCCAGAGATGATGGAGAGCGAAACGCCTCCTCCGGACTCCTCCGCTCCAGAAGCGGGCGACCCTGAAGTGTCGTCGCGGAGGGCCTCTCCAAGTCCGGTAAGGCCAGAAGATAATCCCATTGACCCCCGAAGCTCCCAGTGTCCGGCTCCCGAAGAGAGCAGACAAAAGAGTCCGACACCGTCTAGTGTGCGATCGGATGTTCTGAGGGAGTTGGTGGGGCGAGCGGCCATCTCAGATGAACACCGTGTGCTGATGAATACAGTGATGGAGAGAATATCGTCCACCGAAAGCGGATTGCATGAAGCTTTTATGAGTCTACTGACAGGCTTTGAGGTACGTAAAAGAATGTATGATAGTCCTGCACATGCTAGGTGTGCCCTCTGTAGATAGTAGCCCCTGAGACTCTGGTTTTCGTCGGAAATGACGACGAACAGAGGATCATATTCCTAGGTAATAACCATACTGCCTCTATGTGCAGGTGATGGAAGCTCCGGTGGCTAGCCGGACTAGCGAGTTTGCCTATTTAGAACGGCAGTTGGATGCGGCAGATGCCGACATCGAGCTTGTTAACAAAAGGCTTGACGAGGCACAGGGTAAGTGTCATTATCTGGTAAACGCCACATAGGAAGAGCAGCATGATGCCAGTATCTTTAATATGTTGTGACTGCAGATGGAGCTGCCACTGTTGAAGCCTTGCGGGCAGAACTTGCCCGAGCCAAGGAACAAGCAAGGTTGGGTAATGCGGCTGCTTTGAAGGCGGCCGAAGAGTTGCAAGCCGAGAAGGCCGCGCATGGCGAGGTCCGAGACAACATGGCCAAGATGGCCATAGAATTAAAAGCCGCCGCCGACCATTGCCGGGTTCTTGAAAAGGAAAACCATGCGAAGGCATCGGACCTTGAGAAGGCTGCTGCGACGAAAAAGGACCTCCGCTCTGCTATGAGGGCAAAGAAGGAGGAGTTGCGGGAAGCCGGGGATATTGTAGCTGGGAAATCCTTTATGTTGCGGAGGAAGTTCGGAGATCCACGGTATGTCCCTCTGGATCGGCTGTGGAGTTCGAAGGATGTATATATGGATTTGGCGGCGAGCGCTGCTGATGCGGCCAAGTATTTCCAGGGTCAGACGGACCGTGAAGTAGACCAGCTGTTTTGGAGACAATTCCATTCTCCCGAGCGTCCGCTTTCATTGACTGACCAATTAGCCGAATGGGCCGAACTAAATAGGTTGTCCGGACTCTCCATGAGGTCTGTTGTGGATCAGCTATGGCCGGAAAGGTCAAAACCGAACAGCTATTTCAGCTTGGTGCAGCAGTTCCTTGACGTGGTGCCGCGCATTAATGTGATGAAGAGGTTGGCGTGCATAGAGGGCGCACGGATGGCATTTGCCCGTGTTAAAGCATACTGGGCGGAGATGGATGCTACCACTGTTGCAGCGCGAGATTCGGCCATAGGTCGAAGGGCTGCTGAGCACTACTTTGAAGAAGTTCTTGAGGGTGCTCGTTTGACAGAGACCCAGTGCTCAAAAAAAATATTATGTTTGAGTGATATGTAATCTCATTGTAAGCGAAATTCTTTTATAAATTTTTATAAGGCTATTTTTATACTTTTTCCTGAAAGTAATATGATGCCTCCTGGGCGGCCGTTTATGTATACATGTGTATAACCTGAAAGATTGCAGCCGTCGGCTTCAACCCTCACGCATATAATGCGGAGGTGCTCGCAAAAACATGCGTTCACACTTAACCCAACGTCTTGGTCCTATTAAGGAGGTGATAGCGGAGCGAGCGAGGCAACCGGACTATAATGCTTTAGCACTTTCACTTAGCCATAGGAGTTTGACAGTGGGGCTACTAAATAGCCCCTGGTGGCTCCGCACTTTCCCGATCCCGGGGTGTGTATATGCCTGGCCGAAAAACGGCCCTTCGTTAAGGCGGAGGAATTCTAACATTCCAATAAGTCATCGAGTGGTTGACCAGTCTCACGCTATATCATGACAGTCAGTTTTCGGCTTTCTCTACTGAGGTGCTCATCCGGATGAACCAGGGCACAATCGCAGTAGTTCTCCTGGTGCTACCTTAGCCGGTAAAGCGGAACGTAAGGCACCAAAACACAGGAGCCGGGCAAACCCAACATTTGACCAAAGACAATGATTCGGAGCCGATGCATATAGGGCCAAACTCGCGATGCCGAACACTCCCTAAGGTATTCGGTCTTTGTGGTATAAACCGGGCCGAAATAATGGCCTTTGTAAGAAGCCCCTTGTGTCCAGGTACGTGCATTGTTCTAGCGTGGCCACATGCCAAAACGTCAGCATCCTTCTCAACGATGGATATGTATCAACAAGAGACAGTAAGAAAGGTTTACGCAGGGTCTTAATCTAAAAAGAATCCTTGGAGCGGGTCCCTGCTGCACGTCTGCGCCTGTGTCTCCGTTGTGCCGTATCCTGGACGGGTGTGGCACGATGATCGTCTGTAAAAGAGAGAAATTTAGGTGAAAAAGTTGTCATGCAAAAAGATAGTTTGTTAAAGAAACCATGTATAATTCAAGATGAGAAGAAATTGCCACTCGTCTGCGCGTGTTGAGCCCCTTGTATTGACAAATAGGGGTGTGACCATTTATTCAGTATAAGTAGCGGCGCCGGACTCGATTAGTTGTATCTGAGGTCTTGACGACCTATTGGATGCTTTCGCTTGTCCGGGCGCCTTTAGTGTGCGGCTGCCAAGGCAGCCTCACTCTCTCCGGCGCGCAGAGATCGCTTGATATTTCCGTGCACTTAATGATGCCACGTGGACCGGGCATCTTAAGTGTGAGGGAGGCGTAGTGTGGTATTGCATTAAAGCGAGCAAAAGCTTCGCGTCCGAGCAGTGCTTGATAGCCACTTTGAAACGGAGCGATGTGGAAAGTTAAATGCTCGCGACGGAAGTTATCGGGGGAGCCGAATATAACTTGTAGTAGGAGGGAGCCCGTACAACGAGCCCCTGGGCCTGGCGTTACTCCTTTAAAGGTAGTATTGCTATGGCGAATTTGTGTTGGGTCTAGCCCCATCCCGTGGATTGTATCCTGATATATTAGGTTTAGGCTACTGCCGTCGTCCATCAAGACTCTTGTGAAGTGATATCCGCCAATTACTGGGTCTAATACCAGGGCAGCCCATCCTGTGTGTCGGATACTTGCTGAGTAATCGCGATGGTCGAAAGTGATCGGTTGAAATGACCAGTGGCAGGACTTCGTGGTGACAGGCACTTGGGTATATTTTCCTGGGAGTGCCGCGTTGTTTTTTCCCTTGATTACGTGTAACATGTTTACTGTTTTGACTTCTGGTGGAAATTTCTTTTGTTCCCCCGTGTCTTGCTTGGGGGGCTCGTCCTCATCTTCACTTGGTGTATCCTCCCCCTTGTGTACGGCGTTGAGCTTGCCGGACTGCTTGAAGACCCAACATTCTCTGTGGGTATGATTAGCAAGTTTACCAGGGGTACTATGAATCTGACATACTTGGTCTAGGATTTTGTTGAGGCTGGACAGTTCATCCCTGGTGCCTTTAGGGGGCGGCTTTTGACCTGGCCAAGAGCTTTTGAATCCGACATTTACTGTCGTGCCCTTCGTGCTGTCTTCTTTATTCCGGCGTTTGTTATTGCTGTAGCGCCGTGATTTCCCGTTTCCATCTCTAACTTCAGATGTACTGGGGTCGCTGGTGCTGCATCTGGCTAGCCAGCTGTCCTCACCCGCGCAAAAGCGAGTCATGAGGTATGTTAATGCGGCCATCGTTCTCGGCTTATTTTGGCCGAGGTGTCTGGCGAGCCATTCGTCACGGACGCTATGCTTGAAAGCTGCCAAGGCTTCAGCGTCCGGACAGTCGACAATCTGGTTCTTTTTAGTAAGAAACCTGTTCCAAAGCTTTCGGGCCGACTCTCCGGGCTGTTGAGTTATATGACTCAAATCGTCCGCATCTGGAGGTCGGACATAAGTCCCTTGAAAATTTGCCCGAAAGGCGTCTTCGAGCTCTTCCCAACTTCCAATGGAGCTTTCGGGGAGGCCTTTGAGCCAGTGACGAGCTGGCCCTTTGAGCTTGAGGGGTAGGTACTTGATGGCGTGGAGATCATCTCCTCGAGCCATATGGATATGAAGGATGTAGTCCTCAATCCAGACCCCAGGGTCTGTTGTTCCGTCGTATGCCTCTATGTTTACGGGCTTGAATCCCTCTGGAAATTCGTGGTCCAGCACCTCATCGGTGAAACATAGGGGGTGTGTGGCACCCCTGTAGCTGGGTGTACCGTGTTGTTCGGATGTTTGTTGTGTTGCATTGTATGCTGGGGCGCGCTTGCGTGGTCCATAGATGGATCTTGTTGCACCGTCCTTTGGGTGCGAGCCCTCGCATGGGTCGCGTATTGTATTGTGAGCGGCGTAGTATGCCGCTCTGTGTTGGTAGAGGGGTCGTCTATCCGACCAGGTGGCTGCTTTGATATTTGGTTGTGGGGGTTCTGAGGCCTCCTCATCGAATTCGGGTAGCAGCTTCCGCTTTGGGTAGCTCTTGGAGGGGCGATTGTCGCCGTACCTTGCTGCACTGTTGAGTATTTTACTCCATCTGATTTGGAGTGTGTCTTGCGCGGCCTTGAGCCTTTGCTTCTGCTTTTTCAGACTCCTCGCGGTGGCAACAAGTCTTTTACGGGCAGTCTGCTGCTCCGGCGTTATGTCGTCCGGATCATTATCCTTGATAGGATTTGTTTGTTCGGTTTGATTATCCGGATTGCCGTTGTCCGGCAGCGGTTCGCCCTGCTCCAACGCTGTGTGATCGCTATTTCTGTCATGGCGGGATTTGGGGCGGCGCTTGCGTCGCCGCTTTGACTGCTTTTTGAGGGAACAAGCCTTCGGTGCGTCCTTCCGCTCCTCGTCGTCATCTTTTGGTGCGTCCACCATGTATACGTCATATGACGAGGTGGCGTTCCAGGGCCCAATAGGCGCTGGTTCTTCATCGTCTCCTTCATCGGCGTCCATACCATCAATGTCTTCGGAGTCGAAGTCGAGCATGTCGGTTAAATCGTCGACAGTGGCTACAAAGTGGGTGGTGGGTGGGCTTTGAATTTCTTCATCGTCCGCATCCCAATCTCGCTGACCGTAGTCCGGCCAGGGCTCTCCTGACAAAGAGAGAGAGAGAGACTTTAGTGACTTTATAATATCGCCAAAGGGCAAGTGCTGAAAGATGTCCGCGGCAGTAAACTTCACGATCGGCGCCCAATCGGATTCGATCGGCAGAGGCGCGAATGGTTCGGAGTCCGGAGAGGAGTCCGGCTCCTTGGAATCATGAGTCTCGCGGAGTGCGGGGCTGGTATTCGGCTCGATCACCGTTAGGATCGCAGCCCCCAAGGCGGTGTCCAACCACCCATCCTCGGTCGGCGCGATTGGCTCCGAATTAAGGGTCGAAGCCGCTGCGGGTGTGGCCTTCAGGGCACTGTTAGGCGGCAGAGCTAGATCATGCTTGTCGTGGCAGTGTGGCGCGCTCGGCAGTGGCTCGAATCCGTCGAAGATCAAGCCCCCCCGCGGATGTTAGCCGTGTAGTTTAAACTTCCAAATCTGACCTGACGGCCAGGGGCATAGCTTTCGATCTGCTCTAGATGGCCAAGTGAATTGGCCCGCAGTGCAAAGCCGCCGAAGACAGAGATTTGTCCGGGGAGACAAGTTTCACCCTGGACCGCATCACTATCTATGATCGTAGGAGCCATCAAGCCTGACGGCGACGACACAGAGGAACTCTCAATGAAAGCACCAATGTCGGTGTCAAAACCGGCGGATCTCGGGTAGGGGGTCCCGAACTGTGCGTCTAGGCCGGATGGTAACAGGAGGCAAGGGACACGAAGTTTTACCCAGGTTCGGGCCCTCTTGATGGAGGTAAAACCCTACGTCCTGCTTGATTAATATTGATGATATGGGTAGTACAAGAGTAGATCTACCACGAGATCGGAGAGGCTAAACCCTAGAAGCTAGCCTATGGTATGATTGTTGTTGTGTATGTTGTCCTACGGACTAAAACCCTCCGGTTTATATAGACACCGGAGAGGGTTAGGGTTACACAAAGTCGGTTACAATGGTAGGAGATCTGCATATCCGTATCGCCAAGCTTGCCTTCCACGCCAAGGAAAGTCCCTTCCGGACACGGGACGAAGTCTTCAATCTTGTATCTTCATAGTCCAGGAGTCCGGCTGAAGGTATAGTCCGGCCATCCGGACACCCCCTAATCTAGGACTCCCTCAATTACCCTCTGGTATCTTGAGAATAACAAAGAACTGTGTTGCTTCTTATGAGTCTTCATTTAGTATTGCTTCTAACCGATTTCAGATTTCCCCGGGTTCCGGGTTATTAGTCACTCGAGGACCCGATAAGTGAATCGATTCCACACCCCGATTCAATAACTCTAAGTAATTCTCGTTGCTTACGAGTTTAATAATCATTCAAGTCATTCCTAGCATAATCGGATATATCATTATCATGCTAAATTTTAACTGTGCCACCCGGTCCTTCTTCCCGGAGCACAACTTCCGACGACGAGCTAAGCTTACGTCGATTTTTCCTCATCTTGTCATTTCACCTCAAACAACAAGCTTGATTTCGAGCTTGTGTCGCATCCGTGGTTCCAATAACCTTCCGCTTCATCATTCCTTTTGCTTGATGTCGTCGCTGTTTGATGGCCTCTTCATAGTACCTCGACAAAATCTGTCATGGTCCCCATCAGTATACTGACCCATTTCAGGATATCAATCGGATTCATGACGAGAAATACAATCCTTGCCCCTTGATGATTTATGTTATCATCGACAACATTATTGCCTTCCCGCCAACACAAACTTGTTCATATAATTTTGGTGATACATCCTTTTTTGACATGTCAATGGATTGTTGCTGAGCCCGTCGGCCACACCCTCATCTTTCCTTGCTGAAATTGTATGACTTATTTTCTAAGTTGTTTCCGATGGATCCTTTGTGTATCCGAAGTCCAACCTTTCCGTGGTGACCATGTCAACACTATCCCGAAGCATGTGTGTGGTACTCCGATCATCAACAAGAACATTGGGAGCGCAAAGCTAAGTGTTCTTTATCAATTATCCAAACACTGTTGTATGGGTAAACCTGATAAGTTCCTTGCCCCTTTATCTAACGGTTTAATACTTGGAGTCTAATCATGCTCTGCCTTTCCTTGGGAAAGATATACTCTAATACTTGGGTATAAACATCTTTCCTTTCCATTGGTATGATTATCATAATAATCACATTTTCCTTTCCATTGTTTTGTTTAGCCTTTCTGGTAATCAAACTTGCCTGAGCAGAGATAATTCCCTACTTATGTAAACACCTCGGTGTACAAGCTCTGTCAGTAAGTGATGAAGCTATGTACCTAGGGTAGGGTCATGGACCTGTCCCAACTGCCCTACCCAAGGACATTTCTACATCAAATCACCTTTCAATTGACTTGGAGGTGTTCCACTCGACAGACTCGAAGACACTCGACCAAGAAGCAATCACTCGACCAAGATCCAACCACTCGACGGCCAGGAGACCTAAAGGCACTCCGCACGCTAACGGTCGGTTATTAAGTAGCTTTTATGGTCATCATAGCACTTTATTAGGGGCGTTACCAGTAACGCCCGACCTTAATGTATTTAAAACCCTGCATAACTGAGGGCCGGAGGGGTCGGGTGAACTCTATATAAGCCACCCCCCTCCTCAGTGTAAAGGGTTGGCACCCCTGTAATTCATACACGCATAATCCAGTCGACCGCCTCCGGGCTCCGAGACGTAGGGCTATTACTTCCTCCGAGAAGGGCCTGAACTCGTAAACCTCGTGTGCTTACAACTTCTCCATAGCTAAGATCTTGCCTCTCCATACCTACCCCCCTACATTACTGTCAGACTTAGAACCATGACAGTTGGCGCCCACCGTGGGGTAGGTGTTTTAGCGATTTGTTGGAGGAGTTGCGATCTTTTCTGATCCAAATCATCATGGTTTCTGGCGGAGTTTTGGTGGAGGGCCGCGAGATCCGTCTCAGCGCGCTCACATTCATCGCCGACGACTCCGCTTGGCTTCAGGAGGCTCCGCTCGACGTGGACGCACTCCCTGTCCGCGGGGCAACGCACTTTCACGCGTGCGTCCGCGGCGTCCACTTGCGGCAACCGTCGACCCACTATCGGTCGGCTCCTGTGTTGTCCTCCCTCCCTGTTTCCCGCCGGCGCAAGCGTCGGTCGGTCGAGACTTCAGCGGTGGGTGAGACACGTGGTGGCACGCCAGTCGGCCACCCCTCAAGTCGCGGCGATCGAGCCCGACGAATCCCTCTACGGCCTGTTCGACCTGTCGACTGGCTCCGCAGAGACCGCATCCAAGTGCGACAGCAGTGATCCGGCGGCGGAGGTTCTAATGGTCGATGGACCGCCTAGTCCTCCCGGTTTTCCCCACACCGACGGAGGCACAGGTGGAGGCGACCCGTTGCGTCCCCATGAGGAATATCTCCCCGAGCCTCTCACGTCGCTGCAGAGAGAAGAACTTCATCGCCGGAACATGGATGCACTGCACACTCCTATCGTTGGAGAAACCCTCGAGGCTCGTGCCTTGGAGGACGCGCGCCTGGCAAACTTGGCCGAGCGCACTCAACTGGAGAACCTCCAGCGAGCACTCGACGAGCGTGCGCGACAACGGGTTCCAGAATCCAGTCGACGTCAGCTCTTTCCACCCCCGCAGGTATATCGAACTCCGATTCAGAATTTAGCAGCTGCAGCCCTTATAGCAGAGTCGATTCAGCTTTCCCAGTCGGAGGCTGGCAGAGGCTTGCTGCAGATCAGAGCGTTACTCCGGGCAGTAGAAGACCAGAATTCCGCTGTTTCTCAGTCACGGAACAGGATTCATAGCAGATCCGTTGCTGCAGACACAGTCCAGTCGGCTCATAGCCCAAGATCGCCCCCGAGGCGTGAGGGACGTGGGGACCGGCGTAACCTGTACATGAACTATGAGCAGTATGATCACCGATTCGATCGTGACGATCGACGTCGAGTGCCCACCCCTCCCCCGAGGAGCGGGTCATATGTGCCTCGACAGCAGGATGACAGGAGCCCTCATAGTGTTGGGCGAAGGATTCCAGTCGACCCCAGGGAACCAGGCTTTGATGCGAGATCTGAAAGTGCGTTATATCGACTAGAGGGGGGTGAATAGGCGATTTTTATGAAAGTCTTCAAAACGTGAGAGTTATGAAGACAAACAGCGAAGATTATGCCTATTACTATGCAGCGGAAGTTAGATTACACTAGGCCAGCCATGGTCATGTATTCAATAGAGTGAAAGCACAATGACAAACAGCTTCAGTGTAATAAGGATCAGGTAGGAAGAAGTTATGAAGCCAAACAGATCATATATTCACGTTGTGAAGACAAAAGATAAAGCAAGCATGCAATGGCTTCACAATGAGTAACAGTAAGAAAAGGAAGTGAAGATGAAACCAGTGACTCATTGAAGACAATGATATGTTGGACCAATTCCAGTTGCTGTGACAACTGTACATCTGGTTGGAGCGGCTAGGTATTTAAACCTTAGGACACACAGTCCCGGACACCCAGTCCTGAACACACAGTTCAGGACACCAAGTCCTCACCGTATTCTCCTTGAGCTAAGGTCACTTAGTCCTCGCCCAATCACTCTGGTAAGTCTTCAAGGTAGACTCCCAAACCTTCACAAACTTCGTTCACTGGCAATCCACAATGTCTCTTGGATGCTCTGAACGCGACGCCTAACCGTCTGGAGGATTCACAGTCCTCAAGTGTAATAAGTCTTCAGATCACACAGACAAGAAGACTTAAGTGATGCCCAATTTACTCTGGCTCTGGGTGGTTAGGGCTTTTCTCCTCACTAGAAATTTTCTCTCAAAGGCTTCGAGGTGGGTTGCTCTCAAACGACAAAAGCCGTGCACTGAAATCTGAGCAGCCAACCGTTTATGGTTGTGGGGGTGGGCTATTTATAGTCACTTGGCAACCCGACCTGATTTGTCCGAAATGACCCTGGGTCAATAAGGAACTGACACGTGTCTCAACGGTCAGATTTCAAACTCTCATGGCAACTTTACTTGGGCTACAAGCAAAGCTGACTTGTCCGGCTCTGGACAAGATTCGCTCTCATTGTCTTCGCTCGAAGACATAGGTTTTTTGTTTAGGCATCACTTCAGTCATTCTGACTGGTTCTCCTGGACCCCACTTAACAGTACGGTGGTTCCTATGACTCAACACAAAAGAAAAAGAACTACGAAAGATCTAAGTCTTCGAGCTCCATAAGCTTCATAACGTGTCTTCTTTTGTCATAGTCTTCAATGTGAATATCTTCATATACCACCTTTGTCTTCAATGTCTTCATACATTTTTAGGGGTCATCTCTGGTAGTAAAACCGAATCAATGAGGGACTTCTACCTGTGTTTTCCTGCAATTCTCACAAACACATTAATCCCTCAACTAGGTTTGTCGTCAATACTCCAAAACCAACTAGGGGTGGCACTAGATGCACTTACAATCTCCCCCTTTTTGGTGATTGATGACAAACTAGTTGAAGTTTTCAACGGGGAATATAGTCTGTGAAATTGTAAAGGATAAGGAATTGTCTTCATAAGTTGCAAGGGCTCCCCCTGAAGATGTGCATATAAGTTAATTTGCTTTTGGAATGCAAATGCACATGGCAGGTTGTATTTGGAGATCCACTTCAGCTTATGATGATAATCCACTATGCATGTGAAAGTATATGAAGATAATGACATGCATAATGGAAAATGGACGTCTGCAGAATGATCTAAGTGCGGAATTTATCGTCGCACATGCGGAATTTATCTTCGCAAAACAGAGTGACAGACAGGTAGCAGACGACCATCAAGTCTAAGTGTTACAACTCAAAGAAGCAAAAACGGGAGTTGTAAGCACGAAGCAAAATTTAGCAAAATATAAAGGCACCCGCCCATTGTGACCCGCTTGAAGACTATAAACATCATATGCTTCTCCCCCTTTTGTCAGTGATGATCAAAAAGGTTTGAAGACATAGAGTTTTCTATGCATTCCCAGGAGCAGCAGGGTCGTTGGAGGTGTGTGGCGGTGCAGAAGAGCTTGGAGGTGCTGAAGCAGGTGGCGGTGATGTAGCATCGTCTTCTTCATCAATGATTCTGGCAGTGACTGTGGCAGCAGATGAAGAAAACTCAGAGTCTTCAAGTGATGGTGTGTTGCGCATCACATCCCTTCTAGGAGGTGTGGTGTCAAACTTGAATCGCTCTGTGAAGCCATCCTCTTCAAGTTCAGCTTCAGTACATATCATTGAGAACCCTTTCCATGTACGACGGCACGTTTCATGTGTAACGAAAGCATTCTTGGTGGCTAGGTTTCAAAGACGATTGACATCCACCAAGAGGCTCTTCATCTGACGCTTTAGCCAGCCGTGATGCCTATCTTGTTTTTGATGAAGGGCCACAAGAAGCTCTCGGTCAGTGAGAACACGAGTGCGCTTCTTGGGTCTTGAAGCAGGTGCACTATCAGTGGCTTCAGTTGAAGCAGGGTGTGGCGCACGTGTAGTGCCAGCCAAAGGATACACCCTGGAGATGGCTTCAACACCTTCATCGTTCTGAGTGAAGCTCTGGTGTTCTGCATTCTGACGACTCAACGGTTGCTTGGCAGGCTCTAGATATATAGCTTCAACAGAGGTATCCACATCGGGCAAGAAGATTCGATGGTTTCGGGCTGAGGGCTGATACGAGATCGCAGAGTGCAGTTTGATCAGCCTCATCACCCAAGGAGCATATAACTTCAAACCAAATAAATCTGAGCCTGACGCTGCAAGTTGGCGTATGAAGAAATCCTGTGTGTTGAACCATTTGCCATGAAGGATACAGAATATCATAGTCTTCATTGCACCTTCGATCTTGGCATTTGGAGAGTGCCCTTTAATGGGCCAGAGAGTCCGCCGGATGATGTGATATATGGTCCTGGGCAGGAACTCAAGGTCTTCAACGAAGAACTCTGTTGGATAAGGAGCATCGTGGGGCAATGGCTTCATCATTGAGAGCATCTGACTCATATTTGGTTCAGGCCTCTGGAATATGCTCTCAATAGCTTCAGCATGTAGTTGACAGCCTTCCTCGTAGAATTCGCCAGGAGTGGGCAGGCCGGTGAGCTCAATGATATCAAATGCATTGGCTTCATGATGGACATTGCCGGTCATCCACTCCAGGACCCAAGTCTTCGGATCTCTGTTGTATCCTTTTATATGGAGGATGGCATAGAACTGAAGCAGAAGCTCTTCATTCCAGTGCTCTTCATCAGTCACAAATGGCAGCAGACCCACTTGCCTAAAGCAATCCAAAGCTTCCTCAAGACAGGGCAGACCAGCAATGGCTTCAATCTCAAGGCGCTTGTGCGGGAAGATGCGACCTTGGTTGTATAGGATGCTTGAGTAGTAGCTGCGCTGAGGATAGCTCCAGAACCTATCTGATACAATCCTTTCCCTTGAATAGGGGTTCTTGGAGTTGTTGAAGAACGTGTTATCTGCCTTGAAGCTATTGATATCAAAGGAGCCAGGTGCTGATGCAGGGCCTGGGAACCTTGGAAGCCTTGGGACTGGCTTCTGGACATGAGGCTTGTGCTCAACATGATAATCAAATTGAGGACCAGTAGCAGACTCAGGAATAGAAGTGTCTAGATCAGTAGCTTCGCTGTCTGCTGAAGCATTTGGTGGGGCGGGCTCCACATTTTCAGCCTCCGCTTGACTAGCAGGAGGGTCAGTCACAAGCACGTTCTCCTGGAGAACTGCATCTTGATGGAGCGGGGGAGTGGGTTCTGGTGGAGCTTCTTCATTGTCTTCGGCTGATGCAGCCGGAATTTCTTCAGTATGGACTTGAGGCCGCGGACCTTTGCGAAGCCTATGGAACGCAGACGACGCTTGTGGGGTCGGAGTGGGCTGGGCCTCAAAGTCTTCTTCCTCCTAAGGGCGATCCGCCCATGACTCATCTTGTGCCATTGGCGTCAGAGGACGACCAATACTAATGAGTCCGCTTGTTTCAAGCTGAGGAAGGGCTGCATCATCTTGTACATTGTCTTGGTGACCAATGTCTTCAGCAGCTACGGGGTCGGCTACTGGAATATCTTCAGCTTCAGGAGCCTCTGTGGGAGCAGGCTCATGAACTGTCAGTCGTCTTTCTACATTGGGGTGAATGACAGAGAGGGGTTCAACCATCAAGGGCTCTGTGGGGGCAGCCCGAGCTTTCTTGATCTTGCTCTTCTTCTTGGTTGGGTCAGAAGGAGAGGCTGCAGAGTGTTTCCTCTTTCTAGCTTCAGCCTCTGCATTCCGTGTCTTCTTGAGCTCAGAAGTGGTTGACCGGCTCTTTGGCTTCGAGCCAGTCGTGGCGGTGGGGAAGACAATCGGAAAAGCTTCTTGCCTTGGTGCCTCTGGTTCATTCACAGCAAGCTGTTTCTTCTTCTTCGCGGCCATCTTGGGGTCGATGCCAGGACGCCCAAGTGCCTTGCGCTTCTCGGCCTCATTGTAGGCCTGCACACATCATTCTGCCAGAGACTTCATCCGCTCACGTGAGCCCTGAGCTTCAGCACGCTTCTTCAGAAAATTTTCCTTGAGCTCATGCAGCATGGTTTTGAAGCTCTTCACTTCCTGCACGCTGAGCTGTTGGGGAACGTTGCAGAAAACAAAAATTTTCCTACGGTTTCACCAAGATCCATCTAGGAGTTCATCTAGCAACGAGTGATTAGATGCATCTACGTACCTTGTAGATCGCGAGCGGAAGCGTTCAAAGAACGTGGATGAGGGAGTCGTACTCGACGTGATTCGAATCACTGAAGATCCTAGCACCGAACGGACGGCACCTCCGCGTTCAACACACGTACGGAACAGCCATGTCTCCTTCTTCTTGATCCAGCAAGGGGGAAGGAGAGGTTGAGGGAGATGGCACCAGCAGCAGCACGACGGCGTGGTGATGATGGAGCTGCAGTACTCCGTCAGGGCTTCGCCAAGCGCTATGGAGGAGGAGGAGGTGTTGGAGAGGGAGAAGGAGGCAACCAAAGGCGTGGGATGAAAGCCCTCCTTCCCCCACTATATATAGGAGGGCCAAGGGGGGGGGGCGCCGGCCCTAGGAGATCCAATCTCCTAGGGTGGGGCGGCGGCCAAGGGGGAGGAATCCCTCCTCCCCAAGGCACCTAGGAGGTGCCTTCCCCTCCTAGGACTCTTCCTCCTTGAAACCCTAGGTGCATGGGCCTCTTGGGGCTGGTGCCCTTGGCCAATGTAGGCCAAGGCGCACCCCCTACAGCCCATGTGGCCCCCCGGGACAGGTGGCCCCACCCGGTGGGCCCCCGGGACCCTTCCGGTGGTCCCGGTACAATATCGATAACCCCGAAACTTGTCCCGATGGCCGAAATAGTACTTCCTATATATAATTCTTTACCTCCGGACCATTCCGGAACTCCTCGTGACGTCCGGGATCTCATCCGGGACTCCGAACAACATTCGGGTTACTGCATATACATATCCCTACAACCCTAGCGTCACCGAACCTTAAGTGTGTAGACCCTACGGGTTCGGGAGACATGTAGACATGACCGAGATTGCTCTCCGGTCAATAACCAACAGCGGGATCTGGATACCCATGTTGGCTCCCACATGCTCCTCGATGATCTCATCGGATGAACCACGATGTCGAGGATTCAAACAACCCCGTATACAATTCCCTTTGTCAATCGGTATGTTACTTGCTCGAGATCCGATCGTCGGTATCCCAATACCTCGTTCAATCTCGTTACCAGCAAGTCACTTTAATCATACCGTAATGCATGATCCCGTGACCAAAGCACTTGGTCACTTTGAGCTCATTATGATGATGCATTACCGAGTGGGCCCAGTGATACCTCTCCGTCATACGGAGTGACAAATCCCCGTCTTGATCCATGTCAACCCAACAGACACTTTCGGAGATACCCGTAGTATACCTTTATAGTCACCCAGTTACGTTGTGACGTTTGGCACACCCAAAGCACTCCTACAGTATCCGGGAGTTACACGATCTCATGGTCTAAGGAAAAGTTACTTGACATTGGAAAAAACTCTAGCAAACGAACTATACGATCTTGTGCTATGTTTAGGATTGGGTCTTGTCCATCACATCATTCTCCTAATGATGTGATCTCGTTATCAATGACATCCAATGTCCATAGTCAGGAAACCATGACTATCTGTTGATCAACGAGCTAGTCAACTAGAGGCTTACTAGGGACATGTTGGTGTCTATTATTCACACGTGTATTACGATTTCCGGATAATACAGTTATAGCATGAATAAAGACAATTATCATGAACAAAGAAATATAATAATAATACTTTTATTATTGCCTCTAGGGCATATTTCCAACATGAGCTTGGCCATGTGCTTCTTGAACTGAGCCTTTTCATGATCAATTTTCTGCTTCAGCTCAACAATGCGCTGAGCAATGGCCAATTCTGAAGCAATTGCGCCTTGGAAGGCGATGGTGAGGCCAACGGGCAGCTGCAGATCTTCGAAGCTGATGTCTGGTGAGGCAAACCATTCATCGATGAAGTTGTGGATGATGGCGACATCAAAGAGAGGCAAATTGTTGAAGATTTCAGCCTCTTCTTTGCTTTTGATAAGCTGCTCTAGAGCGTCATCTCCAAGATCTTCATCGCTTGAAAGATCAATGGCTTCACTGCGCAGAATGGCAGCAGCAATGAGCTCTTTGCCGGTGTGTTTCTGGGGCACCTTTTCCTTCTGGGGCTTGGAGACGCGGGATACGTCTTCAGACTGCACACTGACTTCAGGAGGTGCAGTTTTCAATGGCTTCGCCCTTGAGATTCTTGAGGAAGGGGCCGGCTTTGAAGCTTTTGGCTTCTTTGATTGCTTTTGCTTCACCACTGCAGGCACTGCAGGCGCTTCATCAGACTCAGTGTCAGCTGCAGGCTCATTCACTGCAGTCCCTTGAACCAAGATGTAGGTGATCAGGCCTTCGAGGTTGGCAAACAGACCGATGGCATTTGGTTCTGCTTCGCGTGTGCCATCTGCCCTTGGTGCTGAGGGGCCAGGGTTGAAGTCTAACCCAAATTTCTTCTTGTTCAGCTTCACTGATTGTTGGGCAAACTGAAAGTTGCGCTTGAACAGATTGTCGTCACGACACCAGAGGAGTGACGACGGATGCGCATCATCAGGCTGTGGTCCTCGGACCATGCATGGGTAGAAGCCTTGAGCAATGGCTTCATCTCTGGTCCTGGGTACAAGGTTCTTGTAAAGGATGTCCCCCCATGGTTTCTTGATAGCACTTTTCTCAGCATACTCTTGGGTTGTGAAGCGGTATTTGAACCATTGTTCTGCCCAGTAGCGTCGAATCCATTGGATTCTGGTCTTGCGCTGCCCATAGCTCTCTTCTGAATCTGTTTTGTACATTTCTGCCAAATCTTCAGGCAGATCTTTGGAAGTTCCTTCACGTCTCTGTCTGCCCCCCTTCCTTGCTGCTGCTTCTGAAGCCATAAACTTTAACTTGAAAGGCTTCAAAGTTTTCAAATGCTTAAAAGGCTTTCCTTTTCTGGACCAACAGGAACTGGCTTCAGGAGAGTTTATGTGATGCTGTAGGAATTCTGCAAATGAATGCAGACTATGAGAACCAAAGGATTCTCCCACGGACATGTACCTGTGACAGCATTAAGGTGCGAGGGAAGGGGAAGAGGTCATATGCATTCTCAGAAGGTTTTGAAGATTAATCAGTTTAGAAGACATTGACCTCATCGTGCGAAGACATTCACTCATAGATAAGCAGTTGGTTCCAGATTTGTACGAACCCACATACATTCTAAGTACGAACCCACAGCTCAGAAGTCAAATTCCACATTAATGTATTCACACTTAGAATGTATGTCTTCATTGATTGAAGATATACTTTACTTTGTGCGTTGCACATCTAAGTCATCATATGCATAAGTGTTAGGATGTGTGCCTGATCACAGGACATTTGAGGATTCCAGGATATTTAGCTCACACCGTAACTTGCAAAATCTCTTCTCATCCAAGGGCTTGGTGAAGATATCCGCCAATTGCTCTTCAGTGTTGACGTGTATGATATCAATGTCTTCCTTCACAACATGATCTCTGAGAAAGTGATGACGAATTTCAATGTGCTTTGTCTTCGAGTGCTGAACTGGGTTGTTGGCAATCTTGATGGCGCTTTCGTTGTCGCAGTAAAGTGGCACTTGCTTCAGATGAATGGCATAGTCCTTGAGTGTTTGCTTCATCCACAGAAGCTGAGCGCAGCAAGATCCAGCAGCAATGTATTCAGATTCAACAGTGGAGAGAGATACACAGTTCTGCTTCTTTGAAGACCAACATACAAGTGATCGTCCCAGAAAGTGACATGTGCCTGATGTAGACTTGCGATCAACCTTGTCACCAGCATAATCAGCATCCGAAAATCCAACCAAATCAAACTCTGAGCCCTTTGGATACCATAATCCTAGAGTTGGGGCGTGAGCCAAATATCGAAGAATTCGCTTCACAGCTAAGTGATGCGACTCCTTTGGTGCCGCTTGAAATCGAGCACACATGCAAACACTAAGCATAATATCTGGCCTAGATGCACATAAATAAAGCAAAGAACCAATCATGGAGCGGTATACCTTTTGATCGAACTCTTTACCAGTGTCGTCAGGACCTAGATGATGTTTGGCTGGCATTGGTGTTGTGAAGCCTTTGCAGTCTTGCATACCAAACTTCTTCAGGCAATCTTTGAGATACTTCTCTTGAGATATGAAGATGCCATTGCGTTGTTGTCGTATTTGAAGACCAAGGAAGAACTTCAGCTCCCCCATCATGGACATCTGACATTTCTCTTGCATCATATATCCAAACTCTTCACTGTACTTCTGATTGGTGCAGCCGAAGATAATGTCATCCACATATATTTGGCACACAAACAGTTCACCATCATATGTCTTCGTGAAAAGAGTGGGATCCAGGGAACCAGGTATGAAGCCTTTGCTCTTCAGGAAGTATTTGAGTGTGTCATACCAGGCCCTGGGAGCTTGTTTGAGGCCATACAGTGCCTTGTTGAGCTTGTATACCATGTCAGGATGTTTTGGATTTGCAAAGCCAGGCGGTTGTGCAACATACACTTCTTCAATCTTGCCATTGAGAAAAGCACTTTTCACATCCATTTGATATAGAAGTATGTTATGATGATTTGCATAGGCCAGCAGTATGCGTATGGCTTCAAGCCTAGCCACAGGAGCAAATGTTTCATCGAAGTCAATGCCCTCCACTTGAGTATATCCTTGAGCAACGAGACGAGCTTTGTTTCTGACAACTTGACCATGCTCATCTTGTTTGTTGCGGTATATCCATTTGGTGCCTATTATGTTGTGCTTCCGTGGATCAGGACGCTTAACCAGTTCCCATACATTATTCAGCTCAAACTGTTGAAGCTCTTCTTGCATAGCTTGAATCCATTTAGGTTCCATGAAGGCTTCTTCAATTTTCTTGGGTTCTGATATTGATACGAATGCGAAGTGCCCACAGAAATTTGCCAGTTGAGTTGCCCTTGAACGAGTGAGTGGACCAGGTGCATTGATGCTGTCAATTATTCTGTCAATCTGCACTTCATTGGCAACATGAGGATGTACAGGGCGAAGACTTTGCTCTTGCTGATCTTCGTTGTTGTTGGGAGGAATGTCTACAGGCTGAGCATTGTCTTCATGTTGATCAGGTGCTGAGATGATAAGTTCTTCTTCAGGATGAGCTTCAGAAGGTATAATCTCTCCAGTTCCCATAAGCTTGATTGATTCACTAGCTGGAACTTCATCTAGCACATTTGGCAGTTACTCTCTTTGTGAACCATTTGTCTCATCAAAACGCACATCCACTGTTTCAACAACTTTGTAATGAAAGAGGTTGAAGACTCTGTAGGAGTGCGAATCCTTTCCATATCCAAGCATAAAGCCCTCATGTGCTTTTGGTGCAAACTTTGAGGTGTGGTGTGGGTCCTTGATCCAGCACCTTGCGCCAAATACTCTGAAGTAGCTGACATTTGGCTTCTTGCCAGTTAGGAGTTCATAAGATGTCTTGTTCAGAAGCTTGTGAAGATAAACATGATTGATTGTATGGCATGCAGTGTCAATGGCTTCTGTCCAGAATTTTCTTGGAGTCTTGTATTCATCTAGCATTGTTCTGGCCATCTCAATGAGTGTTCTGTTCTTGCGTTCGACGACGCCATTCTGCTGTGGCATGTACGGAACTGAGAATTCATGTGTGATGCCCAAGGTATCAAGATATGTATCAAGGCCAGTGTTCTTGAATTCAGTGCCATTGTCACTTCTGATGTGCTTTATCTTGGCGCCAAAATTGTTCATTACTCGATTGGCGAAGCGTCTGAAGACATCCTGCACTTCAGTCTTGTAAAGGATTATGTGCACCCAAGTATATCTAGAGTAATCATCAACAATGACGAAGCCATAGAGGCAAGCAGTAGTAGCAAAGGTTGAGTAATGAGTGGGACCGAAAAGATCCATGTGGAGCAGTTCGAAGGGTTGAGTAGTAGTCATGATTGTCTTTGAAGGATGTTTTGCCCTTGTCATCTTCCCTGCTTCACAGGCACCGCATAAGTGATCTTTCTTGAACTTGACGCCCTCGATGCCTATGACATGCTTCTTCTTTGCAAGGGTGTGGAGGTTCCTCATGCCAGCATGTCCAAGCCTCCGATGCCAAAGCCAGCATTCTGAAGCTTTTGCAAGAAGACATACTGCAAGTTGTGGCCCTGCTGAGAAATCTACCACATACAAATCATCCTTTCGGTACCCTTTAAACACTAGAGACTTGTCAGATTCCATTAGTACTAGGCAACGATACTTTCCAAACATTACGATCATGTTTAAATCGCAAAGCATTGAGACAGACATTAAGTTGAAGCCAAGGGATTCAACAAGCATGACTTTATCCATGTGTTGATCCTTTGAGATTGCAACTCTACCTAGACCCAATACCTTACTTTTACCAGTGTCAGCAAATGTGATGTGGCTCTTGTCGGATGGATGTAAGGTTGAGTCCATAAGAAGGCTTCTTTTGCCAGTCATGTGATTTGTACACCCACTGTCAATAATCCATTCTGAAGACTTTGAAGTCGCTGGTGTCGTACCCTACAGTGCAGTTAGGGGGATAGGCTTCACGAAGAGAATTGTGAAGCAAAAACATTTGACGAACCAGTGGGTTATGAAAACTTAGATCCAGATTAGGACTAATAGGGAGAGTAGCATGCGATTCAGGAACGAGGTACATAATGATGCCATTCGGGCATTTTATCTTGCGCCCTACAAGATTTTTAAGGTCCCCAGCAATAGCGTCAGAAGGTTTTGTTTTTCTGCTGGAGACCTTTCCCTGCAAAAGAGAGTTAAGCTTTCTTAACCACCCACATCTTCAAGGGTGGCTTAGAAGCAATAAGTCTGAGTGCAGCATATGAGAATTTTGGCTTTGAAGCCTTAGCAAACAGTCTAGCAGGTGGGCAATAATACTCATAGGAATAACAAGAATAATTTTTGGTCATATGAACATGACGATTCGAAGAACCGCTCTCATATTCATATGCCTGAGTATGGTTTCCCTGCTAAACATTTGCGTTAGTGTGACTCAGGTGAGTCCTCTGTTTGTATGAAGCCTTTGGACCATATGAAGCCTTTGGTCTGAGGTTTGTCTTCTTCAAGTGAGGTGTCATGAAGACATTCACAGGAAGATTTTCCAGACACTTTTTTGGAAACCAGATCTTCTTCATAGGCGGTCCATTCCTGCAGTTAGTACCAATGTACCTGGCAAACACTTCACCATTCTGATTCTTAAACAGTTTATAGTTTGCATCAAAGGATTCATCAATGATAATGGGGTTAGCACAAGTGAAACCAGATAAATTGGATGGATCTGCTGAAAATTCCTTTGCAGCAACCCATGTGGTTTTGGGGTACTGCTCAGGTTTCCAGTAAGAGCCATCTGCATTTATTTTCCTCACGAACCCAACACCCTCTTTCCTAGGGTTTCGGTTTGGAATTTGCTTCTTGAGGACATCACATAATGTCTGGTGTCCTTTAAGACTTTTGTACATCCCTGTTTCAAGCAATGTCTTCAACCTAGCATTCTCATCAGCAATAGCAGTGGTATCCTCAGCAGAGGGGTTAGTTACCACATCAACAGTTGAAGATATTGCAACAGCAGTAGTAGTGGAACATTCAGCAACAGAAGTAGCATTATCACGCTCATTGCATTTAAGACATGGTGGTTCAAATCCTTCCTGAGCGGGACTGATCTGTTCGGCGCGAAGTGACTCGTTTTCCTTTTGAAGATCTTCATGAGCCGCTCTCAATTTCTCAAGTTCTTGCTTCCTTTGAAGATAATCATAGGAAAGCTTTTCATGAGTTGTTGAGAGAGTATCAAGACAATCTTCAAGTTCCTGATACTTAACGTGAAGGTTTTTTATGTCTTCAATTAAGGATTTAGATCGAGTCATTTCAGCACCCAACAGATCATCGCTTCTGTCTAACAGTTTTTGAATATGTTCCATAGCTTTCTGTTGTTCAGTTGCAATTTTAGCAAGTGTTTTGTAGCTGGGTTTTGAATCACCGTCAGAGTCATCGTCACTAGATGTTTGATAGCGAGTAGTGCGTGTGTTTACCTTGGCACCGCGTGCCATGAAGCAGTAGGTAGGAGTGGAGTCGTTCTTATCATTTGCGTCGGTGTCGGTGATGCAGTCATTGTCTTCAATGTTGAAGATGGACTTGGCGACGTATGCTGTAGCCAGACTCGCAATGCCAGAATCAGACTCCTCCTCAGACTCCACCTCTGCCTCCTCAGATGCGGACTCCTCCTCTGAATCCATCTCCTTGCCAACAAACGCACGTGCCTTGCCAGATGAGCTCTTCTTGTGTGATGAAGACTTTGAGGAAGACTTGGAAGAAGACTTTGAGTATTTCTTCTTCTTCTTGTCGTCAGAATCATATTCCTTGCTCTTCTTCTTCCTTCTGTTCTCATTGTCCCACTGTGGACACTCAGAGATGAAGTGTCCAGTTTTCTTGCACTTGTGACATGTTTTCTTCTTGTAGTCATGAGTAGAAGCTTCATCATTCCTTGAGCTTGATCGTGAAGATTTTCTGAAGCCTTTCTTCTTGGTGAATTTTTGGAACTTCTTCACTAGCATTGCAAGTTCTCTTCCAATGTCTTCAGGATCATCAGCTTTTGCCTTCAAGGCACGAGTTCGCCCATAGTTTGGACCGTAGATATCTCTTTTCTCAGAAAGCTGAAACTCATGTGTGTTGAGCCTCTCAAGTATGTCAGACGGATCGAGTGTCTTGAAATCAGGACGTTCTTGAATCATCAGGGCCAGGATGTCAAACGAACTATCAAGTGATCTCAGCAGCGTCTTGACGATTTCATGTTTGGTGATCTCAGTGGCGCCGAGGGCTTGAAGCTCATTTGTGATGTCAGTGAGCCGGTCAAATGTATGCTGGACATTCTCATTATCATTTCGCTTGAAGCGGTTGAAGAGGTTGCGAAGAACACTGATTCTTTGATCTCTCTGGGTTGAGACGCCTTCATTGACCTTGGAGAGCCAGTCCCAGACCAGCTTGGATGTCTTCAAGGCACTCACACGGCCATACTGTCCTTTTGTCAGATGACCACAGATGATATTTTTGGCAGTAGAGTCCAGTTGAGTGAACTTCTTGACATCAGCAGCAGTGACACCTTCTCCAGCCTTGAGAACGCCGTTCTCGACGACATACCATAGGTCGACGTCAATAGCTTCAAGATGCATGCGCATCTTATTCTTCCAGTAGGGATATTCAGTTCCATCGAAGACGGGGCAAGCAGCGGAGACTTTGATTATCCCTGCAGTCGACATAGCTAAAACTCCAGGTGGTTAAACCGAATCACACAGAACAAGGGAGCACCTTGCTCTGATACCAATTGAAAGTGTGTTATATCGACTAGAGGGGGTGTGAATAGGCGATTTTTATGAAAGTCTTCAAAACGTGAGAGTTATGAAGACAAACAGCGAAGATTATGCCTATTACTATGCAGCAGAAGTTAGATTACACTAGGCCAGCCATGGTCATGTATTCAATAGAGTGAAAGCACAATGACAAACAGCTTTAGTGTAATAAGGATCAGGTAGGAAGAAGTTATGAAGCCAAACGGATCATATATTCACGTTGTGAAGACAAAAGATAAAGCAAGCATGCAATGGCTTCACAATGAGTAATAGTAAGAAAAGGAAGTGAAGATGAAACCAGTGACTCGTTGAAGACAATGATATGTTGGACCAGTTCCAGTTGCTGTGACAACTGTACGTCTGGTTGGAGCAGCTAGGTATTTAAACCTTAGGACACACAGTCCCGGACACCCAGTCCTGAACACACAGTTCAGGACACCAAGTCCTCACCGTATTCTCCTTGAGCTAAGGTCACTTAGTCCTCGCCCAATCACTCTGGTAAGTCTTCAAGGTAGACTCCCAAACCTTCACAAACTTCGTTCACTGGCAATCCACAATGTCTCTTGGATGCTCTGAACGCGACGCCTAACCGTCTGGAGGATTCACAGTCCTCAAGTGTAATAAGTCTTCAGATCACACAGACAAGAAGACTTAAGTGATGCCCAATTTACTCTGGCTCTGGGTGGTTAGGGCTTTTCTCCTCACTAGAAATTTTCTCTCAAAGGCTTCGAGGTGGGTTGCTCTCAAACGACAAAAGCCGTGCACTGAAATATGAGCAGCCAACCGTTTATGGTTGTGGGGGTGGGCTATTTATAGCCACTTGGCAACCCGACCTGATTTGTCCGAAATGACCCTGGGTCACTAAGGAACTGACACGTGTCTCAACAGTCAGATTTCAAACTCTCATGGCAACTTTACTTGGGCTACAAGCAAAGCTGACTTGTCCGGCTCTGGACAAGATTCACTCTCATTGTCTTCGCTCGAAGACATAGGTTTTTTGTTTAGGCATCACTTCAGTCATTCTGACTGGTTCTCCTGGACCCCACTTAACAGTACGGTGGTTCCTATGACTCAACACAAAAGAAAAAGAACTACGAAAGATCTAAGTCTTCGAGCTCCATAAGCTTCATAACATGTCTTCTTTTGTCATAGTCTTTAATGTGAATATCTTCATATACCACCTTTGTCTTCAATGTCTTCATACATTTTTAGGGGTCATCTCTGGTAGTAAAACCGAATCAATGAGGGACTTCTACCTGTGTTTTCCTGCAATTCTCACAAACACATTAGTCCCTCAACTAGGTTTGTCGTCAATACTCCAAAACCAACTAGGGGTGGCACTAGATGCACTTACAAGATCCATTCTCGTTCAAGGTTTGGTCGACAGGAACAGAGCTCACCGAGAAGGTCACGACAGAGATGCACCTACCAGTAGCAGAGTACATGTTTCGGGGCCAAAGTGCTTTAGTAGAGCCATCAGGGCCGCTGTGATTCCTCCCAACTTCAGGTTGGCGACTGGAGTCAGTAAGTTCACTGGTGAGTCCAAGCCCGATACTTGGCTTGAAGACTACCGAGTGGCCGTCTAGATTGGCGGTGGCAATGATGAAGTGGCCATGAAGCACCTGCCTCTCATGTTGGAGGGCTCGGCCAGAGCGTGGCTAAATCAGTTAGCACCCAGCAGCATTTACACTTGGGAAGATCTCGCCCGAGTGTTTGTCACCACATTTGAAGGAACATGCAAGCGACCGACAGGGCTGACGGAACTGTGGTCTTGCGTGCAGAAGCCGAATGAAACTTTGAGAGATTACATCCAGAGATGGATCGCGTTACATCACACGGTAGAGAATGTGCCTGACCACCAAGCAGTCTGTGCCTTCAAAGAAGGCGTCAAGTACAGAGAACTGCATCTGAAATTCGGTCGAACCGGAGATATGTCTCTGAATCGGATGATAGAGATTGCCACCAAGTACGCTAATGGTGAAGATGAGGATCGACTCAGGAGTGGTAAGCTCAAGTCAGCCGCTCAAGAAACCGGAGGAAATTCCAATCGGAAACAGAAGCGGAAAGCCGAGCCAGCTGCTCCTGGGGAAGCCTTGGCTGTAACTCAAGGAAAGTTTAAGGGGAAACCCAAAGGACCTTGGAACCCCAAGAAAGTTAAAGACCAAGACGGAAATGGTGTGTTGGATTTGCCATGTCACATCCACACCAAGAAAGATGAAGAGGGTAAGTTCATTTACCCGAAACATACCACTCGACAGTCGGCTCTTGATCCAGCAGTTCCAGGGCAAGCAGCCCAAAGATAAGGAAAAGGAGTCGGACAAAGTTGAGGACAAGGAAGACAGTGATGATGGATACCCCCAGGTCAATTCCACCCCGATGATTTTTGCTGATGTTGAAAGCAAAAGTCGACTGAAAGTTATCAACCATGAGGTGAATATGGTTACTCCGGCAACACCCAGTTATCTGAAGTGGTCTCAGACTGCCATCACATTCGACCAGTCCGATCACCCAACGCACATTGCCACCCCTGGGACGCAAGCTTTGGTGGTCGACCCAGTTGTCGAAGGCACTCGACTGACCAAAGTCTTGATGGATGGCGGCAGTGGTTTGAACATACTGTATGCTGAGACGCTGAAAGGGATGGGCATTCCGATGTCCAGACTCAGTACCAGCAACATGAGTTTCCATGGAGTCATTCCTGGGAAGAAGGCTGAGTCACTCGGCCAGATTTCTCTTGATGTGGTTTTCGGTGATTCCAAGAATTACCGCAAAGAAAAGTTGACGTTCGAAGTTGTAGATTTCCAGAGTGCTTATCACGCTATTTTGGGCAGGCCGGCTTATGCACGCTTCATGGCTTGACCATGTTATGTGTATCTCAAATTGAAGATGCCTGGTCCCAAAGGTGTGATCACTGTTACGGGCAATCGGAAGAAAGCAGAAGAGTGTTTTCAGAAAGGTTCAAAGATCGCTGATGCTCAGATGGCAGTGGTGGAGCTGCAGGAATACCAGAAGACTGCAGACCCGAGTGATTTGTTGCGTGCCAAGAAGCCCGCTACAGAATCGTCTTTTCAGTCGTCTAGCGAAACGAAGCCGGCTCACATTCACCCGACCGATCCCAGTGCTGCTCCGACTCATATCTCGACAACACTCGAGTCCAAATAGGAAGAAGCGCTCATCCAGTTCCTCCGTGAGAACTGGGACATTTTCGCATGGAAGCCTTCTGACATGCCGGGTGTTCCCAGGGAACTGGCTGAGCACCGCCTACGAGTCAACTCAAAAGTAAAACCTGTCAAAGAACATCTCCGACAGTCCGCCATCCAGAAGAGAAAGGCTATTGTGAGGAGGTGGCTCGGCTCTTAGCAGCGGAGTTCATCCGAGAGATCTACCACTCCGAGTGGCTCGCCAACGTTGTCATGGTCCCCAAGAAGGACAAGTAACTTTGCATGTGCATTGACTTTAAACATATCAATCGGGCCTGCCCGAAAGATCATTTTCCTCTCCCCCGCATTGACCAGATAGTCGACTCGACTGTGGGATGTGAGCGACTGTCTTTTTTAGACGCCTATTCCGGGTACCATCAGATCCGTCTGTATGGGCCTGATGAGATCAAACATCTTTCATCACTCCGTTCGGGTGCTTCTGTTATGTTACCATGCCATTCGGCCTCAAGAATGCCGGAGCCACATTCATGAGGATGATTTAGAAGTGTTTGCTCACTCAAATCAGTCGGAATGTGGAAGCATACATGGATGATATTGTGGTCAAGTCACGGAAGGGTTCCAACCTGCTGACTGACCTTGCTGAAACCTTTGCCAACCTCAGGAGGTATGATATCAAGCTTAATCCATCAAAGTGCACATTCGGAGTTCCTGGCGGAAAGTTACTCGGTTTCCTCGTTTCCGGAAAAAGTCGGTACTATACTCCGAATGAAAAGTCATGTGCAAGTGCACGACGTCTAGAAGCTTACTGGTTGCTTGGCCGCTTTAAGTCGATTCATCTCTCGTCTCGGTGAAAAGGCATTGCCTCTTTACCGATTGATGAAGAAGTCAGACAAGTTCGAGTGGACTCCTGAAGCTGATGGAGCGTTTGCAGAGCTCAAAGCTCTGCTCTCCACCCAGCCGGTGCTTGCTGCCCCAATCAGCAAAGAGCCTTTGCTGCTTTACATCGCAGCCATGGGACAAGTCGTCAGTACGGTACTTACAGTCGAGCGGGAAGAAGAAGGAAAAGTCTTCAAAGTTCAGCGCCAGTATATTATATTTCTGAAGTTTTGACCCCGTCGAAGCAAAGATATCCTCATTATCAGAAGCTTGTATATGGGATTTATATGACCACAAAGAAGGTTGCTCACTACTTCTCTGATCATTCTATTACAGTCGTCAGCGACGCTCCATTGTCAGAGATCCTGCACAACAGAGATGCAACTGGTCGAGTGGCAAAATGGACGATTGAACTCCTTCCTCTAGATATCAAGTTTGAGGCAAAGAAAGCTATCAAGTCCCAGGCAATAGCAGATTTCGTTGCCGAGTGGATTGAACAGCAACTGCCGACTCAGGTTCACTCGGAGTATTGGACCATGTTCTTCGACGGTTCCAAAATGTTGAATGGTTCCAGTGCCAGGGTAGTATTGGTCTCCCCCCGAGGAGATAAGCTCAGATATGTCCTTCAAATCCACTTTGATTCCTCCAATAACGAGGCAGAATATGAAGCACTTTTATATGGGTTGCGCATGGCCATTTCACTCGGCGTCCGTTGCGTCATGGTCTATGGCGACTCGGATTTGGTGGTTAATCAGGTGATGAAGGAGTGGGACGTCAGAAGTCCAGCCATGACTGGTTATTGCAATGCAGTGAGAAAGCTGGAGAAGAAATTCGAGGGGTTAGAACTTCATCACATACCCCGACTGAAAAATCAAGCAGCTGATGATTTGGCAAAAATAGGTTCCAAAAGAGAAGCCATTCCCAGCAATGTGTTTTTGGAACACATCCACACACCATCGGTTCAGGAGGATCCCTTCACTGAAGAGGCCCCGCAGCCAAAAAGTGCCATGGATCCGACTGAAGTTGAAGTTCCAGCTGTGGTCGACCTGATCATGGAAGTCTTGGTCATCACTCCCGACTGGACAATACCGTACATCGCATACATCCTAAGGAAAGAACTCCCAGAGGACGAAGAAGAGGCTCGACAGATCGTCCGTCGATCCAAGGCCTTTACAGTCATAAAGGGACAGTTGTATAGAGAAAGCGCGACTGGAGTCAGTCAGAAGTGTATAACACCAGAAGAAGGTCAGATGATCCTTGATGATATCCACTCGGGGACCTGTGGTCATCATGCGTCCTCTCGGACCATTGTGGCTAAAGCATACCGAGCGGGATTCTACTGGCCAAGAGCGAATGAAATGGCGAAAGAGATAGTCGACAAATGTGAAGGATGTCAGTATTACTCCAATATGTCGCACAAGCCCGCGTCAGCCCTGAAAACCATTCCACTCGTCTAGCCCTTCGCTGTTTGGGGGCTGGACATGGTTGGACCACTGAGAACGGGCAGGAGCGGCTTCACTCATGTGCTAGTAGCAGTCGACAAGTTCACCAAATGGATTGAAGCTAAGCCTATCAAGAATCTTGATGCTTGCACTGCTATCAGTTTCATCAGAGAGTTGATATTCAGATATGGAGTTCCGCACAGCATCATCACTGACAATGGGTCAAACTTTGATTTCGACAAATTCAGGGCCTTTTGCGCCTCTCAGGGCACACGAGTCGACTACGCTTCGGTCGCTCACCCCCAGTCGAATGGACAAGCGGAAAGAGCAAATGGCTTAATTCTCAAAGGACTAAAACCTCGATTGATGCGCGATCTCAAGCACGCAGCAGGTGCATGGGTCGACGAGCTTCCATCAGTTCTTTGGGGATTGAGGACAACCCCGAACCGATCAACCGGAAGAGCTCCCTGTCCTTGCACCTTAAGCGGGCTGCAGCCTTTTGGAGACGTCGGGGGAAGATCAGGTTTTGCGTCTTGGGCGATGAGAACACCAAGAAGATGGCTGAGCTATTCAGGAGGTGGAAGAATGAGCTGAAATCATCGTTTATCGACCAAGACAAGACTCCAGAATTCATCGGCCGATTTGAGAAGATCAAAGATCAGTGGCCCGCATTTATCACCAAAAAGAAATCTGAGAGAGCAGCGAAGATGTCAGCAACAAACAAGAAAAATGCTGCAAAGAAGAAGCATCACCATCGCACGGGGTCAGATGGCTACTTGACAGCCCGGCCGTTGTGGGACAAGGCTGAGAATGACCTCATTGCTAAAGGGATCAAACCAGAGACGCGACGCTGGCCAGACCGTTGCAGGACTTGGTTCTTCGGGGTTGGGGGAAAATTGGACCCTGTAATAGGGAAGTGCATTTGGACCAACGAGCAGCTGAACACACCCATCGTGAAGCTTCAGGAGTATATCGAAAAGGCGCGACAAGGGACTTTTGTTCCGGACAGAGAGAACGACGAGCTCACAGAGGCCCTCGGGAATCCTGAGCACCCCGGACGGACACGAGGCACGCCAGTCTCCCTTTCGTGGAAGGCTGGATTTCCCGATGCAGGCGATTACAAACGCCGGGAGAGGAAGAAGAAAAAGGAGCTGACCCAACTACAGGCGCTGCACACAAGGGTACAAGCGCTAGAGGAACGAGACGAGGCCCGCAACGCGCGACCTGCCGAAGCTGCTACACCTGAAGCTACCCCGCCATCTCAGCGAAGAAGCAGCGTGGCTTCCACGGAGCTGCTTCAGGAGCCTGTCTTCACGGCTCCTGCTAGCTACCCCGTGGACTTAATCACGGAGTCTCACAATTGCCATCTTATGATGCAATGGATGAATATGAATGTCAAGGCGGCTGTTGGCTCTATTGCACGTCCTGAACCTGGAGCAACTTTTCACTGTCGGCCGATTCCAGAAGGATATGCTAGGGTGATGGTCGATGAAATCACAGAAGGATTTGAGGACCTCCAGCTTGACCACCCTACGGGTGACGGGGAGACTCGGCTGGGTTCTGCTCTGAAGACTCCATGCCTATGGTGGAAGGAGCTCATCAACCTTCCGAACTGGATGCCTCCGCCTCCTCCTCCGGCGAGTCAGGGCACTCCACCTCCTCCACCGCCTCCTCCTCCGGCGAGTGATCAGGGCACTCAGCCTCCTTCTCCGGCGTGTGGCGGCACTCCGCCTCCTTCTCGGCCTGTGTCGGCGCGCCCGAGCAGCCACCAGCCTCCTTCTCCGGCGTGTGGCGGCACTCCGCCTTCTTCTCCGCCTACGCCGGCGTACCCGAGCAGCCACCAGCCTCATCCTTCTCCGCCTCGCCAGCAAAAGCGGAAGAGACCCGCCGCCGCCCCGGCTGCTCCGGCGCGTCATAGTCCTTCTCCTCCGCCTCGTAAGCAAGCACGAAAGAAGATAGTCGCAGCCGCTCCGTCTGCTCCGGCGTCTAGCAGTACAGCCATAGGCAGGCAATACAGATTCGGTCCACCTCTCAAGCCTCTAGAGAAGTTACCATACAAGAGGACCGTGGAAGAAAAGGCGAAGATCGTGGAAAAAGAAGTGAATGACTTCTTTGAAGGGGTGAAAGCAAAGAGACATCCACCTCCGGAGGAGAAGGTAGATCGGGTGAAAGCAAAGCGCACACTCGATGCCCTGAGGAAACCACCAAAGTCTCCGCCGAAAACCAACTATGAGTGCATTACTGCAAAGGTATATATCGAAGCGTAGCGGTCGGGAAATACTATCAGTGATCGAAGGTTAGCAAAACGACGAGTTGGGAAAAATATTGCCCAGCTCGGCGAACAAGCGGACCAATCGTGCCCCCCGCTCAAGGTGTCTAGCGATATCGTCGCTAATGATCCTGGGATGGTGCCCGGTTATAGCAATCTTGAAGATTACCTGCCCGATGGTGTACATTATGATTTCTTGGAGGTGGAAGAACACCAATACCATTACGGGAAGCCTCTTGTCAAAGATAAAAAATCTCTAACAACGATGATGCGAAGATTCCATGATTGGTACATGGAAACCTGCAGAGAGTCTGGGGGGACGAATACTTTGTATCTGAGAGTTAAAGAGGAGCACGACCTCATTGGAATTGATTTGTTGACTGTTCCATTTGAGGAGTTCTTCCAGTGGTTCAATCAAAAGGCCCTCGATAAATTAACGGTCACTTGCTACTGTCTGTAAGTATTACTTCTGTCATTAAGTATCTATATATAGCTCAGCTCTTTCATTGCATGTATATATGATTATCCTCACTATATTATGCAGATTGAAGATAGTCGAGTGCAGAAAAGCAGAAATGTATGATATTGGGTTCATTAACCCAAATCTCATAGATAAATTTGAGGTTGAAAAGAACGCCGATGATGCTGAGGCCAACTTGCTCAAATCATTGATAGTAAATCAAAACAAAGATAAAATACTCTTTCCTTACAATTTCAAGTGAGTGTTACTGTTTTGTGCATATTCAGTTTCCCTTATTACTCGAGCGAGGTTATAGTAATGTAATTGATGAGTTATGCATGTGTGCGCAACTTTCACTATATTCTCCTGGAGATTAAGCTTGAGCAGGGACTAGTAATCGTCTTAGACTCGAGACGAAAATCTCCAGAGACCTATGCAGACATGACTAAAATGCTCGAGCAGTAAGTTCAATCGATCATTATCGCACCATATCGGCAACTTTTTGTTCATTTCCTGATATCAAGTAATTGTTTTCTTTGTCTCGCAGGGTTTGGAAAGTATTCACCGCACAAGCTTCGGGACTGCCAGGGGAGCTGCGATGGACATACCCGAAAGTAAGTAGTACTAGCTAGCTAGTTCCGCGCATCTCGATCCCGTTGATTCTACCTACTTTCATCAATGCCATTTATAATCCTTCATTATCAATTTGATTGACTTCTATTTCTCGTAAAGTGCTTGTGGTAGGAATAAGGGAATGATTTCTGTGGATACTACGTGTGCGAGTTCATCTACAACGCGACTTGCAAAGATAAGCGGGGCTACTCTAAAAGACAATTTCATGTGCGTAAGATATAATATTCACAATTTCATTTTATTACACCATCATTTCTGTTGAGTTTCATTCATATATATGTATTAACCCCCTTCTTCAAATTAGACGTGGGAGATACGGAATGAACTCCTACCAGAAGATCGCATGAAAGCAATTCAAGAGGAATTAGCGGGATTCTTTCTTGACCACATCATCAATAAAGCCGGAGAATACTATATGGACCCTGAGTTCATATTTAATTAGGGCATTATATTGTAAGAGATCTTATATTGTATATATGTAGCCAGTAGCGTCGGATAGATATACAAAAACTTGTTGTTCGACCAATCTCTCGGAGAAGGAGAGGTCGATCTCTCGGAGAAGGAGAGGTCGATCACTTCTCTCGGTATGCATGACGAACTTCTGTACTTAATGGTTTCCTTCATTTTCTTACTGGCTAGCGTGTCGAGGGCCTCTCTATACGTATAGTACGTAGCGTCGACTAAGCACGGAGGTAAGAGAAGACATTTCTCTCTATTAATTAATTAGCTACCTAACATAATATATGAAACACCTTAATTAACCATACAAAACCCCCAAATCCATCCCCTTTTAGAAAAAAACAAAAATCCTAGCTCCTGAACAGCTGACGCGTGGATACTTATTGATCCCGGTTGGTGCCACCAATCGGGACTAAATGCACTCCTGCCTGGGCTCGCCACAGCAGCCACGTGGAGGCCCATCTGTCCCGGTTCGTATAAGAACCGGGACTAAAGGCTAAGGGCATTAGTAACGACCCTTTAGTCCCGGTTCCGCAACCGGGACAGATGGACCTTATGAACCAGGACAAATGGCCCTTTTTCTATTAGTGAAATAACCAGTCCCTGATGTTTGGATTCACATCGAGGCTCATAGTTTTTCTCCAAAAAAAGGTGGAGAGGTTAGTAAAATAACCCAGCCAACGGGTCGACGTCCCGTCCTTCATGAAGAGATTAGTTAAGAAAGGAATTGTTTTTGCTAAAAAAAAGTTAAGGAAACGTAGCTTGTACGTAGGTGTAACATTTTTGCTACTCCATTATCGTTTCGCGATCATCTAATATACATCGTCCCTTTCGCCGGAGAGAAGAGAGGAACAGACTTCCAAAACTGCTACGGTACAGCCAAACGAAACAGCAGCGGCGCAAACATATCAACCATTTATTTCACCATCATCAAATGAGTCTGCCCACGCAACGCGCAAATGCGGAAAGCTCTGTCCAATACTCTCTCCATTTTATAATGTAGTGCTTCCTCTATCCTCGTGCTTCAACTTTAACCGTAAATTTAACTATCAAGACCGATTGTGGCGGGAGCAAAAATTATATCAGTGAATTCGTATTCAAAAGAAGTTTTCAACTACATAATTTTTTTCTCCCGCCGCAGTTGGTCTCGTTGGTTAAATTTATGATCAAAGTTGAATCTTGAAAAGTGCGGGCGCACTATATTTTGGAATGGAGGGAATAGCGCACACACTTCGTTCCATTCCATGTCCATCACTTGGAGCTGGAGCCATACTTGGCGACGAACGCGGCAATGTTCCGGTCGGAGCTGCCGCCCTCCCGGCTGGCCGCCCGTGCCTTCTCCGCCCACGCGGCGGCGTTCCTCCTGTACTCGCCGCTCCGCTCGCCGGCCATCACCGCCTCGATCCCGCCCGCCACCTCCCCCCTCCGCGCGAGCCCGTCCTGGGCCGCGGGGCGCACGCGCACGCCCGCCCGCCACACGGCCTCCACGTACTTGGCGTTCATCGGCTGGTCCGTCCACTGCGGCAGCGCCACCATCGGCACGCCGGCCACCAGCGCCTCCGACGTCGAGTTCCACCCGCAGTGCGTCAGGAAGCACCCCACCGCCTGGTGCGCCAGCACCTCCAGCTGCGGGCACCACGACACCACCATCCCGCCGCGCGCCGCCACGGCGTCGCCGTAGCCGGCGGGCAGCTTGTGGCTCTCCGACTCGCGCACGGCCCAGAGGAACGGGCGGCCGGCGTCCAGGAGGCCGTGCGCCACCTCGCGCATCTCCGCCGGGTCCAGGTTCGACAGGCTGCCGAAGGAGGCGAACACCACGGAGCGCGCCGGGTGCGTTGACAGCCAGGACACGCAGGGCGCGGCCGTGAGCTCGAAGAGGTGGAAGCCGTACTTGGTGTCCGAGGGCATGCGGTCGTCGTGCACGTAGGACGCCGGCACCGTCGGCCCGATCGTCTTGGCGCGCCACGCCGACGCCATGTACGCCGCCTCCTGCACTCCCAGTCAGTTGCACGTTAACGTCAGTGCTCCTCTCCTCGGCAGAAAATTACACGAACGAATTCGAATTTAGTACTACTGCTTGCTGACTTTTGAGCATCCAGATAAGATAGCAACCAGTATTTTCATATTAAAATAGGACGAACGTGTTGCGTTCTACGTACTTCTATCGGAAAGAATGTATGAGTGGAACAGTGCAAGATTTGTTTCTGACGATCGAAGATTTTGTTGCACCAGCCAGAGACTGATGGAGTAGAGAGCTCACCTCGGGCTCGAGCTCGTAGAAAGAGTTGACGAGCACGTCGTCGGCCAGCTCCAGCCCCTTGAACTGGCTCATCACCATCTCGAAGTAGCCCGGGTAGGGGCCGGGCCCGACCTTGAGGAACCACGGCAAGCCCTCCGGCTCGAGCGCCGGCAGCCCAGGCAGGCCGACGACGGTGGATCCAGCCTCCACGGGCACGCCGACCCGCTCGCACCACACGTGGCCGTACACCACGTTGACGGCGCACGGCTGGGTGAAGAAGGCCACGGCGGCGGCGCCGTGCCGCTGCGCCACGCCGCGCGCCCACGGCAGGAACGCGTCGTAGACCACCGCCCGGACGGGGCGCCCCTCCGCGGCCTCGGCGTCTAGGAGCTCCCCCAGCGTTTCCGAACCCGCGGCCTCCAGGAGCCCCAGGTAGGCCGTGACGTCGTTGCACTCGCCGAACCCGCCCGCGTCGCAGCCGTCGGATACGGCGGCCAGGCGGACCGCGCCGACCGCGGCGGCGTCGGGCTTGCATGTGGCGAGGATGTAGCGGGAGACGGCGAGCGTGGGGCGCATGCCGTGGTGCGCGAGGCGCTTGGCGAACTGCAGCATCGGGTGGACGTGGCCTTGGCTTGGGTACGGCAGGAGCAGCACGTAGCCCCCGCCTCTGCCGTCGGCGCCGGCGACGACTTGTTGCGTGTCCTTGCCGTGAGAAGCCATGACTAAGCTAGCTGCGCGTTGCACGTAGCTGTCTGTGTCTTATCGGAGGTTCAGAGCACAGAAGTAGCTAATGTACTCGATAAGGTATATGTATGAATGGCACGACGCGGGAGGAGGCAAATGTGCTGTCGTATGTAGGGAACCAGCCTGTTGTTGCACGGTTAGAAGAACAATGGTATTTTTTGTCCACCAGTGTTCATGTCCTAGACTTGACATTGGTGTCCGTATGATTTCTGGATTTATTTCAGTCTTTTGGCGATGTTTTTTCAATGGAAGAAGATGTTTTCATTGACACGCTTGTGTAATGTCTATAAAATCTTAAGATGTTAAGCCGGCTCAGTCTTTCGGAGATGTTTATAAGGATAGAGTGTGCATATAAATAGGAAGTTTTTCTGAGGGCATAGAGTGTGCATATGAATAGGAATGAGCGTGACTCGTGTATGTGAGCAATAATTGTACTGTGTTCAACAAATGGGCTGTCGTATGTATATGGATCGACAGCTACGGCATGTATTAACAAACGGCGAGAGTGACGCGGAATGAAAGGATCAGCAGCTAGCTGCACGACGCTACTTGAGTTTGACTTTTGGTGAAGCCCCGTGCTGCACGACGGGCCGGGCGAGCTGCCGGAGTGCTCGCGAGGCCCCTGATTGGTCGCACGCCGGCATCTGCGGGTCGTCGGCGCGCGGCACGCGCTGGAGTTTTCTTTTGCCCGCGGGCGGTTGCTTCTGATGTTGCGCCGGATCACTGGCGACGCCTGCTAGCCGGCGATTGGTTGCATGATGAGGTGGGAGTGCGCTGACCACCGAGCTACGGGCGGTGGTGATATGGAAAGGCAGGAAGAAGATAAGATCGGACAACGCTGTAAGAGCAACTACAACCGCATCTCTTAAATCTGTCTCAAATGTTTGGATAGACCGTTCAGTCGTTGTCCCGTCATGAAATTTGGTCACAGACAGGCCTCTCAAATGACCCTCAAATGCCCGGGCTGATCGGCACCCTGATATCCAGCCTAAAAATGAGGCGGATATGAGGCGCCCGGGCACGCTCATCAAGTCGGACCCGACCCGTACTGGTCCACCGGACCCCATTTATGTCTGTCTTCATCCTCTCGCCGGAGCAGACCCTATCCACTTCATTTCACTCCCCTCCACCACCCGAGCTCATCTCCGGCGGTTTGCGACATTCTCCGCCATGGCAGGCAATGCATCAGACTCCGACCAGTTCAGATTCGTCGACTGGGGTGTCGTCCCGTGTGGGTTGGAGGAGGCAATGACAGTCCGCATTGCACTCCGCCGCTCCCGGGAGGACAGCGCCCGACCGACGAACGGATCCGTCCGCCGCGACACCATAGCATCGACTGGATTATGTATAACTGAGGGTTGGAGGGGTCCGGCACATTCTATGTAACTCTCACGCATAATCCAGTCGACCAAGCCTCCGGTCACCGAGACGTAGGGCTTTTACTTCCTCCGAGAAGGGTCTGAACTCGTAAATCTTGCATGCACAACCTCGCCGTAGTTAGGATCTTGCCTCCTCTTACGTACCCCCTACCTTACTGTCAGACTTACTCCCACGACAGACAGTTCCGGCGACGAGCAGATTCGGCTTGATCCGTACTGCGTCTTCGACCGGTACTTCCACCAGAAGGACGGCAAGGGCGCCGGGAAGAGCAAGGGCAGGCGTGGATGAACTCCACCATAGCCAAACATGCCAAATTTTAATAGTCCGATGGCATGTTTAGTGCAGTGTGATGGAGTGGCCGGCCGATGCGTGTGTGTCGACATAGTTGCATGAGTTTGTATGGATTTGAGATATGGTAATTGAGGTGTCCGAATGTGGATTGCATTTTTTCGGGAGTGCCCGATGGCACGTCTGCGGGTGTTTGAGGGGGCGGATTTGTCAAGTCCGGTTGTAGATGCTCTAACAAACTCTTAGTTGATATTCATGAGATCTTACATGTAAATCTTTATAATTTTTTTAAAATTTCTGTTTCCTCATTTTATATGTTCTGTCACTTGATCCGAAATTTTGTGATGTCTCAGCCAGCTGGGATCTAGCCACGCATTATCGGAATTGTTATTTTTACATCTATGCAAGGGTTCAACGGCGTTGACTGCAACTCCAGAGTGTTTCCCATAGGGGCACGTGCACTCAGAATTCCCGGCTGTCATCAACATGGTCAATCGGGCTCCGGTAGGGATTCTGCGACATCGGTGCGGCGGTGGTTCGTTTTGGCGGCAGTAGTGGTTGTCCAAGAGTCTTGAAATCTCAATGTATTTTTTTATTATGTTCAAGATGCTTTGTACTTCTGCTGAGCTTTGATAATAGATCTGGATCATTTTCGTAAAAAAATTATTTAAAATTAGTCTTACTAAGTCTCAATCGATGCTATATTCATAATATCTTACATTGAGATTCATGCAAAAAAATTCTCTCTTGCGTGTTATGTCACTTGACGGGACTTGGTTAAATCTCGGTTGACTTTGACCTAGCCATACCCATGTGAAATACTTACCTCACATCTAAGTCTACCACCGTCCGATTCCCTCAAAAAAAAAAAGTCTACCACCGTCCGATGTTTGTTGTGTGTAAAATTCACGTCAGGCTTGATTAGGCTAGCTCGTGGTTGTGCAGCATCGCGTTGTCGTGCCAGTCATGCCTTTTCTTTTCTTCGCCAGGGGGGGTCCTCTTCCTCTCACCGTCCCCTGTTCTTCCATTCTCGTGCGACAATGGCGATTCCAAAGGAGAGGTGACAGATCTAGTGGACTCGAGGTGACGGGTCTGGCAGGGAACAACGACAGATTAAGTCCTCCCTTCGTTTTTCTCGCGCGGGACGCATGGCCGACACCGCGGCGGCGTCGGGCATGCAGGTGGCGAGGATGTAGCAGGAGACGACGAGCGTGGGGCACAGGCCGTGGTGCGTGAGGTGCTTGGCGAACTGCAACATAGGGTGGATGAGGCCCTGGCTCGGGTATGGCAGGAGCAGCACGTGGCCCCTGCCCTCTGCCGTGGGTGCCAACGACGACTTCTTGCGTGTACTTAAACCTGATCACCAGGGCGGGCCTTCTTCGGGCTATGCTTGTCAAAAGCAAAAGCAAAAATCTCAAGCTCGGGCCCGGTCCAAAACACATGAACAGTGCATTTTAATTGAAATAATATTATTTAGGATATTAAAATAATCAAATATACCTATATTTCAAATAAAATATCTACTTATAGCCATTTCAAGCTTTTTTGGGCTTTTGGGCCAGGTTTCGGGCCAGAAAATGGAGCTCGTGCCCGGCCTAGATGCCGGGCTTTCGGGCTCGGGCCTTCGAGCCGGTCTGTCCATGCAAAGGTCTACGTGTCCTTGTCCTGGGAAGCCATGGCTACTTACAGGTAAGCTAGCCGCGTGTTGCACGTAACTGTCTATACCTTATCAAAGGCTCATAGCACAGGAGTAGTCCTTTCGTTCTATTCCTTCGATTTCAAATTACTTGTCGCAGAAATGAATGTATGTAGAACTAAAATACATCTAGATATATCCATATCTGCGACAATTATTCGGAACGAAGAGAATATAATACAGTGCATATAGATTATTTAAAAAATCAAACTTTAGAAACTTTAATCAAATTTATGAAGAAAATTGTTTATATCTACAATACCAAATATACAAAACATAAAATTATATCTTATGATGAATCTAATGAAATATATTTGGCATCCTGGATTCTTCACAAACTTGATCAAAAATTATGAGCTTTGACTTTTTAAACAATCTACACACTACATTATGATTATGAGACAGAGAGAGTATACATGACACTGTAGCCGCTGCCGTGTTGGTCCGCACAAGCACAACGCCGGAGGAGGCAAATGTGCTATCGTATGTATATGGACGAGAGCTACGGGATGTATTAACAAATGTGCTCCACGAGACTACTTTTTTTTTGAGCATCAGTACAGACACAAGCGCTCATATACACACGCATACACTCATTCCTAATTCTGAAAGCGCATCGCCGGAAATTCTGAAATAAATCCAGGAATAATGCGAGCACCAGGATTTGAACCCTGGTGGGTTGGGGATACCACTGTCCACCTAACCATCTCAACCACAGGTTGATTCGCGCTCCACGAGACTACTTGAGTTTGACTTTTTGTTGAAGCCCAGTGCTGCACGTCGGGCCGGGCGAGCTGCCGAAGTGCGGGCGAGGCCCTAATTGGTCGCACGTCGGCATCAACGGGTCGTCGGCGCTGCGCGCGTGCTGGAGTTTTCTTTTGTGCGTGCGCGGTTGCTTGTGAATGCCGATTGTTTTTTTTATACCTTCATAACTTTATTCTTTTTTATGACTAAAAATTATAATGAAATTTCTTGAAAACATCTACTTCGCGGTATCAATCCTTGCTTTAGAAATATTCCAAAGACTTAGGTAAAAAGGCTGCAATTGAATTAGAACAATGATGTTGTCACTCTTTCACCCGCACAAACATTATCAATAATGGTTTTGAAAGGATCTTGAGTCGCCCATCCGAAAAGATAAGAAGCCTTGATCAATGAACGTACTTGGGCTGGGGATGATCCCCGCCGAATCTCTATACCTTTACCATGGTGTCGATGAAAGATTTCACCTTCACGAATAATCAAACCAATAAAAAAGCTTGACACAAACATACACTCATCAGATTTGAATGGTTGGGTCTGTGAGGACAGAAAACTCTCTAATCCTGTGACACCGCCAAAAGAATGAGAGTAAATTTATTCACACAGAACTATAATGATCACTTGATATTGACGAAGAACATAGAAGTCTTAAAGATCCAAGATCCCGCCACCTCTCAGCACCAAGATGGCAGCCGGAGGTGACAGGACTTAAATATCTCAGATGGCGGCGACGATAGCGGCACGAGAAACCCTCGCGTTGTTGGCAATTGGTTGTCTCAACTTATGAGGTGGGAGTGCGTTGACCACCGAGCTAGGGGCCATGGTGATATGTGAAGGCTAGAAGAAGAGAAGAATCGGCAGCGAGTCGGAGCGATTGGTCGCCTGCTACACCTACAAGCTGGTGCTGGGTTTGACCCAGCAACACGATAGATCGTGGCTATCTCCTTCTAGCCTTCAACGTTTTTCTTCTTCCCTTTTTTCACATTTTTGCATTCATGTTTTGCTTTATTTCTTTCTTTTGCATATATTTCGAAATATTTTAATTTATCTAATAAAATTGTTTTACATAAAAATTTGAAAAACTTTAATCGCGCATTTGGAAAATGTTAAACATGTATAGAAATAATGTTTCTAATGTATACAAAAACTGTACAATGTGTGCGAAAACAAATAGACATCAAAACATATATATGAAAACATGTTAATCATGTATTTGAAAAAATGGTAAATGTGTATATGAAAAAAAATTCCTGGTAAATACAAAACAATGTACAATGTGTATGGAAAAATTAGACATAAACAAATATAGGTTTTAAGAAATATTAGTCATGTATTTGAAAAATTATGAACCTTTATACAAAAATGTTCCTCATGTATACAAAAAATTTGTATATTGTGTATGTAAGAAAGTACATATAAAAAAATAAGTTTCAAGAAAATGTTAATCATGTATTTGGAAAATATTAAACCTGTATATAAAAAATGTTCCTGATGTATACAAAATTGTATATTGTGTATGCAAGAAATTAGATAGCAAAAAACTAAGTTTTTAGAAAATACAGGTCATGTATTTGGAAAATGTTAAACATGTAAATAATTAGCAAAGAAAAACGTATATAAAAAATGTTCCTGTTATTTTAAAAAATGTATAATGTGTATGCACAAAAATTGACATCAAAATACATGTTAAACAAATATTTAGATATAGAAGGCGTACAAAATAAATGCTAATCATGTACTTAAAAATGTTAAACGTGCCAAAAAAAATACTCCGGATGTAAACAACAAAACCAAATAATTTTTCAATAATGTTTTTAAAACATGTTCAACGTGTGCAAAAGAAATGTTTTATATACATATGAAAAAGTTTCATGTATTTTTCAAAGAAAATAAACGTGCATAAAAATGTCTGTGTTCTATATGAAAAGAGAAAAAAAACAACTAAAACCACCAAATAAACAACGAAAGTGAAGAAATAAAGAAAAACAAAGGAAAGAATAAAAAAATTAAAACGAAGACGATGATTGTAAAAAATTGTGATACGAGAAAACTGCCAAAAACAGAGAAAATTGAATAATACCAATGGAAATAAAAAGGAAACAAAGAATCCGAAAGAAAATAGAAGCAAAATAGTGGAACAGTGCAAACCGGGAAAGAAACAAAGAAAAATGAATTAAATAGAAAAATAAACCAAAGAAAACAAAGAAAAAAGGTAGAAAATAAAAGCAGTGGAAACCAAGAAAAAAAAGGTATCGAAGAAATCTTTGCAAAAAGTCAATGGAAACTGAGAAAAACTAAGTGACCCGGTGAAACCCAAGAAAACCGGTGAAGATACAAAGAAAACCGAAAGAAAAAAGAACAAAATACAAGTGCAAGGAAGCTAGAGCGAGCGATGGAACTAGCCAGCGATCGAAACCTGATAATCAAATGAGTCGGCCCAGTTTACGACGGAGGAAGAAAAAGCTTCAGCGAGACAACAGCTATACTCGCTATAAGCGAGATATAATCTTCGCGGAGAAGATTGTGTTGCAGGCAGCAGTACTAACATGGGATACACAAAACCAACTACATAAGGGAATATCTTACTGGACAGGAACGAGAAGTTAGGGTTCCAGAGGCCAGCCGCCACAGATTTTCCTGGCCTCCCTTGCCTCTTGTCGTGCTGCAAGATGATGGGGGGCATCGATTGTCGTAGCCTCTTAGGCATATGAGATGATACCCCGCACGTTGTTGCGGGGATATTTTGCAATATTTCAGTGTGATTCATTGCATGATACATGAATATTTAAAATAATAATATAAAAAGCTCAAACTGAAAATACATATAATTTATTATGTTTGATTACTATATAGTTGTAATTTTTTTATTAACTATAAATAGCATAATAGAATGAAATTTTTTATGTATGTTTGGATGTTGAGATGAGTCTTTTTTTTCATGCATGTTTAATGATAAAGTGGCATGTTTGCATGTAGAGAAATATGATAGTGGGGGTGGGCATTTTCTCATGTATGTTGTGGGATGATGTGGCATGCTTGCATGTTGAGAGAAATAGTTAGTGATGGCTAGCTATTTAGATATAAAAGATTCGGAGATTTTATTAGCATGGTTGGTCTTCATCGGCAACGTCCTGGCTATGTGTTTTCTGAGAATAATGGTACTCAGATTATTTTTTGTATACTATTGCTTTGTCTTATCAGAAGGTACCATGAAGTCGGATATTTGTGTTTCTGCAGGCTTGGTGTGTCTGACTACACGGATTTTAGATTTATGCACTCACAGGTTCGTTCATATTGAGCTGATGAGGTTGTTTTATATTTTCTGGCGCTTTTGTTAGTGTGATCCATTGTGACGACATGTGCCTCTAGGGAATTATCCCCAGCCCAAATATGTTCAACGTACACAACTTTCCATTATTTTGGATGGGCAACTCAAAAGGATTCTAAAATCTCTACTACTATTAAACAAGCAAACATATTCATCGTTAAGTGCACCCAACCTTACTTACACATAACAAGACAAGACAATTACAGCCTCACAATCAGGGTCATTTAATTTAATCTAACCGTTAAGATATACTAACCCTTGTCAAAACAGCGTTTAGCAATTTGTCCCGGCGGACGAAAACTCTGCGGGTAACGTTCCCCGGCCCACATCCCGTTCTTATCTCCACTACTAATAAACAATCAAACTAATTCTTTCTTAAAGCCACACGGCAGACGTACACAGCTTAATTGTCACCGTATGATTAGACCCGCTAACCTTAATCTAACAGCTAACCTTAATCTAATCTATTCTCTGGTGTGCATTTAGTATTTTACGTTGGCTGAACATGCTTCACCGCAGAGGAATAGGAATCTCCGCCCCGCACCTATGCAGTCCCTACAATCACGCAGAGGGTGAAAATCTCCACTACTAATAAACAATCAAACTAATTCTTTCTTAAAGCCACACGGCAGACGTACACAGCTTAATTGTCACCGTACGATTAGACCCGCTAACCTTAATCTAACAGCTAACCTTAATCTAATCTATTCTCTGGTGTGCATTTAGTATTTTACGTTGGCTGAACATGCTTCACCGCAGAGGAATAGGAATCTCCGCCCCGCACCTATGCAATCCCTACAATCACGCAGAGGGTGAAAAAAAAGGAAAGTGATCGCAAGCGGATCCCCTCGCTCGCTAATTGCAAGGCCGCGACCCACGCCGCCGCCTGATCCTCCTTCGCAGAACCGACGAGTGCGCCGGCAGCACCTCCCATCCCCTCGTATCATCTCCCCTCTTATCATCTTCCCTATCCCTACCAAGAACGAGACCTCACAAGTCGCCGGATTAGAGGAGAGGAAAATTTGGTATGTTGTCGCAGACCCGATGCATTGCGCCTCCATTACAAATCCTAAATTCTACTTTTGATCTAGAGCTCCTACCTACTGGACTTGCTCGGCGTCACGGCCGACGAGGACGTCTACATCTCCCTCCTCATGGACTCCGTCGACACTGTCGAGGTCGCCGCCGTGCACACCCACATCGTCGCCACAGGTGTTGCGCCTGGTCTCCCTCCACCGTTGCTCGCCTACGTGAGGTGTTCGACGGAAAATTCCCTTCAACGACGGCATCACGTGGGCGACCATGGTGTCTGCATCCCGCCAGTTAGCGCCCTCCATATGCCTGGGTATGTTGGATTTGAGGCACTTGGCTTGGATCTTCCCGAGAGCAGAACATGTACGTACAACTGCAAGCTAAGCAAGCTGCTGATTGATTTTACGCGTAGACGTTGGTCTGAACCTTCTGGCCGGCTACATAAGCAAGCACTCAGGCAGCTGGATGGATTCCGGGCACACAGCTTGCCGTGAACCTTGTACATCTTGGCTTGTCCTACCTTGCTTGGCTGGATTGATTCACTATTTTTTTTCAATTTGGATTTAAAGGCTAATGGAGTGTTTGCATCTGGTGCTGTCGATTTTGCAGAAATTGCTGCTCCAACAGGCAGCAAACCAATCATTTGATATTTAAGGGACAGCAGTCAGCAGGCGCTTTGAGGAAGCACTGGTGTTGGCAAATAAAAGAATGCTTTAGGTATACCTATTTACCCTTTTCAATTGGTTTGATGCCATCCGTATGTGATTCACCGACCAAGAATGGAAAAATTCCTTGCTATTAGAAATTTCTATGGTGGTGCTTCTTTAGGTTCCGCCTGAAAAATGTTCCAGTGCCAATAATCGGTTATACTTTGTAATGGTGATTCGTAATTTGGTCTAACTTTCTAATTATTAGCTACAGTTTACTTCAGTGGTAATGCATGTACGCAAAGGAAGAATTACTGGCTATGGATGATTACTATGAGCGTATGAAATTATGAGTTGTGTAGGTTTCTTAAGCTAGATCGGTTGTTCTAGCTTGTGATGGTTAATTTTTTTATGAAATAGCAGTACTAGATTAGTTGTTCTAGCTTCTTTAGGTTGTAACCAATTGAAGGTAATTTGAAGATCGATCCCACAGCTGAGTATATTCCGTTTTTTATTAATCCGCAACAGAGTGTGTATAGGAAAATATACTTTTGTGAATTGTTAGTGCTCACTGTCCTTACTGTACTGTATCAGGCTGTTCATGTTCAAATTCTTCAACGTTTTGTACACATGAAAGGTACTTCTGTAAATCAGTTTTTCAAATTGGCATCGATAAGATGCATATAGATGCATGTATCCTTCTAAAAAATTAACACCAATGTTTCACTTGTTTTGTGAGATTGTTCCTTTTTCTTTTGGACAGCTTTTGGAGATTTTAAGATAGCTTTTTCTGTGGGCAAGCTGGACCTGATACTCAAAGGACCTTAAGTTCTAACCAAAGATGACAATGTGGATGGTCACATTTCAAAGTGTTTTTTCTTTCTCAGACACATGTAAGTTTTGTCTCACTGTGTAAAGAATGGTTAAAAGATGAGAATCAGTATAAAGTGGGGACAGAGGATCATGCTTTCAAAGTTGGTCAGGTTTCACAATAATACGTGTGCATGTGTTTGTGTGTCATCGTCTTTATAATGCGTGTGATGGATGTTGTAGGTTCATTGGTGACAACCAAGAGCATGCTCAAAAATGGCATCGTCTTGCTTCGTTTCTTCACCTCAGCTAAAGTGCTTAATCTTGAGAAGATGAAAGATAATTGATAGAGTACTCCTGACAAGTGCATTTGTCAAATTCTAGCCAACAGATTGAAAGCATGTCTACCTATTTGTGAGTTTCAGTTCCATTCAATCTTCCTTTTCTTTTTGGATCCAATGTAGAGGAGACCACGTGACTGGTTGTTGATTGCCCAAACACTATTTCCTCTACAAGAGTGTAAATGTTGTTGATGCTTGTTTCCAACATGCAAGGACATGAGCACACACATTTTGTGTATCTATCTAAATTTCATATGCTATGAAGGTTTTCAAGTGCAGAGATGAAGCACCTTTCGAATTTAAAGAAATGGTCGTCGATTTTAGTTAAACTAAATGAATCCCCACATGTTGTGGGAATGTTTTTTGGTACATTTTGTGTAAACTATCCAAATCATCACTTTGTTTTGTGTAAATGGTGAAATCATGCACTTGAAATAATTAACTTTTTATTCCAGGAATATTTTGCAAAATATTGTACTTACCATTTTAGATGCAATCCTTGCACATTATACAGATCACCTTTTCATTCATTCATTTGCACAAATAGCACATATGCATTATTTTAGAACTATAGATGTTTAATAATATAATGCGTGTCAGTGTTGACGTGCATTGCACGTGCAAGCTTACTAGTCCTATAAAATAGAAAACAATCACCGCGTGAAAAATAAATTAGACCTTTGAAAAAGAGAAAGTAAATAACTGCCATGCATGCAAAGGAGCAATCGGTGGAAGCTTAATTACCACGCGAGAGAACAGGATTGCATGCACCAGGTTGTTACTGCTCCCGCTAAACAAGGTAGAAGAGGAAGAAAATAAAGCAAAATCATCTTAGATATTCCTCCCAAAAATCCTTCAAAAAAATTCCGCAAATATGATGTTTTAATACGAACAAAGGTGTGGCCCAGCAGCTCTTCACGTCGCTCACCGGTGCAGCGAACGTGCTCACCGCCGACGTCCACGCTGCCATGGACGGGAGCCCGGACAGCTTGGGCTACTGGCACGCCTTCTCGACATGGTATTCCACGGCCGACGCTGTCAAAAGCGATCTCTTCATCCAATCAGACAATAACCTCTCCGCCGCCGCTGAGGGCGTCTTTCATGCTGCTCGGCCATGCGTGCAATGCCTTCTCTTCGGCCCCTGGGACGCCGCCGCGCCGCCGCCGTCTCCCATCGTGCATGATTGGTTGCGATGGCATCACCCGGCGAAAAAAGAGTAGGTCTCGGCCGGCGCGCACGCAGAGGAACCTGGATGGTCAGACAAACTCGGATCACCGCCGGAATCACCATAAATGTACGTGAGTACGGCTCCTTCGAGGGCGAGCATAATTTTTCCTCGAGGGCAGGAGGCTCGCCAGATCGGCCATGCGGCACACATGCATCGTCGATGTCGTCAGGACGGATAGAACACCTTCAGGCTATACTCTTCCTCTTCATCTTCTCCACCTTCATTGCACTCGAATCTCACGTGTCCCCAGCGGCCCTGAGAAGAATCCCTACAATATGCATGCATCTTGGCAATTCAATCCCCTCTTATATTATTTAAATCTCAGCCAGATAGCCACGTTTGCTGCAGGAACTGCAATTACTTTAGCCAGTGGGATCTATGATGTGAGGGAACGGACATGCCATAGGGAACAAGTCAGTCCCCTAGGTGCTCTTTGTATTACTATCTATTGGCACTATGTCTCACATTTGCTGTCTTTTTGCATATCAGGTTTATGCGTTTTGTGTTTTTATCGAAACTGCTATGATCAATAAAAGGTAATGAAGTGTTTAAATTTCAGGGGAGTGGTGTGCTACTATGAAGTTGCATATGAGAATAGGCTACGCAAGTGGAATTGATACTCTGGTATTTTGTTAGTTGGTATGGCAGCCTTGATACTCCATATAGGTTTTTTTTCTTTTACAAACATAAACAATAGTATAGACTATATTTTCGTTTCAGTTTGAAATTGTGGCAATATAATCTGAACTGAACTAAGTTTTCATTTCAGTCTCAGTTAAAGCTATGCATGTCTATCTCAGTTAAAGCTATACATCTCCATTGATATGCCGCCAGATCATTTCCGTGCGGGCGAACAACAAAATGTTTACTTCCGATTATCTGGTTCTAATATTTCAACTCTGCTCTCCATTCCACAGCCGCAATATTCACCACTTCGTCATGTTTGTTGTTGAGAAATTTGTCCTCACATGCAGGATGCAACAAATCATTGATTGCATCACAACATGTCTGGCAATTCAAGGTAAATAACCTGAATTTTCACTGCAACATTTCTTACCACTAGAATGCACTGATGTACATGAAATTGAATCATGTTTCGGTCTGCTACTGTTACTTTGCATGAAAATATGCTCCTACATGTGAATGAGCTTAGACCCTTCTATTCAAGTGTCGCACACTACTTATATATATACCTTGGAGGTAATTTTGGTTTCTAGGTTATTTGCAAGATTTATTGGCAGGGTTATCTGTAGGTTTTTTGTTTCTTTAAAGCATATTTACTAGATGTGGAAGTAGTTTAGCATCCCTTCAAACTCGAGTGTTTCTCCTAATTAATAGCTGCCCGCTGCCTGGTAGAGGTAACTCTATTGATGAATTTATTGTCGTGGGCAAAATGAGTTGAATTTCTTGAGTTCAAGGTTTGTTTTGCTAGCTGCCCACTTGCTGGTAGAGGTAACTCTTTTTGTTGAATCCATCTCATATATATGCAGTGTGGGATGGAGGGAGAGGGAGAAGTTCATCGAGTAGGCATGCCTTTCAAAGACTTGCACATTGTGAAATACTACCTCCGTCCCATATTAGTTGTCATTCAAATGGATGTATCTAGCATTGACATACGTCTAGATACATCCGCTTCAGCGACAACTAATATGGGGTGGAGGGAGTATAACCCACCTATGTGGGTAACCTTTTGAGGAAGAGAGGGGGAGAGAAGTTTATAGTGACAGAATTGAAAACTACAAGAACACATTGCCAAGAATAGCATGTTGTGCAATATAACAAAGAGTACACAGTTATGTCTTTGGAGTTCTTAGGGGGTGAGGGGGGCTGCAAGGGGGGATTGTGAGCTGGATGCACAATTGTGAGCAGTTACAAGCTTAGATTGGGGATATGAATAGGTGCGTATGCATGATACGCTGCAACGCACGGGGAGATAACTTGATTGTTACAAGTGTGAGTAGTCTCATTTCAATATATTGCGATCCATTCTATATGTGTACTCACTTCATTGTTCATAATAGTTGAATTGTCTATGTCCAAAATGCATATGATTTTATTTTGTACGAACACCCTAGATGCCACAACACAATTACAACTTATAATAACGGGTTCTTTTAGAATTAAATGGAAGTACATACTGATTTTAGCGTCTAGGCAAATGTTTGTAGATTCCCCTTGAATCCGAATTACAGGAAGTGGAGAGTTCACTGAGAGTTCGTGGAAGAAGTCTACATGCCATCATGAGGAAAGAGGGAATAACCCGATATGCGATACCAAAGAGTGTAAATTGTAGTTCTATTTTGTTCTTCAAACATGTCTTTTTTTGGGAACCATTTATGTTGTATACTGAAATCATGTTCTATACTATAATCATGTTGTTCTAAGACGTATCAACCTAGAATTAGCTTGTCCAGTGACTCGATATGTTTAACAATGGGGGTTTGGAGGATTAGTTGGTAGGTTTAAGCCCAGTGACTCTGATATATTTAACAATGGGGTTTGGAGGAGCAATGTGACCACCATGGTGTTAAATTTACCTAAAAATACAACCTAAGTGATATCACAAACATTGTGTATTCATTTAAATCACACACACACACACATTGTGCATCCAACATTAAAAATATTTTTTCTCAGACGTGCGTTGCACGTGCAAGCTTACTAGTCTAGAAAGGTAGTCAACTTTATGGAAGTGTACTAGCGGTGAAGTCATTGATTCAATCAAATGTGATCTATTTACTGAAGCCTTGAAAACATTTCGCATTGCAAATTTTAATACCATAGATAATATAATTCAAAATAAAAATCAATACAGTTCATAGTTATAGGGAAAATACACAGGTGCTCTTGGGTGCTCCACACCCTATATGGATATTAAATGTAAAAATAAAATTCAAAAAAGCTGAAATTTGAGGATGTCAAACCTGGGTTCCCAATCTACTTCGTGTGAAATTTCATGAAAAAATACTAGGAAACGTCTCCGTGATGAAGGAAATATTGTCCGAACAAAAATCCATCCAAACCGTTTTTTCTATATAGGATAATTTTTATCGTTTTTGCCACGAATACGTTTCTTGGTAATTTTTAACGAAATTTCATATGAAACTAGATGAGAACCCAAGTTTGATATCCCAAAATCCTACAAATCCACCTAGGGGTTACTTTGTAATTCCCTAATCTATGAACCGATGCATTGTATATGTAAGTGTCAAGTTTGAATTAAGTTACGGGCCATTTAAAAAACTACAATGGAGAATACACAAGAAAAGGTGGAATAGCACACACAAAGTGCAAATAAGACTTTGCCATATCTACACAAAACACAAACTAGTCTAATGGGAGTGGTCTGACCAAGAATACTTAGGTCCTTGGTTCTTGAACCTCACAAATATGGGTTTCTTCTAGTTTTCATACTTGAGATCTAGCAGTCCATAATGCCAAGCAACATATCATCTCAACAAACAGGAAAACGTTCGAGGAGGAAAAATGTATATGCCCCTAAAAAGGGCAACAACAAAAATAAAACCTAGCAATTGATACCAAAATAGTATTAACCCTGGACCACACTTTCTTTAGGTTGCGACTCACCTTGCTTTATTATTCCTTTTATCTAGATTGCCGCAAATTAGATGATATCATTTCAGAAGCAGGTTTGTTTGAAGGACGACATTAGTTTTTTTTGAAGAAAAGGATGACATTAGCTAGTTCTCATAGACACAGTGGTCTAGGCAGATATATGGATGTCATTTGCTTTTCTTTAAAACTTTCATAAGGAATTTATTAAACTTTACTTGTTTATGGTTTATTTCGCTTTTGCTGTGCGCTCGTTTTGACTCTCCGAAGTTGTTTTAGATATATATTGTTGTGGTTTCTTTCGTGAATTGTGTTTTGATACCTAGGGCTTCTCCAAGTCTGACCCTCAAAACAGACCCGGTATCCGCTCGCAGATGCGTTCGGTCATATATGAGAGCCAGCTATACACACTGGTAGAAAAAGGGCCTGTTGTCCCGGTTCGTAAGGGCCTTTTGTCCCGGTTCAGGAACCGGGACTAAAGGGTCGGTACTAATGCCTTGTCCCTTTAGTCCCGGTTCAATCTAGAACCGGGACAGATGGGCCTCCACGTGGCCTGTGCGCGGAGCCCAGGCAGGAGACCCTTTGGTCCCGGTTGGTGGCACCAACCGGGACCAATAGGCATCCACGCGTCAGCATTTCTGTGGCTGGGGTTTTTGTTTTTTTTAAGGGGGGGGGGGTTTGGGGGTTTTGGGGGGTTAATTTAGGTGTTTCATATATTGTGTTAGCTAGCTATAATTAATAGAGAGAAGTGTCCTCTCTTATGTCCGTGCTTGGTCGACGCTACGTACTATACATACGTATAGAGAGGACTAGACACGCTAGCTAGCTAGTAAGCAAACGAAGGAAACAGAAGATCGTCATGAACATATATGCATACAGAGAGAAGTGATATCGACCACCTCCCCTTCTCCGAGAGATTGGTCGAACAACAAGTTCTCGTATATCTATCCGACACTACCGGCTACATATATACAATAATTATCTCTTACAAATATAATCATACGGACTCATGGTCCACATAGTATTCTCCGTCTTCAGCGATCACGTGGTCAAGAAAGAATGCCGCCAATTCCTCTTGAATTGCTCGCATGCGAGCTGGTGCTAGGAGTTCATCCCGCTTCCGAAACATCTAATTTGAAGAAGGGGGTCAATACATATATATATATATATATATGAATGAATGAAACTCAACACAAATGATGGTAATAAAATAAAATTGTGAATGTTGTTATTTACGTACTTCATATTGTTCGTCAGTGTAGCCCCGCTCACACGTCGTGTGGCGGATGGACTCGCAAACGTAGTATCCACAGAAATCATTCCCTTGTTCCTGCCATAACCACTTTACAAGAAATAGAGGTCAATCAAACTGATAAGCAAGAATGCCAAATGGTATTGATGAAACTAGCACTTGAATCAATAGGAGATGCACGGAACATGCTACTATAGTACTTACTTTCGGGTGTCTAAATTGCAGCTTCTTCGGGAATCCTGGAGCTTTTTTGGAGAATTTTTTTCCAAACCCTACCAGACAAAGAAAAAAATTACTTGATATATCAGGAAATGAACAAAGTTGCTGATATGGTGGATAATGATCGATTTAACTTACTTCTCGAGCATTTGAGTCATGTCTGCATAGTCTTGGGGATCTTTTCGTCTTGAGTCTAAGACGGTTACTAGTCCCTGCTCAAGCTTAATCTCTAGGAGAATATAGTGGTAACTGCACACGCATGCATAACTCATCAATTACATTACTATAACCTTGACTAATATATAAGGGAAACCGAATACGCACAAGACAGTAACACTCACTTGAAGTTGTAAGGAAAGAGTATTATATCTTGTTTTCATTTATTACCAATGATCGTAGCAAGTTGGCCTCGGTATCTGCGGCATGAAATTTAACCTGAGTTGCATCTATGAGATATGTGTTAATGAACCCAATATCACCAACTTGTCTTTTCTTCAATTCGGTGATCTTCAATCTGCATAATATATTGAGGATGATTATAAATACATGCAATGAAAGAGCTGAGCTATATAGAGAGACTTAATGACAGAAGTAGTACTACTTACAGACAGTAGCAGGCGACCGTTGTTTTATCGAGGGCCAATTGATTGAAAAACTGAAAGAACTCCTCAAATGGAACAGGCAACAGTTCAATTCCAACGAGGTCATGCTCCTTTTTAACTTTCACATACAAAGTACTTCTCCCCCCAGAGTCTCTGCAGATTTTCAAGTACCAATCATGCAATCTTCGCATCATCGTTGATAGAGATCTTTCATCTTTGAGAGAGGCTTCCCGTACTCGTATCTTTGTATCTGCACCTCCATGAAATCATAATGTACATCGTCGGGCAGGTAATCGCCAAGATTGCTATAACCGGGCACCATCCTCGGATCATTAGCGACGTTGTCGCTAGGCACCTTGAGCGGGGGGCACGATTGCTTCGCTTGTTCGCCGAGCTGGGCAATTTGTTTCCCAGCTCGTCGTTCTTTCAGCCTTTGATCACTGACAGTACTTCCCGACCGCTCCGCTTCGGCAAATTCCTTTCCAATAATGCGCTCATAGTTTCCTTTCGGCGGAGACTTGGGTGGTTTTGTCAGGGCAGCCAGAGTGCGCTTCGCTTTCACCGGATCTACCTTCTCCTCCGGAGGTGGATGTTTCTTTGCTTTCACCCCTTCAAAGTAGTTCCTCACTTCTTCTCGTGCGATCTCGGCGTTCTCCTCCGGGGTCCTCTCATATGGTAACTTCTCTGGAGTCTTCAAAGAAGGACCAAATCTGTATTTCCTCCCGCCTCTGGCTGTACTGCTAGACGCCGGCAGAGCAGACGGAGCGGTTGTCTTCTTTACTTGCATACGAGGCGGAGGAGAAGGACTACGACGCGCCGGAGCAGTCGGAGCGGCGGTAGGTCTCTTCCGCCCTTGCTGACGAGGCGAAGAAGGAGGAGGCTGGCTGCTCGGGCGCGTCGGCGCAGGCAGAGAAGGAGGCGGAGTGCCGCCACGCGCTGGAGAAGGAACCGGTCGAGTGCCCTGATCGTCACTTGCCAGAGGAGGAGGCGGTGGAGGAGGCGGAGTGCCCTGACTCACCGGAGGAGGAGGCGGAGGAGGAGGCGGAGTGCCCTGACTTGCCGGAGGAGGAGGAGGAGGCGGAGGCGTCCAGTTCGGAAGGTTGATGAGCTCCTTCCGCCATAGGCATGGAGTCTTCAGAGCAGACCCCAGCCTAGTCTCCCCTTCACCAGTAGGATGGTCAAGCTGGAGGTCCTCAAATCCCTCTATTATTTCATCCATCATCACCCTAGCATATCCTTCTAGAATCGGCCGGCAGTGAAAAGTTGCGCCGGGTTCAGTAGGATAAACAGAGCCAACAGCCACCTTGACCTTCAAATTCATCCATTGCGTCATAAGGTGGCAATTTTGAGACTCCGTGATAGCATCCACGGGATAGCTGGCAGGAGCCGTCAAGGCATGCTCCAGCTGAAGCAGCTCGGTGGAAGCCACGCTGCTTCTCCGCTGAGATGGCGGGGTAGCTTCGGGGGAAGTTTCGGCAGTACGTTTGCTGCGATTTGCTTCTCGTTCCTCTATCGCTTGTACCCTTGCTTGCAGCGCCTGCATTTGGGTCTGCTGCAATTTTTTCCTCCTCTCATGGGATTTGTAACCGCCTGCATCCGGAAACCCAACCTTCCACGGAATGGAGCCTGGCGTGCCTCGTGTCCGTCCAGGGTGCTTAGGATTCCCGAGGGCCATTGTGAGCTCGTCGTTCTCTCTGTCTGGAAAGAACGTCCCTTGCTGCGCTGCTTCGATATACTGCTGAAGCTTCCTGACTGGTATGTCCATTTGATCGTTCGTCCAAATGCACTTCCCTGTTACAGGGTCCAAGGTTCCGCCATCCCCGAAGAACCAAGTCCGGCAACGATCTGGCCAGTTAATTGTCTCTGGTTCGATCCCTTTATCAACCAGATCATTCTCAGTCTTGGCCCACTTAGGCCGGCCTACGAGGTAGCCACCTGACCCCGTGCGATGGTGATCGATGCTTCTTCTTCGCAGCATTTTGCTTGTTTGTCGCCGACATCTTCTTACTCTTTTCCGATGTCTTGTGGGCCACAAATGCGGGCCAGTGATCTCTGATCTTCTCATATCTGCCCTTGAATTCCGGTGTCTCTTTATTTTCGACAAACTTATTCAGCTCTTTCTTCCACCTCCTAAATAGTTCTGCCATCCTCTTAAGAGCAAAAGACTTGATTAATTGCTCTTTAACTAGCTTCTATGGATCATCCTCTGGCGGTAGGGTGAAATTTGACTTCAGCTCAGTCCAAAGACCATTTTTCTGCATATCATTGACATAAGACACCTCAGGGTCTTCTGTAGCCGGCTTTAACCATTGCTGGATGCTGATCGGGATCTTGTCCCTAACCAAAACCCCGCACTGAGCAACAAATGCGCTCTTTGTCCGGAGGGGTTCAATCGGTTGGCCGTCGGGCGCGATTGCTATGATCTCAAACTTTTCATCTGAGCTCAACTTTTTCTTCGGGCCTCGTCTCTTTACCGAAGTTGTGCTCGATCCGGAGGGCTAGAAAAAAGAACAAAGACTTAATTAATATGTGTACATACCAAAACAATGAATGCATCAATTAGCTAGTCAACAGAAGCTTAACTAATATATATACCTGGCCGGACTCGGTTCGGTCACCGGAGACGTCATCACGGTCTCCTTCTTGCACCGGCATTGGGTCACCGGAGGCATCGTCACGGTCTCCTTCTTGCACCGGCATTAGGTCACCGGAGCCATCATAATCATAGCCAGCTGCTTCCAGACCATCGGTGTCGTTGAGAAACAACAAGCAGACGGCATCACTTCCTCGTGCGATTATGTCCCCCAACAACTCTTCTTGTACTTCGTCTCGGGCGGTGTCCATAGTTTCTACAAATATTTACAACATGGCAATTATTATTCAAACATGATAGATGGATATATTAGTGGAAAACATAGAACTAATATTAATTAGTGGCCTCCACGCTGCTTCTCTAGGGTTTGGGGTGGCCTCGACGCTGCTTCTCTAGGGTTTGGGGTGGCCTCGACAATGCTTCAAGGATAAAAAAAGAAGAGGAAGAAGAAAAAAAAGAGGAGAAGAAAGAATAGAGGAGTACTCCTCTTTTTTTCTTCTTCTTCCTCTTTTTTTTATCGGGAACGAGGGTCGTCGAGGGTCACCGAGCGGTAGAGGAAACCCTAAATAGCAAGTATCGTGGGTGTGAGATACATGTGGCCGTCGGTGTCGGACACTACATCCACGTCCCACAAGTGACGTGGGCGTCGAAGCCCGCGCCACTTGTGGGACGTGGATGTAGTGTCCGACACCGACTGTTGGGGATATTACTGCTGGGCGTAAACCGGCCTATCTGGGCCGGGTCAACTTCATCAGTAGTTCCAGAGTGGTAAAGCCCAAGAAGGCAGATGAGGGCCTAAGGCCCATAGCCGGTTCAAGACTTGTAGCTATAAACCGGGATTTGTATATAAACTTGTACTGTAAGTTAGGAATAAGGAGAGACCAACCCGGAATACGAATATCAACCGGTGTTAGGACTCTGTGAGCCGATGGGTGTCACCCGTGTATATAAGGGGACGACCCGGCGGTGGTTCAGAGATAGACAACAACTCGAGACATAGGCGAAGCTTGTTTGCTCCCTAGTCATCGAAACCCCATCAATTCCATCACAACTAGACGTAGGCTTTTACCTTCATCGAAGGGCCAAACTAGTATAAACTCTCTTGCGTCCCTGTGTCCGCTTTAACCCCTTCAAGCTAACCAGTCGCGATGGCTCCACGACTAAGTCCTTTCTCTAGGACATCTACCGTGACAAAGCCACGACAGTTGGCGCCCACCGTGGGGCTATCGCACGATGGTTTCCGGTTCTTGGAGGGCCGCTTTGAAGGACTCGAGGGCTACGCTGTAGGCCGGATGACTAAGAGTCATCACGGCAAGTTCTACATCGACGACGCAGGCTGGGGCCCCGAGGCCGGCTCAATTGAGTACGGGTACCGGGTCCCCTTTGGTGGCATTCACGTTTTCATTGGCAAGATCGGTGAACCGGGCCTTGAGCCGGACATCTGCACCGACCTCGTCGAGACGGCTCAGCGTGCGCGATCCGCCCGGGTTAAACCGGCCATGAAGTGTGCCGGGAGTCATCCATGGAGGAAGTTATGAGGATGGATCGGAATCTCACGGCGATACCGTCGTTTGTTCCGATGACAAATCATCGACCGGAGAAACCGAATCTCTTTATCAGCTACAAGACGGCCGGATTGGGGGCTGTTCCGATGGCGACAGTATTTCGGACCCCTCTGATCTGTCCAACCGGGTTGGAATATTCATGACTGGCACACAAGCAGCGCTTCGTTCTTCGACCGCTGCGGCAACAACCTCCGGTTCAGCAGCGGCGACGGCTGCCGGGGCAGGAGGCCCTGTGCGCCCGCCGGCTCAAGTTCTATCAGAGCTATTTGATGCATTGGCTGTGCTTATGACGGAGGCTAATCTGGCAGATCAGGGCATTTACAACGCCGAGATTGCAAAAGTGAAGGAACAGATCACCCAGGCCAAGGCAGATCTGGCAGCTGAGGACACTAGGATGGCCACGGAGCGGGCCGCTTTAGACGCACAAGCCTACAGGCTCATGTTGGACCAGAGTGCGTCGCAGGAAGTCATGAGGAGGAAGTACTGATCCCGTTTGCCTCCGGTTTTTGAGGCCAGAGACCTTTTCAACACTCCAGGAGTAGGAACCGGCAATCCGCTGGAGGGAAACCGGGCGGAAGCTCCCGGGACCGGTGCACCGGTTCAGCCTCGTCAGATGGACCTGCCTCGTCAAAACACCGTTATACCTCAGGCTGTTTTAACACCTCCGGGTCACTACTCCAACCCGATGGACAATCTCGTTGCCGCTGCGGCACGGCTGGAGGCCATTCCAATTGAAGGTGATTCGCCGCAGGCAGTAGAGACGCGACGGGTCAAGGAGCTTCTGAGGACAGCTTTGGTCCAACAAGAAGCATACTCGTACAGCCGCGACCGGATCCACTCGACCCCCCGTCCAAGCCGGAGCTATAGCAGACATATGGATGAACCGGCAGTGTCGAGTAACGAACGACGTGGAGCACCCCGTGGCAACAACCCGACGGGTGGTGCTGATAATGCTCAGGAAGTGGTGAACCGGGCCCGAGCGCGCAGGGAGGCCGAGTTAGCCACACAGCATCAGGTTCGGCAGCTCATGCCGGTTCGTCCAACCATCTCGATCGAACCTGGTGTTACTTCTAGTTCTTTGGGGGTGCCTTGCCTTATCCCCGCTTTACGCAATGTGCGCCTGCCCAAGGATTTCAAGGGCCCGCGCAAGGTACCAAATTACACGGCGGATCAGCCTCCAGAGACATGGGTGGAGAGCTATGAGATGGCCATGGAGATGCTTGATGTGGATGACACGGCGTGTGCGAAATACTTCACCATGATGCTTGAAGGAACGGCCCGTACTTGGTTAAAAATCTTGCCGGCTAATTCTATCAGTTCATGGGCCCAATTACGAGCCTGGTTTATCAGCAATTTCAAGGATACATGTAAACAGCCTATGTTGATAGTGGACTTAGCTGCATGCATCCAGGAGGAAGGAGAATCAACGACTCATTGGGTGCGCCGGGTTTCACAAGTGTTGCATTCATCAGACAGCATCAACGCTGACACCGCAGTATTAACCCTAGAAGGCAACTGCTGGTTTGGGCCCCTGAAGCTGAAGTTGGGACGGATGAAGCGTCATTGCACAGACATGGGGACCCTCATGGCCGCTTTGGTGAAATATGCTGATTCTGATAGTACCAAGGATCCCGAATCTGATGATGACAAGACAGGGAAGGGAAAGAGGAACAGCAACTCCAAAGGTCAGCAGCATCACTGGGCAGGCAATGGTGGTGGAGGCAAGCGTAAAGCGGATGGTAACATGGACTTTGTGGCTAATACCAACGCACAGGACAATGGCCAGCGACGCAAGGGTAAACCGAAAAATCGTAATGGGGCACCCAACCCTAACCCAGACCGCCTAAACTATCTGCTAAGCCAGCCCTGTCCAAGACATGGGACAAAGGAGGCGCCAGCAAACCACCTTTGGAAGGATTGCTTTATTATGCAGGAGTTCAAGAATTCTAATAATTTCCGGTATGATCACGAATCTGGCGGTGGCTCAGGATCCGGGCCGGGTTACGGTGGAGGAAGTTCCGGTTCAGGATTTAATGGTAATCCGGGCGGACATAATGGTCAAAATAGTCAGAACAACCAGGGTGGTTACAACCAACAGCAGCAACAGTCAGGTTACCAGAGCAACCCAAAGCAGTTGAGTAGTGGGCAGTACCATGTCTTCACCACTAGCTTGGACAAGCGAGACCGGAAGGTTTAGAGGCGGGCGGTCAACTCTGTTGAACCGGCCATACCCCGTTATCTACATTGGTCTGAACAGCCAATCATATGGAGCAGAGAGGATCACCCTCCCCAGGTCGATAATCCGGGTCAGTTGGCTCTGGTGGTGGCGCCTCAGGTGGGAGGTTACAAGTTCACCAAGGTGCTCATGGATGGAGGTAGCAGCATTAATATCTTGTACTATGAGACCTTCCGTCGTATGGGACTGACAGATAAAAATCTTAAACCGTCTAATACGGTGTTCGATGGTGTAGTACCTGGCAGATCAGCATATCCTGTTGGTAAGATAGCTCTGGAAGTGGCCTTTGGGGATGATCATGATTCCAGGTCGGAGACATTGATGTTTGAAGTGGTGAAAATCCAAAGACCATATCACGCCCTATTTGGGCGACCGGCCTACGCCAAGTTTATGGCACGGCCCTGTTATGTGTATTTGCAGCTCAAAATGCCGGGTCACAAGGGGACAATAACGGTTCACGGAAGCCGCAAAATCGCTTTGGAGTGTGAGGAAGGTGATGCAGCCTATGCAGAGTCGGTTTGTGCCACCGAGGAGCTGAAGTATTATAAGGACAATGTTGATCCGGCGGACATGACTCCATTAAAGAAGCCAACTACGGAGCATGATCCGGCCCTGAAGTTCAAATCGGCAGCAGAAACTAAGCTTGTTGACTTTGTACCTGGCGATTCGTCCAAGCAGTTCAGCATCAGTGCTAATTTGGATCCGAAATAGGAAAGCGCGCTCATCGAGTTCATCCGTGAGAATCGGGACATTTTTGCATGGAAGCCCTCTGACATGCCAGGTGTATCGAGGCAACTCGCTGAGCACACCCTTAATGTGGATCCTAAGTACAAACCGGTGAAACAGTTCCTTCGCCGGTTTAACGGAGAAAGACGCAAGGCAATTGGAGAAGAGGTAGCCAGGCTCTTAGCAGCTGGTTTTATTATTGAAGTTTTTCACCCTGAGTGGCTTGCCAATCCGGTGCTGGTCCTTAAGAAAAACGGCACCTGGCGCATGTGTGTGGATTACACAGATCTTAATAAAGCTTGTCCAGCAGATCCTTTTGCCCTCCCCCGTATTGATCAAATTATTGATGCTACGGCGGGTTGTGAGCATTTAAGTTTTTTGGATGCATATTCTGGCTATCATCAGATCAAAATGGCAGTTAAGGACCAGGAGAAAACGACATTCATAACTCCCTTTGGAGCCTTCTGCTATGTGTCTATGCCCTTTGGGCTCAAGAGTGCCCAGGCAACTTATCAACATTGTGTGCAAAATTGTCTACACAAACAGATTGGTCGTAATGTACACGCCTACGTGGATGATATCGTGGTTAAATCCAGGGAGAAGGAGACTCTGATTGGTGATTTAAAGGAAACTTTTGATAACCTGAGGACATACAAGATGATGCTTAATCCGGACAAATGCGTCTTTGGTGTACCGGCGGGCAAGTTATTAGGCTTCCTGGTGTCCAATAGGGAATTGAGGCTAATCCGGAGAAGATCACAGCCATCACCTCCCTGGCTAAACCGAAGTACATCAATGATGTTCAACGCCTGGCAGGCCGGATTGCCGCATTAAGCCGGTTTATCAGTCGTCTTGGTGAGAAGGCAATCCCTTTGTATCAGATGTTGAAGAAGACGGATCAGTTTGTATGGAGTTCTGCTGCTGATGAAGCATTTGAGGACTTAAAGCGGCAATTGGCCAATCCGCCTGTGCTCGCCGCTCCCATTGACAAGGAGCCGTTACTGCTATATGTTGCTGCTAATTCTCGGGCGGTCAGCGTGGCTATTGTGGTGGAGCGAAAGGAGGCAGGTAAGGAGCATCCGGTTCAACGTCCGATCTATTATATCGGCGAGGTGCTCATTGAGTCCAAGCAAAGGTATCCGCATTGGCAGAAGCTGGTGTGTGGAGTTTTTATGGCAAGCCGGAAGCTTAAACAATACTTCCAAGGGCATCCAATTACGGTGGTCAGTTCTGCTCCTTTGGGGGATATCATCCAGAACCAGGAAGCAACTGGCCGGATTGCCAAGTGGGCTATAGAGCTTGGGCCGCACGATTTGAAGTATGTGCCTCAGACGGCAATTAAGTCTCAAGCACTGGTTGATTTTATCAATGATTGGACGGAAATGCAAGCACCTGAAGAAAAGCCGGATCACACATATTGGACCATCCATTTTGACGGATCCAGGCAATTGGAAGCTGAGTATGAAGCCTTGCTCCATGGTCTCCGGATGGCTAAAGAGATGAATCTAGGTCGAGTTAAGTGCTTCGGTGACTCGGACCTCGTGGCTCAGCAAGTGTCTGGCACTTGGGACTCTAAGGATCCACTCATGGCGGCATATCGTCGTGAGGTGGATATTGTTGCATGCCATTTCAAAGGCTATCAGGTGGACCACGTGGACCGGCGGAAAAATGAAGCGGCGGACGCTTTAAGCCGGCTGGGCTCTCAGCGCAAACCGGTTCCGCCCAATGTTTTCCTGGATGTGCTGCACAACCCGTCGGTCAAGATCCCTGGTAAAGCAGATTTGGCTATTCCTGATCTGGAGGCTCAATTGGTGGCAGCTCTTCATGTTATTCCGAGTTGGACGCTTCCCTACCTGGCGTACAAGAACCGGGGCGAGTTACCAGAGGATGAGACTCTGGCCAGACAGATTATCCGGCGATCCAAGTCCATGACTATTATCAACGGCGAGTTGCATCATTGGAGTGTGTCAGGAGCATTTCAACGCTGTGTGTCTCCTGAAGAAGGCCGTGAAATTTTGCGTGAGATCCACGCAGGAGATTGTGGTCACCATGCCGGTTCAAAATCTCTGGTGGCTAAAGCGTTTCGCCATGGCTTCTATTGGTTAACTGCTCATGCTGATGCAGAGGATCTGGTCAGACGATGTGATGGTTGCCAAAAGTTCTCAAGACATGCTCATGTACCAGCTCAAGAATTGAGAATGATTCCAATTACTTGGCCGTTTGCGACTTGGGGGCTGGATATGGTTGGGCCTTTCAAAAGGTCCAAAGATAAGAAGACCCACCTCCTGGTGGCGGTTGACAAGTTTACAAAGTGGGTGGAGGCAGAACCTGTTAGCAAGTGTGATGCGGCCACGACGGTTCAGTTCATTAAAAAAGTGATTTTCCGGTTTGGCTTTCCACACAGTATCATCACAGATAATGATACCAATTTGTCCAAAGGTGCCATGAAGGAGTTCTGCGAACGGGAGCACATCCGGCTCGACGTTTCATCAGTGGCACACCCACAGTCCAATGGTCAAGCAGAAATAGCTAATCAAGAGATCTTGAGAGGCATCAAGCCCCGGCTCATGGTTCCTTTGCAGAGAACGCCAGGTTGTTGGGTAGAAGAATTACCATCTGTGTTATGGAGCATCAATACAACACCCAACAAGTCAACAGGATACACACCGTTCTTCATGGTTTATGGAGCGGAGGCGGTTCTCCCCAGTGATATCCGTCATGATTCACCTCATGTGACGGCTTATATTGAAGCGGACAACGAGACAGCACGGCAAGATGCTTTGGAACGGTTGGATGAAGAGCGTGACATAGCAGCCGCCCGATCGGCGATTTACCAACAGGATCTTCGTCGTTATCACAGTCGCCGAGTCAGAACCAGAACCTTCCAGGAAGGAGATTTGGTGCTTCGGCTCATCCAAGATCAGACTGATATGCATAAGTTATCCCACCTTGGGAGGGGCCTTTCGTGGTCAGCAAGAATCTGCACAACGGGTCATACTATCTGATCGATATTCGAGAGCATAAGGACTCACGTACATCAGAGGAGGAGACCAACAGGCCGTGGAACATAGCTCATCTTCGTCCTTATTATACCTGAGCCATTGGTTCTACTTATGTACATATTACAACGATGTATATATTATGATTAAATATAATAAACCGGAACCTCAGCTAAAGCGGGGTATCTGTTCTTTTACATCATGTGTGGTTACACGGAGTTGTTCTAAAGCGGCCTCCGGTTTACCCCTTGAGTTCGCTTTTTTAAAAGCATCATGTTATATCACTTGGAGGTTTGGTCGTGTCCGAACCAATACCATACCTCTTGATAGGCGAGAGCCACCAGATCACTTGGGGACTTGGTCACGTCTGAACCAGTCATGCCTCTTGATCGGCCTAAGGCCACAGAATCACTTGGGGGCTTGGTCGAACCCGAACCATTGCCATGCCACTTGGTCGGCATAAATGCCACGGTTTCATTTGGGGACCTGGCTGACTAAAACCATAGTTACACCTAACGGGAGCTTGGTCGTGTTCGGCCATGGTAACGCCATTTGATCAGCTCAAATAAACCTTTTTTGCAAACGGTTTTGTCATTGCTTTTGCTTCGCACTTTTCTTTGCAAGATACTTTTTTCTTTTTTATTGCGTTTTTTCTTTTTTATTACTTTTTTCAACCAATCAATTGACGGAACACAGTTCACGTCAATCCGGAGACTATTTGCCCGGTTTGATCCTTGTTGTTAACATCCTCTTATGGAGTAACACGGTGTTTATTATAACCCGGCACGGTTTACATGGTAAACCAGCGTCATATATATACATGAGTTGTTATCTCCTCCAACAGTGTGGGTTTGCAAAACTCTGCTTCAAGATTGGCCAAGCCAACTTCACGCTCAACGATGGCAGGTATTATGTATCTCAAAAATTTGGTCATATACTTAATTTTTTTGGATGTTTTGACTTCATATATGCAGACATCATATTCCGCCTGACGGTACAACCGCGGTGGCACTTGAAGAGTTTCTTATTGCAGAAAGTGCTTTGGAAAGTTCATCACCACAGGAAGAACAAATTATGCACGAAGGCATATCAACATCAAAAGTATCAGCTAGCCTATTACAAGGCAACACGGTGCCCATAATAATATCATTGTTTTTCGCAAAGGAGAGGAAGTTTTAAAACCGGCTTCCGGTTCAAGCTTGGTCACCAGCCTGGCCTGATGGTTGTGGGTCATTCTGCGCCGCTTCAGCCTCCGTTTCTCTACCCAGTGGATGGAAATCAACAGTTGTCTAGTCGATTCCCATTAATGCTTGAAAAACAGCTTCATCATGGATCAGCAATGACGGGTCAATATCGGGAGCGTAAGTATGCTTACGGATTGGAGGGATCAGATTTTCTGATTCATGGATTGGTGCAGCTATTCGCTTGTTCTGATTGTCATATTGGGCTTGATAATGAGACAAGTCTGCTTCTTCAGCCAATTGACAAGCTAGCGGACGTACCTCCCGGTTTATTGCTCGCAAATCCGCTTCACCAAACTCTGTCCCGTCTTCCTTCAAGCCGGGATAGCCCTGAGCCGCTTCAATAGGATCAAAATCCGGCACCCAGGCTTTTGCCCGGATTAAGGCATTGATCGCACCGGTTCGAGCAGCAGATTTCTTCAGCTCTTCAACCCGGGCAGGAAGCACCGACAGTTTCATCAGAGTGTCTTGAATCAAAGTGGGCGCCGGTTTGTTATGGGATGCGGTACAGATGATCCGCTGGGCACCAATATACAATTGTTCAACCAATGTATAGGCGGCTTTCAGTTTCTTCCGCACATCTGACCCCAAGTGACCAATGCGTGTCCCTGAAATACCATAAAGGGTTAATAAACCAGCAACTCTATAAGAAGGCAGAGCCAATTCAGAAGTCAAACTACTTTACCAAAGATAGCAGTAGTCATGGCATGCACGTGCCGCTTTATGCTGGTCAGTTCATCTGCCACTGGTTTTAGTGCAGCCTCGGCATCCTCTGCTCGTTTGATTAAAGCGGGCTTTTCAGTGGCCCAATCCGCCCGCTTCTTCTTGAAGCTCTCCTTAAGCTGTTCCATGGCGCTTAAAGCGTTGGCTAATTCCTCTTTTGCTCTGGAGGTTTCAGCTTGTTGGGTTTTCAGGTTTTCTTGGAGATCGGCGACTTGGCTTTCTTTCGTCTTCAGCTCCGCCTGCATGCAGACAGTTATATGCTTCAACAAAACGGTACAAGGATTGAAGTACCAACCACATAACAAGTTATGCACTTAGCACTTGGGGGCTAATGCATATTCGATCTTCATCTTTCAATTGCTTACAAAGTCCCAAGATCAATACAAGTATTCAACTTGGCACTTGGGGGCTAATGGCTATTTGCTCGTATATATATTCTGATGCGGCAATCTCAATTACTTAAAGTACCGGTTTAACTATGCTAAGTTGAACCGGCCCTTGGGGGATACATCGGCGAAATTCAAAGTATTAAGATTTATATTAGTAAGTCCCGGTTTGAAAGAAGATTACAAACCGGCCCTTGGGGGCTAGGAGAGTCAGCAAGTATTGAAGCATACAAGCAGGAAAGAGCATATGGAAGTTACCTCGTATTTATCCTTCATCATATTAACCAGACTGGCTTCATAGTCACGGCTGGTATACAGCCGGTTCAGGTAGCCGGAATGGATATCTTGGGCGTTCAGAGCAGCGTAAGTTGCCAGATCAGCATTCCACTTGCCTTTACGAAAGGCAGCAAATTCTTCCTTGGCAGAATGTTTGGACAAAGCAACAGGATTGCTTGGCTCGGTATGGCCAGTGCCAGTAATGACAACCTCATCCTCCTGAGTATCGCCGGTTTGCACTGGGGCTGTTGGCTTGTCAGTAGGTTTTGCTGGACCGGTGGATCTCTCAATCCGGATGGAGCCTGTGGGCTGATTGACAGGACCTGAGGCATCAGTAGGTCTCTCGTCAGCAATAAGATCGTCGTCTTGCTGCGGTGGATCATTGGGTATATCCTCAGGAATAGCCGCTTCAAGATCGGGTGTTTTGCCTGGCTCAAGAACGGCATCTTCTTCGGCCGCTTTGTCCAGGCGGGCCTTCTTGCTTGGCCTAGGTTTGGCCCTGAAAAAAATAACAAAATCAAATACAGCATATGTTCTAAGGCGATGTGCTGCAAATATCATAATAAGTATAGCTTACCCAAGCACCGTTTTGAGCGGTGGCAACTGAGTAGCCGATGACTCGCCAGAAGATGAGTGGGAAGTAACCTGGTAATCGGAGTCAGATGGATTAAGAGGTTGACGAAAGCAGCCCGCTTTAGGACAATCACTGACAAGCAACTTAGAGACCTCTGAACGGCGTTTTCGAACCGGACTGTTCGGTAAACCGGCGGAGGTAACTACCTGGCCGCTGTGTCGGGTTGTGCGACGAGCTTCGTGCTGTTGGGTCTTCATAAGAAATTTGGGATCCAAATAAGCAAGAGGATGAGAAAATTTAACTTTCCGGTTTGCCTGACGGATTTTTAGCGAAGGCAAAGGTTCTGAATCGGAAGAGAGAATAATTACCTCTGCAGCATCAGCGTGGCTGGCTTCGGCATCATCCTGACAAATATAATCATCAATAAGACGCATGAAAAATAAGCCAAGTGAGTCAAGCTCTACCTCAAGGTCCGGATTATCCACATCATCATCAGGGGCCTGATTAGAAGATGCAGTAGTTCTTTTCCTGTGGGCAGTCTTCTTTACAGCTTTAGTCTTTTGCCGGGTTGCTCTTTCCGGTTTGTCTGTTTTTTTGGTTTTTCCTGCGGCAATTTCTTGCTCCAAAACGGGTCATTGCCCTGATTACACAGACACTGATATTAAACAATGACCAGATATATCAATAACAGATTCAGCAAAAGGAAAAATTAAGGTCTTACAGCTGGCGGTTTGTTGGTGGCATAGAAGGGAAGCAGGCCGTTTCTAGCACAGATATGTTCCGGTTCATTCAGCATCTTATTCACAGCCTCTGTGATTTCTTCATCGGTGAGCTGGATTTTGGAATGTCACAGTGGGTCATCAACACTACCGGTATACTCGCACATCAAACCGGAGCGCTGACTAAGGGGCAGTATGCTCCATGATATCCAACAGCGAGCGAGATCAACCCCTGTTAAACCGTTGGCCATAAAGGATCTGAGCTTCGACAGTTGAGGAGCATATTTGCTTCTCTCCTGGGCAGTCAATCTTTGCGGAAAAGGGTGTGTATTGCTGAGCCGCTCCGGACGAATGCCAGGCAAGGGATTCTCACCAGTAGGGGAGGTGTCTTTGCAATAGAACCATGTCTGATTCCACTCTTTGGGGTGGCTGTGCAGTTTGGCGTGAGGGTATGTGACCTCTTTCCTTTTCTGGATCGCCACGCCACCCAACTCCGTATTGGAGCCGTCAGTAAACTCAGTATGGCGGTTTAGATGGAAAAGATCTCTGAACAATTCCACTGTGGGCTCCTCTTGAAAGAACGCCTCACAGAGCACTTGGAAGTGACACATATTTGTAACAGAATTGGGGCCAGTGTCTTGTGGATGGAGTTGGAAATCGGCCAAAACATCCCGGTAAAATTTAGAACCGGGCGGCTTAAAGCCCCGAGCTAAGTGATCTACGAAAACAACAACCTCTCCTTCTTGAGGAGTGGGAGGGCATTCTTTGCCAGGAGCCCTCCAATGGATGGTATCTTTGCTGCCTAAAGCGCCGATCAGGACTAGATCGTCCAGCTGAGCCTCTGTGACGCGAGAAGGAACCCAATTGCACTCATATACTTGCTTGGCCATGATGGAATCTACAAGGTAGAAGATCCCGGTTCAAAAATGCATTTGATCAAGGTACATTGGTATGTGCAATGTTAAACCGGAGACAGAACTATCTGAACCGGAGTTTTATGAAGCAACAACATCTGGCGGTTCAACAAGGGGACTAATGGTATATACCAGTTTGGCAAAAAAATTCTACAAGGTTAAACCGCCTGGTTTAAACATTGAAGCAGATGAGTAAGTTTATAGAAACAGATTTCGTAAGATTTCTCTACAGCGATGGATCTGAAGCAAGTTCAGAAAAAAGATAAATATTCAGAGGTCCAAAAGGAGCAGTACCGAGTCAATGAGCAAGACGTACATACAGATCTATGGTTTTGAGATGTGTAAGTGAAGGTGAAGGGTAAACAGCTACCATTGCACAGAATAAAGATTTGCGGAGTCATCTAAAGATCTATCGTATGAGCAAGAGGCAGACGATGAACACTGAAGAACTGTGAAACCCTAGGTCAGATCTGCAGGGGAAAGGATAGAAGATTTACCGGAGCTGAGGAAGACGCGGAAGGTTGCCGCGATGCTCTGGTGCACCCAGGTTGATGCAGCGGCCAAGGTTGAGGCAGAGGTCGACGGCGGCGGCGGAGCTCCGAGGCTGGCGACGCAAGGAAGACGAAGAAGAAAGGCACGAAGGGGAGAAAATAAATGACCCTTCGGTCCTATTTATAAGGCGAAAGAACAGGTGTCAGGCGCGACAATCAAGGGGCCACGAAACGGAGCTGTCGCCTCGATTTCCGCAGATCTATTAAACAAAGAAGCATAATGGATAGCTTCGTTATGACAGGTGACGTCACTCCGGTTTACAGCAATCAGAGAAGATGACATCATGGCGGTTTACCAATTTATGAGAAGATGTTGAAGATGAAGCTTTTGTTAAAGGATTGACATGAACCCGTTCAAATCAATCTGGGGCCTAATGTTGGGGATATTACTGCTGGGCATAAATCAGCCTATCTGGGCCGGGTCAACTTCATCAGTAGTTCCAGAGTGATAAAGCCCAAGAAGGCAGATGAGGGCCTAAGGCCCGTAGCCGGTTCAAGACTTGTAGCTATAAACCGGGATTTGTATATAAACTTGTACTATAAGTTAGGAATAAGGAGAGACCAACCCAGAATACGAATATCGACCGGTGTTAGGACTCTGTGAGCCGACGGGTGTCACCCGTGTATATAAGGGGACGACCCGGCGGCGGTTCAGAGATAGACAACAACTCGAGACATGGGCGAAGCTTGTTTGCTCCCTAGTCATCGAAACCCCATCAATTCCATCACAACTAGACGTAGGCTTTTACCTTCATCGAAGGGGCCGAACTAGTATAAACTCTCTTGTGTCCCTGTGTCCGCTTTAACCCCTTCAAGCTAACCAGTCGCGATGGCTCCACGACTAAGTCCTTTCTCTAGGACATCTGCCGTGACAAAGCCACGACACCGACGGTACATGTATCTCACACCGACGATACTTTCTATTTAGGGTTTCTCCTCTACCGCTCGGCGACCCTCGACGACCCTCGTTCCCGATAAAATAAAGAGGAAGAAGAAGAAAAAAAAAGAGGAGAAGAAGAAAGGAATATAGGAGAAAAGAGAAAATAGAATATATATTCTATTTTTCTCTTCTTCTCCTCTATTCCTTTCTTCTTCTCCTTTTCTTTTTCTTCTTTTTTCTTCTTCTTATTTATTTCTCCTCGTCTTCCTCTCCCCTCTCGGCGACCCTAGACCCCCTCTCGACCCTCAACCCCTAGGCGACCGTCGACACCTCTCTTTTTTTCTTCCTCTTCTTTTTTATCCTCTTCTTCCTCTACCGCCCGGCGACCCTCGTTCCCGATAAAAAAAGAGGAAGAAGAAGAAAAAAAAGAGGAGAAGAAAGAATAGAGGAGATCTTCTCCTCTATTCTTTCTTCTCCTCTTTTTTTTCTTATTCCTCTTCTTTTTTATCCTCTTCTTCCTCTCATGTTCGACGACCCTCGACCCCTCGGCGACCCTAGACCCCCTCTCGACCCCCTCTTCTTCCCCTTCTTCCCCGCCTCTCTCATGAATGTCCGACGTCCCCCCTCCCCCCCTCATCATCATCTATCATCCCCCCTCTCATGTTCGACGACCCTTGACCCCTTGGCCGCCCTCTCGACACACCCACGACCTAAAATGACCTAAAATGAAAATAACCTAAAATTCACTAAAGTTATCGATGACCCTCTCGACACACCCACGAATAAGAAAATATATCATCTTCTTCATCTCCTCTTCTTTGCATATTCACATAGCCACATACACATACATAGCCACATACATATTCATCTATGAATAAAAAAACATCATAGGTACAATTCATATCGACATTTATACATACATGAAAAAAATTATATAAACATCGGGAACAAAAAGATCATCGAGCAAAATTATTTTCCATGAACATACATATAGCCACATTCATATAGAACTTTTCCATATATGAACATATATAGATGATTTTCTAAAAATGTAACTTTTGCATATATGAACATATATACACAGAGAAAATACATGCATATATAGCCATATCCATAAACAGAGAGCAGCGACGGCAATGGGTGGCGTCGTCAGCGACGGGGATGGGAAAGGGGGGAGCTCACTGGGGGCGGGCGGCGACAGGGAGAGGAGGCCAGCGACGGGAAGGAGGACGGCGGGGTCGGGGATGCCGGCGATGGGGACGGCGTGCGCGGGACGGCATGCGGTGACGGGGACGACGGGCTCGGGATGGCACACGGCGATGGGGACGGCCGCGGGCTCGGGGCGGCACACGGCGACGGGAACGAGGAGGCGGGGCTCGGGGCAGGGCGGCCGGCGACGGGCAGGAGGGCGCGACGACGACGATAGCGACAGGGCGCGGCAACGGCGCCGGGACAGGGCGCAGCGACGGCAAGCACGCGGGGATGGGGCAGGGCGCGGCGACGGCGACGAGGAGGACGAGCAGCCTGGCGGCGTCGGCGATGGGGAATGGAGCAGTTGGCGAAAATTTTCTAAGTGTGGACTTATATAGCAGAGCCTTTAGTCCCGGTTCGTGGCAGCAACCGGGACTAAAGGTGGGCATTAGTCCCGGTTGGTGCCACCAACCGAGACCAAAGGCCTCTTTTCAGCAGCCCAAAGGGCGGGAAGCGGCGGCCACCAACCGGGACTAAAGGGGGGCATTGGTCATGGTTTGTGCCACGAACCGTGACCAATGCCCCCCTTTAGTCCCAGTTGGTGCCACCAACCGGGACCAAAGGCCTTGTGCAGCTGCTACGTCGAAAGTTTAGTCCCACCTCGCTAGTTGAGAGGGGTGCGCAGTGGTTTATAAGCCCCACTGCCGCACCCCTCTCGAGCTCCTCTCCATTGCAGTCTTATGGGCCTAATTGTCACTACTATGCCTGTGGGCCTACTGGGCCTCCTGCGGGCCTGAATCCTGGCCCTTGGATGGGTTTCTAGCCGTATTCAGGCCGTGGGGGCCCAGTAGGTGGCATTTTTTTTGTTTTTTTGTTGCTTTATTTATTTTCTTTTGTTTTTTTGCTTTATTTTTTAATTCTTTATGCTTTTAGTTTTAGAAAAATTATAAATTTTTTGTTAATGCCATTAGTTTTCAAATTTGAAAACACTTTTTTTGGTTTTTGTTTTCTTTGTTGCTTTATTTATTTTATTTTGTTTCTACTTACAACAATATACTTATTGTTGCTATTTTTTCCAGTTTTTTTGTTTTGTTTTCTGCATTATTTATTTTCTTTTGTTTTTTGCTTTATTTTTTTATTCTTTTTGCTTTTAGTTTTAGAAAAATTATAAACTTTCTGTTAGTGCCATTAGTTTTCAAATTTGAAAACACTTTTTAAATTTTTTTGTTTTCTTCATTGCTTTATTTATTTTATTTTGTGATTAACTTTACTATAAAAAATAGTTTTTTCCTGTTTTTTTGATTTGTTTTTTGCATTATTTATTTTCTTTTGTTTTTTGCTTTAATTTTTAATTCGGTTTGCTTTTTAGGTTAGCAAAATTATAAACTTTCTGTTAGTGCCATTAGTTTTAGAAAAATTATAAACTTTCTCTTAGTGCCATTAGTTTTCAAATTTGAATAGTTAAAATTTGAATTCTTTGAAAATTGTTTGAATCACAAGTTTGTGATTAACTTACTAAAAAATGAGAATAGATGTGCTTATAGAGAAAATTCAACCTAAATTCCTAATAAATTTCTATGAATTTCAGAGAAATTCACTATGAATTTAGGTTAAACTTTTCTCTATTAGGGCATCTATTTTCACTTTGAGTGGAGCTCAACAAGGCAGAGAGGGAAGGTCTTATAAACCGATGTGAGCCCCCTTCGGTTGGCGAGGTGGGACTAAACTCTTCCTGCAATGAGGACCAACCCTTTAGTCCCGGTTTGTGGCACAAACCGGGACTAATAGTCATGGGCCAGGGGCGAGGAGCAAAATTATAAACTTTCTGTTAGTGCCATTAGTATTAGAAAGTTGAAAGTTGAAAGTTGGCATGGGCCAGGGACTAATAGTCATGGTATTACGAGGGCCGAACCATAAGACATGAAAGCATTTCAAATGAACTCTGAAAAAGTTGAAAGTTGGCATGGTATCATAATTTCACCCACATAGCATGTGCATGTACAAAACGGACAATGTTAGCATGTTCGTGTGTTACAAAGTTGGCATGGTATCATCATAATAGTTGCGGGAGAAAGTCTTCACTTTTTCTTCGCTTGTGTCATTTGCTTATTGCGCCGTAACCATGGATAATCTTCATTGTTTATCAGGATGCTTGGGTCAGCCTTGACATTGAAGGGAGGAATTTCATGAAACTTTTCATAATCTTCAGACATGTCTGTCTTGCCGTCCACTCCCAGGATGTCCCTTTTTCCTGAAAGAACTATGTGGCGCTTTGGCTCATCGTATGATGTATTCGCTTCCTTATCTTTTCTTTTTCTCGGTTTGGTAGACATGTCCTTCACATAGATAACCTGTGCCACATCATTGGCTAGGACGAACGGTTCGTCAGTGTACTCAAGATTTTTCAGATCCACTGTTGTCATTCCGTACTGTGGGTCTACCTGTACCCCGCCGCCTAACAGATTGACCCATTTGCACTTAAACAAAGGGACCTTAAAATCAGGTCCGTAGTCAAGTTCCCATATGTCCACTATGTAACCATAATATGTGTCCTTTCCGCTCTCGGTTGCTGCATCAAAGCGGACACCGCTGTTTTGATTGGTGCTCTTTTGTTCTTGGGCGATCGTGTAAAATGTATTCTCATTTATCTCGTATCCTTTGTAAGTCAATACAGTCAAAGATGGTCCCCTGGACAACAAGTACAACTCATCACAAACAGTGTTGTCACCTCTGAGACGTGTTTCCAACCAACTGCTCAAAGTCCTGATGTGTTCACATGTAATCCAGTCGTCGCACTGCTCCGGGTGTTTGGAGCGCAGACTGTTCTTGTGTTCATCAACATACGGGGTCACCAAGGTAGAGTTCTGTAGAACTGTGTAGTGTGCTTGAGACCAAGAATATCCGTCCCTGCATATTATTGAGTCTCTTCCAAGAGTGCCTTTTCCAGTCAGTCTCCCCTCATACCGCGATTTAGGGAGACCTATCTTCTTAAGGCCAGGAATGAAGTCAACACAAAACCCGATAACATCCTCTGTTTGATGGCCCATGGAGATGCTTCCTTCTGGCCTAGCGCGGTTACGGACATATTTCTTTAGGACTCCCATGAACCTCTCAAATGGGAACATATTGTGTAGAAATACGGGCCCCAGGATGACAATCTCGTCGACTAGATGAACTAGGACGTGCGTCATGATATTGAAGAAGGATGGTGGGAACACCAGCTCGAAACTGACAAGACATTGCGCCACATCACTCCTTAGCCTTGGTACGATTTCTGGATCGATAACCTTCTGAGAGATTGCATTGAGGAATGCACATAGCTTCACAATGGCTAATCGGACGTTTTCCGGTAGAAGCCCCCTCAATGCAACCGGAAGCAGTTGTGTCATAATCACGTGGCAGTCATGAGACTTTAGGTTCTGAAACTTTTTCTCTGGCATATTTATTATTCCCTTTATATTCGACGAGAAGCCAGTCGTGACCTTCATACTGAGCAGGCATTCAAAGAAGATTTCTTTCTCTTCTTTCGTAAGAGCGTAGCTGGCAGGACCTTTATACTGCTTCGGAGGCATGCCGTCTTTTTCGTGCAAACATTGCAGGTCCTCCCGTGCCTCAGGTGTATCTTTTGTCTTCCCATACACGCCCAAGAAGCCTAGCAGGTTCACGCAAAGGTTCTTCGTCACGTGCATCACGTCGATTGAAGAGCGGACCTCTAGGTATTTCCAGTAGGGTAGGTCCCAAAATATAGATTTCTTCTTCCACATGGGTGCGTGTCCCTCAGCGTCATTCGGAACGGCTAGTCCACCGGGACCCTTTCCAAAGATTACGTAGTGTAAATCATTGACCATAGCAAGTACATGATCACCGGTACGCATGGCGGGCTTCTTCCGGTGATCTGTATCGCCTTTGAAATGCTTGCCTTTCTTTCGACATTGATGGTTGGTCGGAAGAAATCGACGATGGCCCAGGTACACATTCTTCCTACATTTGTCCAGGTATATACTTTCAGTGTCATCTAAACAGTGCGTGCATGCGTGGTATCCTTTGTTTGTCTGTCCTGAAAGGTTACTGAGAGCGGGCCAATCGTTGATGGTCACGAAAAGCAACGCCTTAAGGTTAAATTCCTCATGTTTGCGCTCATCCCACGTACGTACACCGTTTCCATTCCACAGCTGTAAAAGTTCTTCAACTAATGGCCCTAGGTACACATCAATTTCGTTGCCGGGTTGCTTAGGGCCTTGGATGAGAACTGGAATCATAATGAACTTCCGCTTCATGCACAACCAAGGACGAAGGTTATACATATATAGAGTCACGGGCCAGGTGCTGTGACTGCTGCTCTGCTCCCCGAAAGGATTAATGCCATCCGCGCTTAAAGTAAACCATACATTCCTTGGGTCCTTTGCAAACTCATCCCAGTACTTTCTCTCGATTTTTCTCCACTGCGACCCGTCAGCGGGTGCTATCTTTCTTTCGGTTCTCACTGTGCCATCGCATCAACTTGGCATGCTCTTCGTTTCTGAACAGACGTTTCAACCGTGGTATTATAGGAGCATACCACATCACCTTCACAGGAACCCTCTTCCTGGGGGGCTCGCCATCAACATCACCAGGGTCATCTCGTCTGATCTTATACCGCAATGCACCGCATACCGGGCATGCGTTCAGATCCTTGTATGCACCGCGGTAGAGGATGCAGTCATTAGGGCATGCATGTATCTTCTCCACCTCCAATCCTAGAGGGCATATGACCTTCTTTGTTGCGTATGTACTGTCGGGCAATTCGTTATCCTTTGGAAGCTTCTTCTTCAATATTTTCAGTAGCTTCTCAAATCCTTTGTCAGCCACAGCATTCTCTGCCTTCCACTGCAGCAATTCCAGTACGGTACCGAGCTTTGTGTTGCCATCTTCGCAATTGGGGTATAACCCTTTTTTGTGATCCTCTAACATGCGATCGAACTTCAGCTTCTCCTTTTGACTTTAGCATTGCGTCCTTGCATTGACAATGACCCGGCGGAGATCATCATCATCGGGCACATCGTCTAGTTCCTCTTGATCTTCAGCAGATTCATCCGTTGCAGCATCATTGGGCACATCGTCTAGTTCCTCTTGATTTTCACCAGCTCCCCCCGTTGCAGCATCACCGTATTCAGGGGGCACATAGTTTTCATCGTACTCTTCTTCTTCGCCGTCTTCCATCATAACCCCTATTTCTCCGTGCCTCGTCCAAACATTATAGTGTGGCATGAAACCCTTGTAAAGCAGGTGGGAGTGAAGGATTTTCCGGTTAGAGTAAGACCTCATATTCCCACATTCAGTGCATGGACAACACATAAAACCATTCTGCTTGTTTGCCTCAGCCGCATCGAGAAACTCATGCACGCCCTTAATGTACTCGCAGGTGTGTCTGTCACCGTACATCCATTGCCGGTTCATCTGCGTGCATTATATATAATTAAGTGTCCAAATTAATAGAAGTTCATCATCACATTAAAACCAAAGTGCATACATAGTTCTCATCTAACAACATATAGCTCTCCAGAGCATCTAATTAATTAAACCATACATTGAAACTATGTAAAACATTTCAATGCGAAAACAAATGCGATCATAATCGCAACCAAGGTAACAATTGATCCAACGGCATAATGATACCAAGCCTCGGTATGAATGGCATATTTTCTAATCTTTCTCTTCAAGCGCATTGCATCCATCTTGATCTTGTGATCATCGACGACATCCGCAACATGCAACTCCAATATCATCTTCTCCTCCTCAATTTTTTTTATTTTTTCCTTCAACAAATTGTTTTCTTCTTCAACTAAATTTAACCTCTCGACAATAGGGTCGGTTGGCATTTCCGATTCACATACATCCTACATAAATAAAATCTATGTCACGTTGGTCGGCATAATTTTCATAAACAATAAATGAACCAATAGTTATAAAGATAATATATATACCACATCCGAATCATAGACAGGACGAGGGCCGACGGGGGCGGATACCAAAATCATCGCACTATATAAGATGCAATAATAAAAGTAAGAAAATAATACAGGTATCTATGTAAACATACAAGTAAGAATATTTTTCCTTTCAGAAAGAAGATAAGAACAAGAGGCTCACCACGGTGGTGCCGGCGATGAGCTCGGCGCGGGTGATCGACGGCGGTGAAGACGGGGACGGGGCGTGACGGACCGCTAAACCTAGACAAATATTATGGAAAATGGAGCTTGGAGGTCGAGCTTGGAGAGGAGAAAGCTTAAGTAGTGTGGCTCGGGCATTCCATCGAACACCTTGTGTGCATAGGAGGTGAGCTAGAGCACCACCAAGCCCTCTCCCCCTCGGCCAGAGAAAAACAGAGCACTGGGGTGCTCTGCTCGCGAGCGAGGGGTATATATAGGCACCTCATTGGTCCCGGTTGGTGACATGAGCCGGGACTAAAGGGGAGTCTTTGGTCCCGGTTCAAGCCACCAACCGGGACCAATGGTGGTGAGCCAGAGCGAGGCCCATTGGTCCCGGTTCATCCCACCAACCGGGACCAAAAGGTCCAGATGAACCGGGACCAATGGCCAACGTGGCCCGGCCGGCCCCCTGGGCTCACGAACCGGGACCAATGTCCATATTGGTCCCGGTTCTGGACTGAACCGGGACTAATGGGCTGACCCGGCCTGGACCAAAGCCCTGTTTTCTACTAGTGACAATGATACACGTATATATTTCGAACCGTATTTGAACAAACAAAAAAATTACATGCAAACCGGATAATTTTCATACAAAATGGACAAACAAATCTTTACATCTTCAACAAATTTCAGATAAACTATAACATACTAGGCTATTCTAACCTAGTCTAAATGATCGCTGGCCGCGGCTACGGCCATTTCCCAAGACATATCTTTCCCACGTTCAGCGGCGAGCTCACCGGCCGGCCGGGAGCCCAAAAGAGTGAAGCTTCAGTGGGGAAGGAAGAGTAATGGCCTCAGCGAGGCTTTGGGCAAGCTCACCGCCTGTAGGGCCCGAGAAGACGTCAGCGGTGGCCTCTCTGAGACCCAACCGTTGGCGGCCTCCCGTATTCTATTTTTCCTCTCTATCGATGGCAGTGGACGTGGACGTCCAGACTCGTCGTCGAGGCGGCGTGGCTGACACGATGTTGTCGTCGTCCTTGGTCTCCTCTTCCTCCCTTAATTTCCTCCGCCGTCAAGTCGATGTGCATGAACTGGGTGTCTTCCTTCGTCGGCCGCCTCGTGCAACGGCTTGCCAGCGTTGCTGCCCTCTAGAGAGCTCGCCGGCAAGTCATCCTGATCCGGCTGGCTCGGCAGGCCTGCCAGGTGGCCGGCTGGCCGCAATGCCGGACAGCTCCTGTTTTGTTCGGTGAAGAGGTTGTCCCACAGTCAGTGCTTTGGAGCTTGAGGGGGTGTTTGGTTCAGAAGTTAGACTTTTTCTAATCCCAGGGACTAATAAAGAAGACTCTCTAGTAGAGTCTTTTTCTAGTCTCTGTAGAAAAAATCCCTCCCGTTTAGTTCCTAGAGACTTTTTAGGGACTTTTTTTAGTCTCTGAGACTAAAAAGTCCGTGAACCAAACACCCCCTGAGTCCATTGACACAGGAGATTGGGAGCGAAGGTGTGAATCTTGCCGGGCTTGGCTATCGTTCAAATGCATGTTTGCACACGCGGCGGTCGATCCTGTGCTTATTCAGTTTTCTGTTTCATGTGCCAACAAGGTGATGACCGACGAAAATGACGATGAACAATTTGCAATTTGCATGGCCACCGTGCACCGATGCACGAGAAGAAAGTTGTCACGCGAATCCCATACTTCGACGTCATCCCTGACGACTCCGGCCTCCGGCTGAGACCCTGGCTGACAGCTACCGGTTCGTCACAAGAACATCCCAGTGCAGCTAGCTGCTTCATGGAGCGATAAGATTGGGACCGCGGACCGGCGGTGCAGATTTGTTGTTTGTGTTTTGTTTGTTTCCAGCGGCGCGTACGTGGGCGATGACGATTGAACAACAAGTTCATGGGACCATGCATGCATGGGATCGGAGGAGCGAGCCTACCCGTGAGCTCTTGACCAGCCTCGATAAGTCCATCGGCAGTGGCTCTCTCAAGGACCAACTAGGAAGATATTCGATCACGTGCGTTTCTCTCCGGCACTCCAGCTAGTAGCTTGCTCTTTCTGGCTTGCCGCTTACTCTACCTCGCAGCAGCTAGAGTCAAATTCAATGTAGAAACAAAGACAACTTTCGCTTGAGATCTTCGTTTCATCAATGCTAAACAATACTCCCTCCATTTCATAATGCGGTTGTGTTGCATATAGATTTATAAAAGAATCAAACTTTGTAAGCTTTGATCGAGTTCATAGAGAAAACTACTCTCTCTGTCTTCTAATGTAGTATGTTTTTGATACCTTAGAAAATGTCTTATATTATACTCCCTCCGTTCCTAAATACTTGTCTTTCTAGGCATTTCAACAAGTGACTACATACGGAGCAAAATGAGTGAATCTACACTTAAAAATATGTCTACATACATCCATATGTAGTAGTCATTTGAAATGTCTAGAAAGACAAATATTTAGGAACGGAGGGAGTAAGACAGAGGGACTATTTATAGAGTAATGTACTCCCTTTGGTCCCTTTTACTTCACGTATTAGATTTGTGTCAAGTTAAATTTTGTAAAGTTCAATTATATGAAAAAATATCGACATCTATAATACCAAATATATATGTTGTAAACTACTCCCTTCGTTCTAAAATAGATGACTCAACTTTATATTAACTTTATACAAAATTGAGTCATCTATTTCAGAACGGAGGGAGTACATTTCATAATGAATCTAAAAATATTGATTTTGCATTGTTGAATATTGGTACTTTTTTCTATAAATTTGGTCAAAATAGAGATAATTTGATTTTGAAGAAAATTTATATGCAGACTATAAAGATCATGAAAAGATAATTTGACTTTGTAAGCTTTGATCAAGTTCATAGAGAAAACTACTTTCTTCGTCTTTTAATGTATATTTTTGATACCTCGGAAAACATCTTAAGACGGATGGAGTATTTATAGAGTTATGTACTCCCTCCGTTCTTTTTTCTACTCTGCGTATTAGATTTGTGTCATGTTAAACTTTGCAAAGTTTAAGTATAAAACTACATTTCGTAATGAATCTAACAATATTGATTCGTATTGTGAATATTGGTATTTTTTCTACAAATTTGATCAAAGTAGAGATAATTTAATTTCGGACAAAACTTATGTACAGACTAAAAAACCTGAGGGAATACTATAAAATATGAACCTACATGTTATGTTGATCATCGGCCATTCTATAAATGCCACATTTCACATGCCATCTAGTATCACTCACTGCAATCACAGTCTATCACTAGCTAGCTCAGCTGCCCTACACCGCACGCGGATTAGGTAGCCATGGCGGCTCATGACTCGGACCACGGCGGCGCCGTCCACGTCCTCCTGCTCCCGTACCCGAGCCAGGGCCACATCAACCCGTTCCTCCAGTTCGGCAAGCGCCTCGCCTCCCACGCCGGCGTCCGCTGCACGCTCGCCGTCACGCGCTACCTCCTCGGCCAGGGCCGGGACCCGTGCCCGGGCGCCGTCCACCTCGCCGAGATCTCCGACGGCTTCGACCGCGGCGGCTTCGCCGAGGCCGCCGGCGACGTCGCCGCGTACCTCGCCCGGCTGGACTCCGTCGGCTCCCGCACGGTGGACGAGCTGCTGCGGTCCGAGGCGGAGAAGGGCCGGCCCGTGCGCGCCGTCGTGTACGACGCGTTCCTGCAGCCGTGGGCGCCAAGCGTGGCCCGGCGGCATGGCGCTGCGTGCGCGTCCCTCTTCACGCAGGCGCCCGCGGTGAACGTGGCCTACGCGCACGCCGGGGCAGGGCGGCTGGCCGTTCCGGTTGTTGCTGGCACGGTGCCGCCGGAGCTGCCCGGCCTGCCGGCTGTGCTCGGACCGGACGACGTGCCGTCGTTCATGGCCAAAACCGACGAGTGCCCTGCGTACCTGGACCTGCTGGTGAGACAGTTCGTGGGGCTCGACGCCGCCGACTACGTCCTCGTCAACTCCTTCCACGAGCTGCAGCCACAGGTACGCACACAAGCTCGTCGCTCTCACTCAATGTGTCACTCTGTTCACTCGCTATAGACGGCACTAGGTACTGAAACACTACTATTGTCAAAATTTGGAAGGAATCGGAGTACATGGCGTCGATGTGGGGGGCCAAGACGGTAGGCCCGACGGTGCCTTCGGCGTACCTCGACAACCGCCTGCCGGACGACGCGTCCTACGGCTTCCACCTGCACACGCCGACCACGGCCGCGACCAAGGCGTGGCTGGACGCCCGGCCGGCGCGCTCCGTCGCGTACGTCTCCTTCGGCAGCATCGCCGCGCTGGGGCCGGAGCAGATGGCGGAGGTGGCGGAGGGCCTTTTCAACAGCGGCAAGCCATTCCTGTGGGTGGTCAGGGCCTTGGAGACGTCCAAGATCCCCGACGGCTTCGCCGACAAGGCGGGCGGGAAGGGGCTGATCGTGCCGTGGACGGCGCAGCTGGAGGTGCTGGCGCACGGCGCCCTGGGGTGCTTCGTGACGCACTGCGGGTGGAACTCGACGACGGAGGCGCTGAGCGCCGGGGTGCCGATGGTGGCGGTGCCGCACTGGTCGGACCAGCCGACGAACGCCAAGTACATCGAGGACGTGTGGCGCGTCGGCGTGCGCGCGCGGCCGGACGCGGGCGGGGTGGTGAGGCGGGAGGAGGTGGAGCGGTGCGTGAGGGAGGTGATGGGGAGCGAGGAGTACCGGACGAGGGCGGCGTCGTGGAGTGAGAAGACGAAGGCGGCCATGAGCGAAGGCGGGAGCTCGGACAGGAACATCTTGGAGTTTCTCCGTGGACTCGGGTCGAGGAAATCCGAGCGGTCGGGAGCGGCGGAAGATCTGTAGTCTTGTGCTGTTTCTCGTGGAAAATCTGCTGTCCGTCGTTTTGATGTCTCGTGCCATTTTTCTCTGACAAGTACGCGTCAGTATTAGCGAGAGCTTCCTACTGAATTTCTCTGAATAAAACCCAGTCCCCTTGAATGTGAAGCGAAGCGTGGAGAAACTTTCTGGTGTGGCTGGGCGCAGATGGGCCAACGATGCGAGTGGGCTGGCCGCAAATGTGACCACGGTTTAGTCACACTTCCCTGAGAAACAATTTGGACAAGTCCATTTTTTCTCAGTGCAGCTGAATCAAAATCGACTTGCACCAATTTGGTCAGTCAATTCTTTTTAGGAGCACTAGGTCCTTAGCAACCACTTGTTTTTTTTACTATAAACAGTAGGGTAAAACCCCACTGCAACCTTTATTAAATAAAGCAGAAAACAAAAAAAATGGTCTGATAGGCTTGAGATAAGCCCCAAGAAATACAAAGAATAAAGAACAGAAAGAAAGAGAAAAAGAAAGAAAGAGAAAACTAAGAAAACTAAAAAAGAGCTAAGAATCTAAAAAAGAACAACTAAAGCTACAATTACAACAAGGACTCCAACCAAGCAGTAAACTGTAATTCATATTTCTTCTTCATCCTGTATTTGAGTAATTTGAGCTCCTCCATGAAGATGAATTCCCAGCCTTGACATGTGTGGGTGATATTCTCAAAGATTTTATTGTTTCTGGATATCCACATGTTCCATGATCCTAAGATAATGATCTCCATGAAAAAAAAGGTAGTTGAGCTTGTCCTTGAGGTCTTGATATGCTTCTAATACAAAGATTAGGGGTTCTGGTAGGATAGATATAATCCCAGCATTGGATAGCAAAAGGGCACCCCCAAAATGGATGATGTAATGTTTCTTCTTGCTGACAATCCCTCACTGCACAGTTATAGACTTCCAATTCAAAGCTTTTTCTTCTTAAGAGATTCCTTGTGTTTACTCTATCATGTAAGAGCATCGAGAAGAACACTTTGTGTTTTGGTTGACAAGAGCTCTTCCAAATCCAGCTGAAATGTGGTGGAGTTTGTTTGTGACCAATCAGAACATTATATGCCTTAATGGAAGAATAAAATTCATTTCCCCATATGCAGCTCCATGTATCCATTGAATCCAAGTATTCAGATTGCCTTAAAGAGAAGCAAATGTCTTACATTTCTAAGAACTCCTCGTATGCTTGTGTTGCCATTTACAATGGCAGGTGGAAGAGATCCTGGAGATATTCAGTATTGACTACTTGTTGAACACTTGTGTGTGGATTTTTGACAAAGGAATGAAGATGATGGAATTTGTGTTTGAGAACAAATTGGTGCCACATGTCATCCCAGAACAAGGCACTTCTTCCATCTCCCACATTACACCTGGCAATAGCTTTAAAATGATCAATTAGAGCTAAGTTTGATTTCCACCAGAAGGAACCCACTTTTTGATCTCTTGGAAGTTGTCCATTGCTGTAATATGTCTCCCAAATGAGGTTGACCCAAGGAATGTCATGTCTATTGAAGAATTTGTGAAGATTTTTCATGAGCAGAGTGTTGTTTTGTGTGTATATATCCATGACTCCCAAACCACCCTGATTTTTGGGTCTACAAACTGTGTGCCAGGCCACAAGTGTTGGTCTGTGATCCTCCATGTCAGGGCTTCTCCATAGACAATGCCTCAAATATTTAATGATCTGCTTTTTTATAGTAATGGGTATGTCCAAACAACACATGAAGAAGACTGATCAGGATGCCAGCACTGATTTGACTAGTAGCAACTTCCGTGCCTGAGTCATAAAGGTAGAGATACCAGCTAATCTCTTAGCAATTCTGTTAACTAGTGGCAGACACTGTTCCACAGTTGGTTTATAAATCCCCAGAGGAAGGCCTAGGTGAGTAAAAGGGAATTGTCCCCTCGCACATTGTAGAGTGTTGGTGAAAATGCTTACTCTGTCTTCTGCAACCACTTGTGCTTGGTTTGAAATGGAACTGACCCGATACCTGGTAACACATAAGACAGAAACAACACAAAAAAACAAACTTTTCTAGAAAGCATGAATTAGTTTCATTAGTTTTACCCTTAAAGAAGAAAGAAATTTTTAAAAAATGAAACAAATAGTGAAAACAATTGCCCACAGTTTACACTGAAACGGTAATCTTTTACAATATAAAATAATAAGCATATATTAATGGAATTCGAAAATAAAATCTAAGAATAAATGAATAACTGGCATTGGTGTTACCCTTAAAGAAAAAACAAAATAAAAACTAAAAAAAATAGAAATAATGAATTATTATAATAAGAATGAATTAGTATCATTGGTATTAGTATTACCCTTTAAGAAGAGTAGAATGAAAAAAAGAAACTTGCACACAACTTTGCACTTTTTGTAATATGCAACGAGTAAGCATAAGTAGTGCAATTTGCGCACTCTAGTCTAATCTACATACATATTCTATAGTACTTGTGTGTATACCTACACATAAAAGTAAAAACAATTGAAATTCTTTAAAGAAGTAAACATTATTTGCATTGGCATACCCTTTAAGATGAAATAAAATGAAAATAAAACTAAAAAATAATGAATAAATTTGCACATAATTTCCACATAAATTGTGTTTTTTAATATGCAAAAATAAACATAAAATAGTGATTTTGTTCTGCAAAAACAAGTTTTCTAAGACTGAATGAATTGGTGACATTAGAATTACCATTAAATAAGTAATAAAATGAAGTAAAACCTAAATAAAAATGAAAATAATTAATTTTTCTACGGAGGAATGAATTGGTGGCATTGTTATTATCTTTTTAGGAAAAATAAAATGAAAAACATAAAAAAAATCGCACAAAATTTTACACCAAAATTGTATTTTTTTTAATATACGAAGAATACACATATATTATGCCATTTTTGCACTCTAGTATAATTTACAAACATATTATATATTACTTGCGTGTGTGCATTTACAGTCACCCAACATCCTAATAATACCTATAAAAGGAAAATTTGACTGACTAAAAAAGAAAAGAAAACATATAAAAGGGGCGGGGACTGGCTACAGGCTTCAGGCCCAATAAGACAATCTACTGACCCCCAAGCAGGACCAAGTCAAAAATTCAGCTTAAAAATCCATGAAACAACACAAATTGAGAAAAGATACATTCTAAAAAAAAAGGTGAGAAAAGATACCACGAATCTTGACAAAAGAATCAACGGTCAGAAAAAAACCCCAACTAAATCCATTACAATTTATTTTAACCAACTGAATCCCTTACAAGAAAGAAAAGAACCGAACCTAATGAAATTTTAGCACGTGAGCTCAGAAGAAGAAAAGCACTGGTCTAAACGCTCAGAGGGACAGAAGGGCTTTCACTGCAAGCTTTGTTTCTCATCAACTAGTGTAGGATGATGCCATTCCCATTGGATCATTGGACCATTGAGAGAACATGCATGTCCGTAGCAGGAATTTTGACGAGAAACAGTTCGATCCCCACGTGTCAAAGTCGTAGACCTCTAAGCTCCCTTGTCAGCTCCCGCTTCTAGAAAGGCAATGATGCTCGAGTTGACTGGACTTGCTCGCACTGCAGTGAGCAAAACGTCGTTCTTGTGGTCAAGGACAAGGAGAAAGCCGAGAGTGATGTGAATAGGTAGGCAGCTCTGAAGTACTCCGTTCGCTTGTGCCCTCGAGAGTGATGTGAATGTGTGGTGCATTTACAGTCACCCAACATCCTGACTTCAACCTTGTGGCGGAGTATAAGTTAAGGTAGACCATGAATGAAGGAGAGATGAGGGATGCTGACTTCAACCCCTTCTAGGCACCCTTCGAATCCTCTTGGCCCAACCAAACGAGCAGAATTTTAAAAGGCGACGTGAGTTTTTGAAAACCTGCATTCCTAGTTTCTTGGAAAGGGAGGGGGGGGGGGGGGGGTGAACGGCGGTCGATCTACCCACTCGGCCACCTGAGCAATTGCAGTCGTCCGCGTAGAGCAGGAGCAAAGCCGATCGAGCGAGCTGAGGGCATCTCCAGCCGTTCGGGCCCCCAGGGCGCTTAAATAGAGCGGTCTGGGGACGTGCCGACGCTAGTTCGGCCCCTGGGGCGATCTAGCTCCCAGTCACGCCCCCAAGCGCCGGCCTCAGGATGCGGAAAATTTGAACTAGGTCGTTCCCGCTCACAAAAGACGCCACAATTCCGGCGATCGGACGTAGTCTGGCGTTACAAAAAACAGAGCGCCGCACGCCGCAAGTTCGCATTTGCAACGAATCACTTGGCGGGGTCGGCTCCAGGCGTTGGCGGAGTCGGCGTGCGCGGGCTCGGCGGTGTCGGAGAGCTGCTTAGGTGCTGGGCTGTGTCGGCGCGGCTTCGGTACTGCTGGGCGGCGATGTAGAGGCGTCGTTCGGGCTTGGCGTCCGTGTGGCCGTGGGCGCAGGAGCTGGCGTCGTCGGCGTCGTCGGCGTTGCCGTCTGCATCTGGTTCAGGATGAGGCCGCGCTCCGCCATGTACCACGCCCCGAGTTGCTCGTCGTTGCTCTGGAGCATGTCCGCCCCGCCCATCAGAAAAGCCATGTCGGTGTTCCTCTTCTTCGCGGCGACGTCCGTCCGGAGCAGGTCGACGTTGGTCCGGAGCAGGTCGAGCTTGATGGCGCTGTTCTTCATCAGCGACGACCACCGCGCCTCGGTCTTCTCTTCAGTAGGACGGCCCGGGCCTGGGCGTCGGCGAGGCAATGCTCGATGGACTCCTGCACTCGCGCGGTTGCCGCGTCGGCATTTTTCCCTTTCTTTGCCAATTTGTGGCCGTCCGGCCGCCCCTCTGACGCGTCCGGCTTGTATGTCTCCTTGGCCTTGTTGAGGGTACGTCGGACTTCCGCCCACTTCTCGCACTTGTCAATGCGCTTGTAGATGTGGAGGTACTTGAAGTCGGCGTCGAGATTGTCGCGCCGATACATGGTGAACATACGCAGCAACTGCGCGGAGGAACAAACAGTAGGCGGGCGTAGACGAAGAAGAGATGCGGGCGAACGGCGTGCGTACCTGATCCTCAACGCTGGCGTCACTCTCCGGGCGAGCCGCGACCTCCTCGACGATTCCATGCCATTTGTTGCACGCCCCCTGGATACGCCCCCAATGGTTCGCCATCGCCTTGGAGCCGCGCTGCATATAGATGCCTTTGAAGTAGGGGTCGACGAGTTTCCGCTCGTCGAACTCGGCCTTGATGCGGTCCCAGTACGTCTCGAAGCTCTGGTTCGTGCCGGTGGTCGGTTCGAGGCAGACGACTTTTCATGCTTCGGCGAGGCATTCCTCCTCCTTGGACGCCTACTTGATGTGCGGTTCGCCTGGCCTAGCCGCCCGCTTCTTCTTCTGGCGCCCCTTCGTCGGATCAGGAGCCGGATCCTCCTCCTCCTCCTCCTCCTCCTCCTCCTCGGGTTCCTGCGCTTCGTGCGTGTCCTCGCCATAGACGTAGCCAAGCTCGACCTCCATGTCGCGATGATGTCGTCCATGTCGGCTCCTGTGTCGTCGACGTCGCCGAGGTGCGAGAAGGGCAGCGGTCCACGGCGGACATAGGGCGTCGGTGTGAACGCGTAGGCGGGTGGCGAGTAATTGTATGGAGGGTACTGCACGCCGACGAAGCGGGCAAGGTTGTGCGCGTCGCGGGGTGGCCATGTGGGAAGGTCACGTTTGGGTTGAACCCACCGTGCGCGTCGCCGTCAGCGTAGCCGGGCGACGACAATCCCCATAGAGATCCGACGCCTTGCTGTCCCCAGGGCGCGTACTGGGCGTGGCTGACGACGGGTGGATTCATCATCCCCGCGTGGTCGACTAATAAGGAGGACGCCGCCGCGCGCGCCGCGTTGTCGCGGGCCTTCTTGGCGATGGCCCTGTTCCGCCGGTCAGCGGTGACTGCGTCGCGTCGCTGAACTTCCACCCTCCACTCGGCGTTCGACATGCTCGGTGGCTTCACTGGCGGCGCCCTCGGCTTCCTCTGTTTCGGCTGGGCCACGGTGCCAGTCGTGGTTGCCGCCGCGCGCGGCATGGCGTACTTCTTCGGCGGCATGGCGGCGACTGGAAGGCGAGCGGGAGGGGGTTTGGCGGGAGAAAGGAAGGGAATGCCGGGAGGAAGGCGAGCGAGCGGGAGGGATGCAAGGGAAAAGCGTCAAGAAACGGCGGGAAAAGGCCCTCGGGTCGCCGCCAGGGCGGACCTACGCGCCTTTTTCGCTTGTGCCGGCTCCCCAAGCGCCCCCCAGGGCGCCGGGTTCGGTCTGGGTCCGCCGGCACCAATTTTGACCCGAGCCAGCAAAAAACAGACTTCTAGAGACGCGACTGGGCTGTTTTTTTAACGTCGGCGCAGTAAAAATGCCTGAAGAGGATCTGTTGGGGACGCGGCTGGAGATGCTCTGAAACTGACCGGCGGCTGGATCTCTACCTCTTTCAGAAAGAGTCGCAGCTTGCTATATCGTCCACGGCGTGGTACTGCCACCACCACTTTTGTACTACCAGTGGGGTCTGGTCGATGTGAACACGCGTGCGGTGTGCATGCGTTCGGTTCCGTCGGGACGAGTGGACTTGACTTGGAGGCTTATCATCGTGCCCAGCCGTGATCGTGCCATTTTTCTACGTCCGGGGCCGTATCTCATCATTGGTGGGTTGGCTTTCAGCAAAAGGAGCGGCTCCATTTATTCATTCTGTCCTTTTTTATCAACAAAAGTGTGTGCTCTGCAAAAAAGAAACAGCTTTGGGGTAGTACTCAAAACAGATGCCAGCTTTTGGACATTGAGTAGCATCGGCAAAAAGCACCAGATCCGCGTGGACGAACTCAAAACAACTCCAACGCGCCCGTCCGTCCACCTGCCTTACATTAAGGGCTTTTTCGATTCAAGGATTCTCAATTTTTTTTGAAAGATTTTAATACTTATGAAATTTTCTTATCTTGGTTATTTGATTCATAGGATTGTAAACCATAGGAACTTTTTCATAGAATTTATTGCACTAGATTTCATAGGAAACATTCCATCCACTCAAACCTCTTTAAAAGAATCCTATGTTTTTTTCTATGTACAATCAAACACTCGTACAATTCTAGCACTGTACAATCAAACACTCGTACAGTGCTAGTTATCGACTAGAGAGGAATGAATACGCGAATTTTATGAAAGTCTTCAAAACATGGAAGTTTCGAAGACAATTGATACAAATGAACATATTAACATGTAGCGGTAGGTAGACTACACTAGGCAAGCCATAGTCAAGTATTCAATAAAGTGAAAGCACAAAGACTAATAGCAGCAAGGCAGTGTGGATCAGGATGGAAGACAGTATGAAGCCAATCAGAACAAGCAGCCACACAGTGAAGACAAATAGATAATGCAAACAGGCAATAACTTCACAAGGACCAACTGTAAATAAACAGATGGGAAGGATAGAACCAGTTGCTCGTTAAAGACAATGATTTGTTGGACCAGTTCCAGTTGCTGTGACAACTGTACGTCTGGTTAGGGAGGCTTAGATTTAACTCAGAAGACCGTGTCTTCACCTTATTTGCCTTGAGCTAAGGACACCCAGTCCTCGTCCAATCACTCTGGTAAGTCTTCAAGGTAGACTTCCAAACCTTCACATACTTCGTTCACCGGCGATCCACAATGACTCTTGGATGCTCAGAACGCGACGCCTAACCGGCTGGAGGATTCACAGTCCTCAAGTGTAACAAATCTTCAGATCACACAGACATGAAGACTTCAGTGATGCCTAACACTCTTTGGCTCTGTGTGTTTAGGGCTTTGTCCTCGCAAGGATTTCTCTCTCAAAGGCTTCGAGGTGGGTTGCTCTCAAACGACAAAAGCCGTGCACTAACTCTGAGCACCCGACCAATTTATGGTGTAGGGGGTGGGCTATTTATAGCCACTAGGCAACCCGACCTGATTTGTCCGAAATGACACTGGGTCACTAAAGAACTGACACGTGTTCCAACGGTCAGATTTCAAACACACGCGGCAACTTTACTTGGGCTACAAGTAAAGCTGACTCATCCAGCTCTGGATAAGATTTGCTTTCATTGTGTTCACTCGAAGACATGGAATTTTGGTTAAGCATCACTTCAGTCACTCTGACTTTGTTCACTGGGACCCCACTTAACAGTACGGTGGTTCCTATGACTCAACAAAGAAGAAAGGGAAACAACGAAACAACTAAGTCTTCGCGCTCCATAGTCTTCACGCGATGTATTCTCTTGTCATAGTCTTCAATGTGAATATCTTCACATACCATCTTTGTCTTCAATGTCTTTATACATTTTTAGGGGTCATCTCCGGTAGGAAAACTGAATCAATGAGGGACTACTACCTGTGTTATCCTACAATTCTCACAAACACTTTATTCCTCAACTAGGTTTGTCGTCAATACTCCAAAACCAGATGCACTTACAATCTCCCCCTTTTTGGTGATTGATGACAAACTGGTTGAAGTTTTCAACGGGGATAAAAGTATGTGAAATTGTAAAGTATTTAGACATTGTCTTCGTAAGTAGCAGAAAGGCTCCCCCTGAAGATGTGCATATACATATTTTGTTTTTGAATGCAAATGCATATGGCAGGTTGTACTTGCGGAGCTCCTCTTCTACTTATGAAGACAATTCATCATGCATAAAAGTATATAACGAATATAATGACATGCATAATGAAAAATGGACGTCTGCAAAATGACTTCGTGCGGAATTTATCGTCGCACATGCGGAATTTATCGTCGCATCACATAGTGTCGAAAAGGTAGCAGACGACCATCAAGTTTAAGTGTTACAACTCAAAACGAACCAAATGTATCAAAAGCGAGAGTTGTAAGCACTTGGCAAATATAGCAAAAGTATAGCAACCACCCATATGGACCCGCTTGAAGACTATCAACTCATATGCTTCTCCCCCTTTTGTCAGTAATGACCAAAAAGGCTTGAAGACATAGAGCTTGCTACTCGTTCCCATGTGGAGTAGGCGATGAAGCAGGGTCGTCGTTGAGGTTTGGTGGTGCAGACGAACTTGGTGCAGTGTCGATACGCGCCGAAGTTGGAGGTGGTGAGGTAGCATCATCTTGATCATCTATGACTCTGGCATTAACTGTTGTAGCTGAGGAAGAATAGTCAAAATCTTCAAGTGAGGGAGTCCGACGCAAGTGAGCATTCCTTGGAGGAGTTGAGTCAAACTTGAATCTCTATGTGAAGCCATCGTCTTGAAGATCAGCTTCAGCACTAAGCAATGTCAAACACTTCCGAGACCTCCGACAGGTTTCATGTGTAACAAAGGTATTCTTGGTGGCAAGATTTCGAATGCAATTGATGTCCACCAAGAGGCTTTGCATCTGACGCTTAAGCCAATTATGATGTTTATCATGTTTCTGATGTAGAGCGACGAGAAGCTCTCGGTCATTGAGAACACGAGATCGCTTCCGAGGCCTTTGGGCAATGGTACTTGCAGTGGCTTCAGTTTGGGTGCGAGGGGCACGTGTATTGCCAGCCAAGGGGTAAACACGAGAAACGGCCTGAACTCCTTCAATGGGCTGGGTGAAGCTTTGATGATAGGCATTGTGAAGATAAATTCGCTCCTTTGCAGGCTCTAGGTAAATGGCTTCGACAGACAGATCAACCTCTGGCAAGAATATTAGGTGATTGCGCGCAGACGGCTAATAGTTGATAGCAGAGTGAAGCTTGATGAGGCGCATTACCTATGGAGCATAGAACTTCATACCAAAGATGTCGGAGCTAGATACAGCCAACTGCCTGATGAAAAAGTCTTGAGCATTGAAGCTGATTCCATTAAAGATATAGAAAACAAAGTCTTCATTGCTCCTTCAAGCTTCGCTGCAGATGAATGTCCTTTGACAGGCCATAGAGTTCGCCTGATGATATGATAGATGGTGCGGGGCAGATATTCTAGGTCTTCAACAAAGAATTCCGTTGGGTATTCAGCGTCGTGTGGCAGAGACTTCATCATGCTCAGCATTTGGCTCATGTTAGGCTCTGGCTTTTAAAAAATGCTCTCCAAAGCATTCTGGTGTTGCTGTCAACTTGGTTCATAATATTCGCTAGGAGTGGGCAGGGCTGTGAGCTCAATGATGTCTTGGGCTTTAGCTTCATGATGTACATCGCCCGTCATCCACTCAAGGATCCAAGTCTTCGGATCCCTGTTGCATCCACGAATGTGAAGGGTAGCATAGAATTGAAGCAGAAGTTCTTCATTCCAATGTTCCTTGTCAGTCACAAAGTTGAGCAGACCCACATCACGGAAGCAGTCAAGAGCTTCTTCAAGGCAAGGCAATCCAGCAATGGCTTCGCAGTCTAGACGCATATGAGGGAAAATGCGCCCCTGATTGTATAAGATGCAAGAATAGTAGTTGCGCTGCTGATAACTCCAGAATCGATCTGAGGAGATTCTTAGCCTTGTGTAGGGGGTCGTGTCACTGTCAAAGAATGTGTTGTGTACCTTGAATCCATTCAGATTAAACGATCCTGGTGAGGTTGCAGTACCTGGAAATCGTGGTAGCCTTGGCTTTGGCTTCTGGACCCGAGGCCTGTGCTCCACACGATATTCAAATTGCGGACCGGCATCAGGTGGAGGAACCAGAATGGGCCAGCGAACGGTGGTAAATTGCCCTTGATAGAATGCCTACTCAATGCTGTGTGGCCTGGAAGGTGGTACGGGAGCAGAGGCATTGTCTTCGAGCAGCAGATTTGCTTCGGGTGCTGCATTGGCTTCAGGTGCATTCACTTATGGCACCACATTGACTTCAGGTGCCGTATTAGCTTTAGCCATGACAGCGTCATTGGCTTCAGTGTTGAGGTTGGTGGCCATCTCAGTATTGGTAACCTCCACTTCAGTAGCTGGAGGGTCAGACACGTTCTCCTCGAGAACAACTTCAGGGTTCGACGGGGGTGTAGCAACACGTTCTTCTTCTCTTGGTTCTTCTTCTTGGTCATCGGCTGATCAGCTGGAATATCTTCAGCCTCTTTGGTTTCAGATTCAGAGATGTTCGCAGTAGGAGAGGCTTCAGGAAAGACTTCGCGTGAAACGGATTGACGCTCTTCTCCTTCTAGAACACTTGACAAAAGTGACCTGTGGCCTTGGTCCTTTGCGAAGCCTGCGAAACGCTGGCGATGCCTGTGGAGATGGAGTTGGTTGGACCTCAAAGTCTTCATCGTCAATCACCGGAGTGGTGACCTAGGTTGGGGGAATAACTGGTGTTTCTTCATCACGAGGGGATTCTTGAGGGTGATCAGCCCATGAGTCATCCTGAGCAATTGGAGTCAATGGACGACCAATGCTGATGAGTTTGTTGTTCGTGAGAACAAGCGATGATACCAAATTGTGCTCAATCCGAGAAAGGACTTCATCATCTTCAACATTGTCTTGATGACCAATGTCTTCAGCTGTGGTGGGGTCAACAGCTGGAATGTCTTCAGCTTCAGGAGGCTCTGTGGAAGCAGGCTCATGAACTATCAACTGGCGCTCATGATGTTTAGACGCAGGACGAGCCACTGAGATTGGCTCGACAACAAGGGGCTCTGTGGGAACAGCCCGGTCTCTCTTCTTTGTCTTTCTCTTCTTAGTCGGTGGAGTATCATCAGTGGTGGCCTTGATCTTGCGCTTTCGGGTTTCGGCTTCAGCTACCCTAGTTTTCTTGAGCTCCGAAGCCACTGTGGGGACCTTAGGCTTCGAGCCTGTCATACTGGCCGGGAAGACAATGCGAGGCTCTCCCTGCCTTGATGCTTCTGGGTGGGCCACAACAGGCTTCTTCTTCTTCTTGGCAGCCATTCTGGGGTCGATGCCTGGTCTCCCCAAAGCCTTGCGCTTTTTAGCTTCATTGTAGCCTTGAACACATTTGGCAGCGAGATTCTTCATGCGCTCACGAGAACCTCTTACTTCTTCACGTTTCTTGTGAAACACCTCCTTGAGCTCATGCAACATGACCTTAAAGTTTTGAATGTCTTCAACATTGAGCTTGGCCATGTGCTTCTTGAACTGAGCCTTTTCATAATCAATCTTGTGCTTCAGCTCAACAATCTTCTGTGCAAGAGCCAGCTCAGGAGCAATGGCTCCATGGAAAGAGGCGTTGAAGACAATTGGGAGCTGAAGATCATCAAAACTGAGGTCTGGGCTGTTAAACCACTCATCAATAAACTTGTACAGGATCTCCACATCAAAGAGGGGAAGATCATTAAAGATTTCCGCCTCTTGCTTGCTCTTTGTCAATTGCTCAAGAGCATCATCGCCAAGATCGTCGTCGCTAGACAGATCAATGGCGTCATTCTCGTTTCTCAAAATAGCAGCAGGAGTCAGAACATGACTAGAGGAGTGCACGGGCTTCTTCTTTTTCTTCTTAGTCTTGGAGATGCGAGAGAGATCTTCAGATTGCACACTTGGTGCAGGAGGAGCAGTGGCCAGAGGCTTCATGCGCGACACTTTTGGTGGAGTGGAAAGCTTCGAAGCCTTAGGTTTCTTCTGCTTCTTTGGCTTTGGTGGTGCAGGCACTTCGTCAGAGTCAGTGTCGTCTACAGAGTGATCCAAGGCTACCCCTTGAACCTGAATGTGAGTGATGAGACCTTCTAAGTTGTAGAAGGTCCCAACAAGATTGGATTCAGCTTCACGTGTGCCATCGGCACATGGCGCAAAGGGGCCTGGGTTGAAGTCTAATCCCCAAGACTTTTTGTTTTCCCTGGCCGAGTTCTTGGCAAACTGAAAGTTGCGCTTGAACAGATTGTCATCTCGACACCATAGCAATGACGATGGGTCGGCATCAGTAGGCTGTGGCCCTCGGACCATGCAAGGGTAGAATCCTTGAGCAATGGCTTCAGTTCTGGTCTTGGGTTGAAGATTTTTATAGAGAATATCTCCCCAAGGACGCGTGATAGCATTCTTCTCAGCATACTCCTTGGTGACGAATCTGTACTTGAGCCATTGCTCGGCCCAATATCTTCGAATCCATTGGATTCGTGTCTTGTGCTGACCACAGCTTTCTTCGGGGTCAGTTTTGTATAGTTCATAGAGATCTTCAGGCAGATCCATTGATGTACCCCCACGGCATTGTCTTCCACCCTTCCTTGCTGATTTCTCTATTGCCATGACGTTTAGACTAAAAGGCTTCGACACTGTCAAAGTCTTCCGTCTGCTGGTCAGACAGGATCTGGCTTCGGGAGACTTTATGTGATGTTGTAAGAACTCTGCAAATGAATGCAGACTATGATAACCAAGGGATTCTCCCACGGACATGTACCTGTGACAGCATTGGAGATGCGAGGGAAGGGGAAGAGGTCATATGCATTCTTAGAAGATTTTGAAGATAAATCAGTTTAGAAGACATTGACCTCATAGTGCGAAGACATTCACTCATATGTAGAGAGTTGGTTCCAGATTTGTACGAATCCACAAATAAGTACAAGTGAGGAATCTAACTACTTTGTGAAGCATAAGTGAACATACTAGGCATGTTATGAGATGCAGAACAGGATAGATCCAACTTTGTAGGAACATAAACCACTTGTGGTTGAAAAGGATGAATCTATTGGATCAAAAAGGACTGTAAAAAGAGTTTTTATTTACCACTCGAGGAACTGCTAGACGGAGTAGGAGATGAGGCCGAGCAGTTCGATCTTCCGTGCCCTAACTTAGCGACGGAGGACATCTACGGCGACGGCGGAGAAGACGATGTCCGCGGCCGGCGTGATGACGACGTGGTGAGGTCGCGACAGCTAAGCACTTCGTCGCCGGCGTCGTCGAGGGCTAGCGGTGGCGCTAGGGTTTGTGCGAGAAAGAGAAGTGGAAGAAGAGATAATGACTGGGGTGTGGCGTGTATTTATAAGGACAGGGAGGGCGCATCGTTATTACGCAGGTGCTCCTGGCGGTTCACATCTGAAGGACGCGTGGCGATCATGCAACTCATTGGAGGTTGTTCCACGTTCCCACGTACGCCTGGATTGTCGGGTGGTCGTTCCCGCTTCTCCGGGTTTCAGGCAAAAAGGATTGAGCATTTGAAACAGATTTAATGTTTGTCTTTGTATCTTCTGCTGACAAGGACGCGGCGAAGACATTCGACAGGTTCAATAAAATGCATATGATTTGGATAGATAGATTTGAGATGGGAGCATAGAAAGGTTAGGGTCCGATCACATTCACTTAGTTCAAAAGATCTAACGAGAAAACATAGCTATAAGTGAATGTTGTAGAGGACAGAACGCAAATACATGTATATATCCAAATGAGACCAAATCAATATAGTGAAGATAAACATGAAGTCATGTTAATATTGAAGACAAACCAAATGCGAAGACTTTGCAAATATAACGCCAACAGAAAATACTCCAAACAAAAGTTTGATGGTGGCGTTACCCACCGTATAGGAAGTATTAGACCAAGACACGACGCACAATTATTGTGGCGCTCTGAAGTCAAGTTACGCGTTAATGTATTCACACTTAGAGTGTAAGTCTTCATTAGTTGAAGATATACGTTACTTCATGTGTTGCACATCTAATTCATCAACATGCATAAGTGTTAGGATGTGTGCATGATCACAGGACATTTGAGGATTCCAAGATATTTAGCTCACACCGCAACTTGCAAAACCTTTTCTCATCCAAGGGCTTTGTGAAGATATCTGCCAGTTGCTCTTCAGTGTTGACGTGAATGATATCAATATCTTCCTTCATGACATGATCTCTGAGAAAGTGATGGCAGATCTGAATGTGCTTTGTCTTCGAGTGCTGAACTGGGTTGTTGGCAATCTTGATGGCACTTTCATTGTCGCAGTAGAGTGTCACTTGCTTCAGATGAATGCCATGGTCTTTGAGTGTTTGCTTCATCCATAGAAGCTGAGCGCAGCAAGATCCAACAGGAATGTATTCAGATTCAGAAGTGGAGAGAGATACACAGTTCTGCTTCTTTGAAGTCCAACACACAAGTGATCGTCCCAGAAAGTGACATGTGCCTGATGTAGACTTGCGATCCACCTTGTCACCAGCATAATCAACATCCGAGAATCCAACTAGATCAAACTCTGAGCCCTTTGGATACCATAATCCTAGTGTTGGGGTGTAAGCCAAATATCGAAGAATTCGCTTCACAGCTAAGTGATGCGATTCCTTTGGTGCCGCTTGGAATCTGGCACACATGCAAACACTAAGCATGATATCTGGCATAGATGCACATAAATAAAGCAAAGAACCAATCATGGAGCGGTATACCTTTTGATCGAACTCTTTACCATTGGCGCCAGGATCCAGATGACTCTTGGTAGGCATTGGCGTCGTATAACCTTTGCAGTCTTGCATTCCAAACTTCTTCAGGCAATCTTTGAGGTATTTCTCTTGAGATATGAAGATGCCGTTGCGTTGCTGCCGTATTTGAAGACCAAGGAATAACTTCAGCTCACCCATCATCGACATCTGATATTGCTCTTGCATCATGTATCCAAACTCATCACTGTAGTTCTGATTAATGCAGCCGAAGATAATGTCATCCACATATATTTGGCACATAAACAATTCACCATCATATGTCTTCGTGAAGAGTGTGGGATCCAGGGAACCAGGTTTGAAGCCTTTGCTCTTCAGGAAGTCTTTGAGTGTGTCATACCAACCACGAGGGGCTTGTTTGAGGCCATACAGTGCCTTGTAGAGCTTGTAAACCATGTCAGGATGTTTTGGATTTTCAAAACCAGGCGGTTGTGCAACATACACTTCTTATTCAATCTTGCCATTGAGAAAGGCACTCTTCACATCCATTTGATACAGAAGGATGTTATGATGATTTTTCATAGGCTAGCAGTATGCGTATAGCTTCAAGCCTAGCCACAGGAGCAAATGTTTCATTGAAGTCAATTCCTTCAACTTGAGTGTATCCTTGAGCAATGAGACGAGTCTTGTTTCTAACAACTTGACCATGCTCATCTTGCTTGTTACGATATATCCATTTAGTGCCTATGATATTGTGTTTACGAGGATCTGGATGTTTGACCAGTTCCCATACATTATTCAGCTCGAACCGTTGAAGCTCTTCTTGCATAGCTTGAAATCCATTCAGGTTCTATGAAGGCTTCATCAACTTTCTTGGGTTCAGATATTGAGACGAATGCAAAGTGCCCACAGAAATTTGCTAGTTGTGTTGCCCTTGAACGAGTGAGTGGACCAGGTGCATTGATGCTATCAATTATCTTCTCAATATGTACTTCATTTGCAACACGAGGATGAACTGGACGAAGATTTCGCTCTTGCTGATCATTGTCATCGTTTGAAGAATTGTCTTCAGGCTGAGCATTGTCTTCAGGTTGATTAGGTACAGAGATGATAACTTCCTCTTCAGGCTATACTCCCGACGGTATGATTTCTCCAGTTCCCATAAGCTTGATGGATTGACTGGGTGGAATTTCATCTAGCACATTTGGTAGGTGCTCTCTTTGCGAACCGTTAGACTCATCGAACCGCATATCCACAGTTTCAACCACTTTATAGTGAAAGAGGTTGAAGACTCTATAGGAGTGCGAATCCTTTCCGTAAACAAGCATAAAACCTTCATATGCCACACGGTGCAAATTTTGAAGTGTGATGTGAATCCTTGATCTAGCACCTAGCACCAAATACTCTGAAGTAACTGACATTTGGCTTCTTACCAGTGAGGAGTTCATAGAATGTTTTCTTCAGAAGCTTGTGAAGATAAACACAGTTGATGGCATGGCATGCAGTATCAATAGCTTCAGACCAGAACTTTCTTGGTGTCTTGTATTCATCGAGCATCGTCCGAGCCATCTCAATGAGTGTTCTGTTCTTGCGTTCCACGATGCCATTCTGCTGCAGTGTGTACGGAGCTGAGAACTCATGAGTGATGCCCAGTGTATCGAGATAAGTGTCGAGGCCGGTGTTCTTGAATTCAGTGCCATTGTCACTTCTGATGTGCTTGATCTTGACGTCATAGTTGTTCATGGCTTAATTGGCGAAGCGTCTGAAGACATCCTGCACTTCAGTCTTGTAGAGGATTATATGCACCCATGTATATCTTGAATAATCATCAACAATGACGAAGCCATAGAGACAAGCAGTAGTAGTAAGGGCAGAGTAGTGAGTAGGGCCGAAGAGGTCCATGTGTAGCAGTTCGAAGGGTTGAGTCGTTGTCATGATTGTCTTCGAGAGATGCTTGGCCCTTGTCATCTTTCCAGCTTCGCAGGCACCGCATAAGTGATCCTTCTTGAACTTGACGCCCTTGATTCCTATGACGTGCTTCTTCTTTGCAAGAGTATGCAAGTTCCTCATGCCAGCATGCCCTAGCCTCCGATGCCAGAGCCAGCATTCTGAAGCTTTTACAAGAAGACATACGGCAAGCTGTGGTCCTGCTGAGAAATATATCATGTACAAATCATCTTTCTGATACCCTTCAAAGACTAGAGACTTGTCAGCTTCCATTAGAACAAGGCAACGGTATTTTCCAAATATCACAATCATGTTCAAATCGCAAAGCATTGAGACAGACATTAAGTTGAAACCAAGGGATTCAACAAGCATTACTTTTTCCATGTGCTGATCCTTTGAGATTGCAACTCTACCTAGACCCAATACCTTGCTTTTACCAGTATCAGCAAATGTGATGTGACTTTTGTCAGATGGACGTAGGGTTGAATCCATGAGAAGACTTCGTTTGCCAGTCATATGATTAGTACATCCACTATCAATAATTCATTTTGAAGCAGCTGGTGTCATACCCTACAGTGCAGTTAGGGGGATAGGATTCACGAAGAGCATTGTGAAGCATAAACATTTGATGAGCAAGAGGATTATTAAAGCTTAGATCGAGGTTAGAACTGATAGGACAAGTAGCAAGCGACTCAGGAACAAAATACATAATAAGACCATTTGGGCATTTGATCTTGCGCCCTGCAACATGTTTTAGGTTCTCAGCAATAGCTTCAGACGCATTTGATTTTCGGCTGGAGACCTTTCCCTGCAAAAGAGAGTTAAGCTTTCTTAGCCACCCACATCTTCAAGGGTGGCTTACATGCAATGAGTCTAAGTGCAACATCTGAGAACTTTGGCTTTGGAGCCCTAGCAAATAGTCTTGCAGGTGGAGAATAGTACTCATAAGAATAAGCAGAGTAGTTCTGGGTCTTATGAACATGGCGGTTTGATGAAACACGCTCATATTCATAGGCCTTTGTGTTAGTGCGACTCAGGTGAGTCCTTTGTCTGTATGAAGCCTTTGGACCATATGAAACCTGTGGTCTGGGGTTTGTCTTCTTCCCTTGTGGTGTCATGACGACATTCACAGGAAGATTCTCTAGACACCTTTTCGGCACCCATACTTTCTTCATAGGTGGCCCATTCCTGTAGTTAGTACCAATATACCTGGCAAACACTTCACCATTCTGATTCTTAAATAGTTTATAGTTTGCATCAAAGGATTCATCAATGACGATGGGATTAGCACAAGTGAAGCCAGATAGGGTGGATGGATCCACTAAAGGTTTCTTTGCAGCAACCCATGTGGTTTTGGGGTACTGCTCAGGTTTCCAGTAAGAGCCATCAACATTCATTTTTCTTTCGAACCCAACACCCTCTTTCCTAGGGTTTCGGTTCAGAATCTGCCTTTTGAGGACATCACATGGTGTCTGATGCCCTTTGAGACTTTTGTACATCCCTGTTTCAAGCAATGTCTTCAACCTATCATTTTCATCAGCAATAGTAGTGGCATCCTCAGCAGAGGGGTTAGTTTCCACATCAACAGTTGAATATATTGCAACAGTAGCAACAGTAGAACATTCAGCAACAGAAGTAGCGTTATCACGCTCAAGGCATTTAAGACATGGTGGTTCAAATCCTTCCTGAGCGGGACTGATCTGTTCAGCGCGAAGTGACTCGTTTTCCTTTTGAAGATCTTCATGAGCCGCTCTCAATTTCTCAAGTTCTTGCTTCCTTTGAAGATAATCATAGGAAAACTTTTCATGAGTTGTTGAGAGCGTTTCATGACGACTTTCAAGTTCCTCATACTTAACATGAAGATTTTTTATGTCTTCAATTAAGGACTGAGATCGAGTCATTTCAGCGTCCAACAGGTCATCGCTTTTGTCTAACAGTTTTTGAATATGTTCCATAGCTTTCTGTTGTTCAGTTGCAATTTTAGCAAGTGTTTTGTAGCTGGGTTTGGAATCACAATCAGAGTCATCTTCACTGGATGTTTGATAGTGATTATTGCGTGAGTTTACCTTGGCACCACGTGCCATGAAGCAATAGGTGGGAGCAGAGTTGTCCTTGTCATTAGCATCAGCGTCGGTGGCGAAGTCATTGTCTTCAGTGTTGAAGATGGACTTGGCAACGTAGGCTATGGCCAGACTTGCAACGCCAGAATCGGACTCCTCCTCAGACTCCACCTCCGCCTCCTCAGAAGCAGACTCTTCCTCTGAATCCATTTCCTTGCCAACAAATGCACGAGCCTTGCCAGATGAGCTCTTCTTGTGTGATGAAGACTTTGAGGAAGACTTGGAAGAAGACTTTGAGTATTTCTTCTTCTTCTTGTCGTCAGAATCATATTCCTTGCTCTTCTTCTTCTTGTTGTTCTCATTGTCCCACTGCGGACACTCAGAGATGTAGTGACCAGGTTTCTTGCACTTGTGGCATGTTCTCTTCTTGTAGTCATGAGCAGAAACTTCATCATTCCTTGAGCTGGATCGTGAAGACTTTCTGAAGCCTTTCTTCTTGGTGAATTTTTGGAACTTCTTCACAAGTATAGCAAGCTCATTTTCAATGTCTTCAGGATCATCAGAACTACAGTCAGATTCTTCTTCAGATGAGGAAACAGCTTTTGCCTTCAAGGCACAAGTTCAGCCATAGTTGGGACCGTAGATATCTCTTTTCTCAAAAAGCTGAAACTCATGTGTGTTAAGCCTTTCAAGTATGTCAGACGGATCGAGTCTCTTGAAATCAGGGCGTTCTTGAATCATCAGGGCTAGGGTGTCAAACAAGCTGTCAAGTGATCTCAGGAGTGTCTTGACGATTTCATGCTTGGTGATCTCAGTAGCGCCAAGAGTTTGAAGCTCATTTGTGATGTCAGTGAGGCGATCAAACATGACCTGAACATTCTCATTGTCGTTTCTCTTGAAACGGTTGAAGAGGTTGCGAAGGACACTGATCCTTTGATCTCTCTGGGTTGAGACGCCTTCGTTGACCTTGGAAAGCCAGTCCCAGACTAGCTTAGATGTTTTCAGAGCACTCACACGGCCATACTGCTCTTTGGTCAGATGACCACAGATAATCTTCTTGGCAGTGGAATCCAGTTGAACGAACTTCTTGACATCAGTAGCGGTGACACCTTCACCAGTCTTGGGAACGCCATTCTTGACGACATACAAGAGGTCGACATCAATGGCTTCAAGATGCATGCGCATCTTATTCTTCCATTAGAGATATTCAGTTCCATCAAAGACGGGGTACGCAGCGGAGACTTTGATTATTCCCGCAGTCGACATAGCTAAAACTCCAGATGGTTAAACCGAATCACACAGAACAAGGGAGTACCTTGCTCTGATACCAATTGAAAGTGCTAGTTATCGACTAGAGGGGGGTGAATACGCGATTTTTATGAAAGTCTTTAAAACATGAAAGTTTCGAAGACAATCGATAGAAATGAACCTATTAACATGTAGCGGAAGGTAGACTACACTAGGCAAGCCATAGTCAAGTATTCAATGAAGTGAAAGCACAAAGACTAATAACAACTAGGCAGTGTGGATCAGGATGGAAGACAGTATGAAGCCAACAAGAACAAGCAGTCACACAGTGAAGACAAATAGATAATGCAAACAGGCAATGACTTCACAAGGACCAACTGTAAATAAAGAGATGGGAAGGATAGAACCAATTGCTCGTTGAAGACAATGATTTGTTGGATCAGTTCCAGTTGCTGTGACAACTGTACGTCTGGTTAGGGAGGCTGAGATTTAACTCAGAAGACCGTGTCTTCACCTTATTCCCCTTGAGCTAAGGACACCCAGTCCTCGCCCAATCACTCTGGTAAGTCTTCAAGGTAGACTTCCAAACCTTCACAGACTTCATTCATCGGCGATCCACAATGAATCTTGGATGCTCAAAACGCGACGCCTAACCGGCTGCAGGATTCACAGTCCTCAAGTGTAACAAGTCTTCAGATCACACAGACAGGAAGACTTCAGTGATGCCTAACACTCTTTGGCTCTGAGTGTTCAGGGCTTTGTCCTCGCAAGGATTTCTCTCTCAAAGACTTCGAGGTGGGTTGCTCTCAAACGACAAAAGCCGTGCACTAACTCTGAGCAGTCAACCAATTTATGGTGTAAGGGGTGGGCTATTTATAGCCACTAGGCAACCCGACCTGATTTGTCCGAAATGACCCTGGGTCACTAAGGAACTGACACGTGTTCCAACGGTCAGATTTCAAACACACGCGGTAACTTTACTTGGGCTACAAGTAAAGCTGACTCATTCAGCTCTGGATAAGATTTGCTCTCATTGTCTTCGCTCGAAGACATGAGATTTTGGTTAAGCATCACTTCAGTCACTTTGACTTTATTCATTGGGACCTCACTTAACAGTACGGTGGTTCCTATGACTCAACAAAGAAGAAAAGGAAACAACGAAACAACTAAGTCTTCGCGCTCCATAGTCTTCACGCGATGTATTCTCTTGTCATAGTCTTCAATGTGAATATCTTCACATACCACCTTTGTCTTCAATGTTTTTATACATTTTTAGGGGTCATCTCCGGTAGGAAAACCGAATCAATGAGCGACTACTACCTGTGTTATCCTGCAATTCTCACAAACACATTAGTCCCTCAACTAGGTTTGTCGTCAATACTCCAAAACCAATTAGGGGTGGAACTAGATGCACTTACAGGGAGGTTATCAGCGTTCGAGTCCCAAAAGGCCACCTCTCGTCCCCCGTTGAAGCCAAGCTTGGTGGGCACAACATCATCGGCCGATTAGCCGCTTGCCGGCAACGTGGAGGCAGATAGCTTCACTTCCCGAAGCTCATGGTTGCGGAGGAGGTGGGATTTAATTTTCCGAGACTCATGGTCGGCGGTCATTTTAGTCCAGGTTTACAGTCCGGTCTAGTTGAAAATGTGTCTAAATATGAATCTGCTCCAGTTTAGAAGAAAAACATCCCGTTTTGTGTAAAAAAATCATTCGAGTTTGAATGAATCAAATTTGAGCAATTTAATTAAAATTCATTCAAAATGTAACCGGACATATACGATTAATATTGTATGGTCGGCTCCCGCATCCATATCCATTTTACAGGTCAGCATTGGAGAGGACCTAAGCAGTATATAGACCTCTAAACTCCCTTGTCAGCTCCTGCTTCTAGAAAGTCAAGGATGCTTGAGTTGACTGGACTTGCTGGCACTGCAGTGAGCAAAACGCCGCTCCTGTGGTCGAGTAGAAAGCCCAGATTGAAATGGATAGATATACAGCTCTGCAGGAGAAAAGTTTTCATACGCTGCATAAAAAGTTGCGATGATTGAACGGGATTAGGGATGCTAATCTCTGCATAAAAAGTATCCTCTGGTCTTCTCAGTAGTCGTACAAAATAAACCAAATTTTAACAGGTGATGATGTGAACTTTGGAAATCTGCATTATTCTAAATGAGATCGACCGCTATGCCCCGCGTATGCAGCTGAAATATCTCGTGGAAACTCCGATTGATTGATTGATTGATTGATGGGTGACCGGACGGGGAAACTGGTGGTACAGTCTACCGTTTCACTTGGCACCCAAAAGGAAACGGAAAGGGCGGGGCGAGAAAACGGCGAGCCACCCACTCAGTGCAGCCTAATAATAACACTATGAGCAAAGCCGATCGAGCTGAACTGACGGGCGGCTGGATCTGTATCTCTTTCAGCCGCAGGTAGCTCTCCACGGCGTGGTACTACTGCCACCACCACTTTGTGTAGTACTACTAGTGGTACTATCTGGTCGATGTGAACACGCGTCCGGTGTGCAGTGCATGCGCTCGATTCGATCGTGACGAGACGACTGAGCTTGACTTGGTTCATGCATGATACGGGATGATGTAGCGGCCGGGATCATGGTGCAAGCAATTCCACGTCCGGGGCCTGCATCTTATCTGATGATTGGTGGGCTGGCTTTCAGCAAAAGGAGCGGCTCAATTTATCAATTTCTTTCTGCAAAAGGAAGCAGCTTTGCAGTTTGGCCGAGATGCTTCTATCCAGTACTGATCCGCGTAGACGAACTCATGTCCTCCTCTTCTTTTGAGTTTTGGCCATCCAACGTACGAACTCGATCCGCTTTGGGGTGCCGGCGGCGTGAGCACTCCAACCCAATTGCCCGCTTCCTGCAATAGGCAAATTTGATGTTTTGACTCTTTTACGAAAATACAGTGCTTGTACCTGCCTACCGTCCGGCACCTTAATGGTAGGGTTGCACAGGCTGTTAACGGTAGGGTTGCAATGCGTTGACGTGGATAAGTTACCTACCGTCAAGGGTTGGCGTAGGTTAATATATCCTACTGCCATCGATGTTGGCAGTAGAAAAAATGTCAGATCTTGATTTTTTTAAACCAAGATCAGATCTGACTAATTTCGCAGAAGGGTCAAAACACCAAATTTGTTCTTCTGCGATCAGTGACGTGTTGTTGCTTCCAGTGATCAGCGACTGACTTTAGGAGCTCAATGGGTGGCCAGTCTGCTCTTCTCAGGATAGTTGGACACGCACCCTCAAACCCGTCGATTCTTATTAGTGCACACTATAGCCATGCTCAATGCGCGCCGTTAGGCTAAACCCAGGTCAATCAACAAGGCGAAAGCAAGATCGACTAAGCTCAATGCTACTCGTATGTACTCCCTCCGTAAACTAATATAAGAGCATTTAGAATACTAAAGTAGTGATCTAAACGCTCTTATATTAGTTTACAGAGGAAGTACCTAACTCGTCCATAGCAAATGTGATAGTCTGGCTTAATAGGGATGATAGACTACTCATATCAATAAGGAATTCCTTCTTTTCCGGGAGCCCATTCGGACAGAACTGCAAAGTTAAGCGTGTTTAGCTTGGAGTAGTGTCAGGATGGGTGACCGACCGGGAAGTTGCTCCCGGTTGCGCACGAGTGAGGATAAAGTGCGCAGAAAAGACTAGTATTGATATGTGGGGCCAGTCTAGATCCCGCCAGGAGTAACGACCACCGGCGGGTGTGTCCGGGGCGTTACATCAAATCCTTTACATGGATTCGGACGTTCACATGTTGGTCACATGATTACAAATTTAATTTATTTCCTGCAAGTTAATTTGCACTTCTTTTATGCGAGTAGTATTAAAAAAGGAAGTGTCTAGGACACATCTAGATGTGCTCTAGTTATTGCACATTTAAATGAGTGAATCAAGCATAAAGATGAAAAGAAAAAAGGAAAAGAAAATATCCACACGAATCTCGACGTAGGATCAATGACATAGGACTTAGATGTGTAATACTTATGGCACATCTAGATGTGCTTTAGCAAAACTGTTAAAAAAGGGATGGCTAGCTCTCATCTAGATGAAAATTAACTAATTAACTTCTACATCATTTTACGTGAAGATTCGTGAAATGCTTTCCTTGTTTTTCCTATTTGATTAATCAAATGGTGTAAAAGTTAGATGGCGGTCCTAATTCTCATCTACATGAAATTAGTAAATCCATTAAAAAGTTCAACTGTTGGGTAGTTGAGATCGAAGGGTGGTTCTATGTAACTAAGGTGTACTAGTATATTTGATAGGAAATCACAATTATCAATAAATTGCTATACAAAAATGAATCCCTTGAAATGATTTCATAGCATATAACCACGTATCAACAAATTAATTCATTATATTAATAAATCAAGTACACATTATATTGCATTGCTATAAAAATGAAACGCACATTATATTATGAAATGGGAAGGCGTGTGTTTGTCGTCACTTTCTTGCTTGTAATCATGGTTAGCTCACATATACTTATACTTTCTTTAGTCTTGCTTGATTGCTTGTGAAATACATACATATAATGTGTATTAACTATGAATTATTTTGTTGGGCTTATCCTAACAAAATTAAGTACACAGTCTATTATGAAATAGAACGGGGATGCGTGTGTTTGTTGTCACTTTCTTGCTTATAATAATAGTTAGTTCACGGATGCTACTAGTTTACTCCTGCTTGATTGCTTGTATGCAGCATCACCTAAAATTCTTCCTTTAGAACATCCATGAAATTTGCCTTTGTTAAGTGTTGCGCTTCTTGAAATTGACACCTTATTTGTCTTTACTTTATAAACAAAAGCATGGTCAAGCCTACAACCTAAGAGTGCAACCTAGATCCATGACTACAGAAAATCAACACAACCCCTCCTGATTTTTTTGGCCCCTTCCATATCGTCCTTGGAGGACATTTGGCAAACAACAACACCGACATGGCTATCTGAAACACTTTGGAAATTTTGAGATGCTCATCATTCTTCGGAAAATATGGGATGCTCGCAATGCCGAAGCCTTCAGGCAACAAAAAACCCCAAGTGTAAGGGATTATCCTTAGAAACATCCTTTGATCTCACAGATTAAAAGCACCAAAACTCAAAACACACACCGTAGTTGTGGCATGACTTTCTTTCCACACGTTGGCGCAACAATGTGGTTATTTGTGCAAAGTCATATTTCATTCAAAAATGGCCTGGCCTTTAATTATGCCGGGCTGAATGAGGGGCAACACATGTGATTCTCGCGAGGCAACTTTTTGATGGAAGTATCCAAGTAACACAATTAAATTAACAAAAGGGTCTCCAAATTTTAGAAGGAAGCCATCGATGTCAAAAACCAAGACGTGTGGGGCTCTTGCTGCACGCGCGTTTCTTTTGGAGAAACCGCTCACACTTGTGATGTTGATAGCCAATTAGCCATGGCGGCCGTCACCCCCAATCCACGCAAACAAAGGAACAACAAGCATGTGCCACTGGCCCACTGGCCTCAAACATTGATGCTCACACACACTGCGGCACCACCACCAAACGAATATGGAAGATTGGCTAGTTGATTAAAATCTTGTGTTGTAGAATCTCTGGATTGGAGCACACATGCCATAATTATGGTGCCTGGAACATTGGCTTGATTGTGGTTCCGAAAACACTACTCAATGCTCGTTGGATAAGAAAAAAATCATTTTGATCGATTACATATGATTTTTTAATATTTAATTCCATTACAGGTGAAATGCTTAGGTGTTTTTTTTTCAATATACAATACTCATCTTTTTAGGAAATTAAGAAACAACATCTTGTTGTTCCCGCAAAAACTAAGTTATTTTTATTCATGGACAAACATTAGCATTTCACAAATTAAACCATCACTCGTGTGGCAAAAAATATGAATAGGTAGACAGCTCTGCTAGAGAAAAGTTTCCGTACGCTGTAACGCCGCTTGTAGTTAGGTCATTTCTAACCGAATCATCAATAAATAGAGTAGGATACGGTGGAGTAAATCCTTAGTGAAATATATTTAGCCCATTAAGATTTGATCTGTCCTAACTGATCTTTTATATTTAATGGAGTAAATGTTTGTTTTCCCCAAACTTTGCATTTCTAGTACACATTGCAGTTACATATTAGCACACATATAAAAATTAAACATAATTTTGAATGTTCGAGCATATTACGTACATAGTTTACATACCCAATTCATAGTTTACAAACCAAAATATTCAAATTTAAGCACATTGAATGGTGCAAATATACCAAATAGCATGTGATAGAACAATTAGGACTCGCTATGACGTTACCAGTGATGCTCAATAAGATCTTCTTGGAGCTGAGCATGAGCTTCGGTTCTCAATCTTGCGATGCTCTTCAAGTAATAGCCGTCAATTGCATCGGCCAAACACCCAGTTAGGAAATGGATTCCTATTTGAAGAGTGCCTAACTGCATGGATAAGCTCACATTAATCCGTTAATTTTGGATCTAATTCGGGATTTTTTTTGGGAAGCTTTAGGAAGAAATTGGAATTGAATAATAAACATTCATACAGAGGAAAAGGTTCTCTGATACGTCCATTTTGCATCGTGCTTTTATATTGATATTTATTGCATTATGGGCTGTTATTACACCTTATATCACAATACTTATGCCTACTCTCTCTTAGTTTATAAGGTTTACATGAAGACGGAGAATGCCGGCAGCTGGAATCCTGGGCTGGAAGAGGAGCAAATATTAGAGACCTATTCTGCACATCTCCAGAAGTCCTGAAATTTTACGGGAGCACGTTCAGAATATATAAAAAATATTGGGTGAAAGAAGTACCAGAGGGGGGCCACCCACCATCCACGAGGGTGGGGGCGCGCCCTACCCCCTGGGCGCGCCCCCCTGCCTCGTCGGCCCCCCGCCAGCCTCTGATGCCCATCTTTGCCTATATGGAGTCTTTTGTCCTGGAAAAAATCATAAGCAAGCTTACGAGACGAAACTCTGCCGCCACGAGGCAGAATCTTGGCAAAAACCAATCTAGGGCTCCGGCGGAACTGTTCTGTCGAGGAAACTTCCCTCCGGAAGGGGGAAATCATCACCATCGTCATCACCATCGATCCTCTCATCGGGGGGGGGGGGGGAGGGGGGAGGGGTCAATCTCCATCAACATGTTTCACCAGCACCATCTCATCTCAAACCCTACTTCATTTCTTGTATCCAATCTTTGTCTCAAAATCTCAGATTGGTACCTGTGGGTTGCTAGTAGTGTTGATTACTCCTTGTAGTTGATGCTAGTTGGTTTATTCGGTGGAAGATCATATGTTCAGATCCTTTATGCATATTTATACCCCTCTGATTATGAACATGAATATGATTTGTGAGTAGTAACGTTTGTTCCTGAGGACATGGGAGGAGTCTTGCTATAAGTAGTCATGTGAATTTGGTATTCGTTCGATATTTTGATGAGATGTATGTTGTCTTTACTCTAGTGGTGTCATGTGAACGTCGACTACATGACATTTCACCATTGTTTGGGCCTAGAGGAAGGCATTGGGGAGTAATAAGTAGATGATGGGTTGCTGGAGTGACAGAAGGTTAAACCCTAGTTTATGAGTTTCTTCGTAAGGGGCTGATTTGGATCCATATGTTTCATGCTATGGTTAGGTTTACCTTAATACTTCTTTTGTAGTTACGGATGCTTGCAAGAGTGGTTAATCATAAGTGGGATGCTTGTCCAAGGAAGGACAGTACCCAAGCACCGGTCCACCCACATATCAAATTATCAAAGTACCGAACGCGAATCATATGAACGTGATGAAAACTAGCTTGACGATAATTCCCATGTGTCCTCGGGAGCGTTTTCCTTTATATAAGAGTTTGTCCAGGCTTGTCCTTTGCTACAAAAAGGATTGGGCCATCTTGCTGCACTTTATTTACTTTTATTACTTGTTACCCGTTACAAATTACCTTATCACAAAACTATCTGTTACTGATAATTTCAGTGCTTGCAGAGAATACCTTACTGAAAATTGCTTATCATTTCCTTCTGCTCCTTGTTGGGTTCGACACTCTTACTTATTGAAAGGACTACGATAGATCCCCTATACCTGTGGGTCATCATTCTCTAAGACTCAAACAGATGCAATGCACTTCATTAGTGGGCTTGCACTTACTTCTCCACTTGCATTTCTCTGGAGCTTGAATGACGCGAAGCATCCGACGGTCATCCTTATGGACCCACCATTGTCTCCCCAAGTGCCAAACAAACCAATGACACAAGCACGTGCAAGAGCTATCGAGACCGAGGTGACATCTCTCCTTAATGCACTTCCATATGAACCACGCGAGACATGGCTACTACCTCAAGCGAAAACATTGTGTGTGCTTAGGTATCGAGAACACAACCCCGGAGACGCTCGGAATGAAGATGTAGGATCGAAAGTATGTTTAGAGGGGGGGGTGATTAGACTACTTGGCCAAATAAAAACTTATCATTTCCCCAATTTCAGTTGTGGGAAAGTTTTAGCAATTCAACCAAGTCAAGCACACCCTACACATGCAAGCCTAAGAGTTGTGCAACAGGAAGTAAAAGACTTTGCATATGAATGTAAAGGAGGGATTGGAGATTTCAAACACAATGAAGACATGATGATTTTTGGGGTGGTTTTGATAGGTGGTGTTATCATACTTCCACGTTGAAGAAGACTTCAACCCACAGAGGGTAACAGTTGCATGAGTCCACGGAGGGCTCCACCCATGAAGGGTCCACGAAGAAGCAACCTTGTGTATTTCATCATGGCTTCCGCCCACTAAGGACTAGCCTCACATGGGTAGATCTTCATGAAGTAGGAGATCTCCTTACCCTTACAAACTCCTTAGTTCAACTCAACAATCTTGGAGGCTCCCAAGTGACACCTAACCAATCTAGGAGACACCACTCTCCTAAAGGTAATAGATGGTGTTGTTGGTATGAGCTCCTTGTTCTTGTACTTCAAATGATAGTCTCTCCAACACTCAAACACTCTCTCACAGATTTGGCTTTGGTAGGAGGGGCCAGTGGCGGAGCTTGACAAGAATCTATTGGGGGGGGGGCAATGGTAAAAAAATAAAGAACCACAACAAACCAGAACTTGTAGTATCAAGGAAAATTAATGCTTATTGTTAGCCATATTGATTGCAAAATACATGTATAATTAGCAATATATACTCCTTAAGAGAACTGACTACATCAAAATATACAAGTTCTCTATTTATACCAACAGCCTTCAAACCTCAGTGATATTCTGTGAGCCAACTATAACAAAAAAAAGAAGTAGTACTACAGATCAACATAACAAACTCATGGTGCAAGAAACAAGAAATCCCATATTAGATCGGATGAATAGGTACACTAATTACTAAATCTCTAATCAAACTCATACATGAAACAACAAGAAACTCCAATTTAGTGATGCTCGCAGTTTTTCTAATTTCACCGTCGTACATGCAAAACTGCACACAGGCGATCCAAATTCCAATATTTTAAGGTTGCAATTGAGTTGGGCACATGGCACTTACAAAGTCCAGTAGCCAAATTTGTATGAAGCCGAGTAGCCGGTGGCGACGGCCGGCCGACCAACATGGCCAGACCAGCTAGTGGCGAAGAGCCGAAGACCACGGTCTCAGGTGCGGTGGCGAGCTTCTAGTCGGCGTCGGGGTTGAGGCAGTGTGGCGGCATGGTGGCTGGTTGCCTAATTCATGGATGGAGGCTAGCAGACATGCCGGAGCGTGGTTGGGGTATAGAGGCCAAACAGTCGAGCCTGTGCATGAAGCGTGATGATGGGTTTGTGCGTGCATGTGGATGGCAAGATGGGCCTGTCCCAGAGATGCAGGGGCAATTACTACCTAGTAAAAAATAAATGTCATTTGGGCTGGGGGGGCCACTGCCCCCTCAGGTTTATACATAGCTCCGCCTTTGGGAGAGGCGATTGAATGGAAAGAAACTTGGGGAAGGCTAGAAATCAAGGTTCAAATGGTTGGATTGGAATCACTTGATCTCAACTCATGAGTAGGTGGTTCTCTTCTCAAAAACTGAGTAGTGGAAGTTGTGGTTCGTTCTGATGGATCTCTCAGGGAGTTGGTGGTGGTAGAGGGGTATAAATAGGCAGCACAAAAAATCCAACCGTTACAAGCCTTTGACCCAACTCGATGACACCGTCATGAAAATCTTGGTGAGACCGACTAGTGTAAAAGACTTGACCGTTAGGCTTTTCAGTGAGACGATCATACCATCTCGGTGAGACCGAAGTGCAACGGCTAGGGCAAGACCTCGTTTTGGAAATTCCGATCGTTTCATCTCGGTGAGACCGAGATCCATTTTGGTTGTTCCGAATAGTTAGGGTTTGGCATGTGGCGTGTATATGTAATCTCGGTGGGTGTGGATGAGAGCTTTCCGGTGGGACCGAGATCAACTTTAGGGTTTTGCATAGGAATGATGTGGAGAAGTAGTTGAGAGTTTTGGAGCAATATCACTAAGCACTTGAGCGATTGATGCATGATCAATACCTCATCCCCTTTTAATAGTATTGGCTTTTCATATGGACTCAATGTGATCTTGGATCACTTAACCAAAAATGCAAAGTCTTGAAGCTTTGCCAATCTTTATCCTTAGTATTTTGAGGGATCCATATTCACTAGTCCTTGCCATGCCAGTCATTGATCTTCTCTGAAATCTATTATCAATTGCATTAGATAAATGACTTATATGTTGTTATTAATTACCAAAACCACCCAGGGATTAGTTGCACTTTTAGAAGATCAAGCTAGCACGAATGCGAATGAAGGATCACGACAAGGGCATCGTGCAAAGTCTACAACGGCCGGACATCTGCCCCTGGCCCAGATATCCGGCACCCCCAGTCCAGCAGCAACCGTAGCAGAGCAGCGCTGGAAGAGCTCCAGGAGTTGGACATCCGGCCCCGCCCCGAACATCCTGCCCGATGACATCCGACGCATATACAAGATGGACCATCGCCAGGCTAGACATCCGGCACCCTGCTAAGCCCCGGACATCCGGCTCCGAGCCTGGACATCCGACACCTGCGCATGCCTAACAGGGCCAGAGGCCCATGTATCCCCACTCCTCCTCACTTATCCCATGGCACACTATATATAGGACTCCTCCTCCTCCTAGCTAGGGTTAGCAAAGTATATTAAGACATTAGAGAGAACTTTGCTACATGTACTTCCATCCTTGGGGATCAAGACCTCTCAAGGGATAAGGATCCCCAACATAGGATCATCAAGACCTCCTAAGGGAGAAGGATCTCTCTAGATCATCAAAACCTCACCTCCTTTGGAGTGTGAAGAACCTTACCTTTGTGCTATTTCCCCTTGATTGTTCATGTTATGCTTGTGGATCTCATGTTTGCTATTTCAGTGGATTGTGATTTGGTTTTGTTTGAGTGATTCCTCTTATTGTTCTTCTCCTTTCCCCCCTTCAAGTATGAAAAGATCATCAATTAGGGTTCCACCCCACATCCTTGAACCAGTCATCATACCTCTCAATGGATTTTGCAATGGTCAGAAAAAGATTTGTCTGCATCCGAAAGCGCCGACGGAAGTACTTCTCTGCATAGGTTGGATTTGGATCAAAGTAGTCTCTCATGATCTTGGCATGACCCTCGCTCAATCACGGTTGATGTGTATGCGGCCAAACTGTGATCCTCTCCTAAGCCGTCGAACATCATCATCGAAAACCATGCCTAAAACGGTCGCAAAGTCATCGTCATCTTCTTCCTCTTCAGATGACGACGAGTCCTCGAAGACTATCTCCCTCAGCCTCTTCATCTACAATTCAATCTGCCGTGTTCAATTGAAACGGCTCGGTTCAACTAACAAAAAAACTCATCTAGGCAATTCGTTGAACACTTGCGGTGCGGCGATGGTGCTCTCAACGGCCGGTGTCGTTTAGACCAAACCGGCGGGCGGCGAGCGTGCGAGCACTTGGGAGAGTGTGGCTTTTACTCAGCCGCCGAGCGGTGGAGTATATTTAAGAGTAGGATACACAGCTGAGGATAATTTATCCTTCACTAAGACGTAGTGGGGATCGACTTGATGCCGGTTAGTGGAGTAAAACTAAATTTTACTCCTCTAGCCGACCGGTTACAGGGGATCAGTTAGAAATGGTCTTAGGATGCTAATCTCGAACCTTCTGGGTACCCTCCGGCTCTTCTTCGTCCAATGAAATGAATGAACTAATTTTTTTAATAAAGTGATGTGAATTTTGTAGACCTGCATTTCCTATCCTACGCAGCTCAAACTGAAATATCTTGTGGAAACTCCGATTGATTGATGGGTGACCGGACAGGGAGACTAGTCTGCCATTTCGCTTGACACGCAAAAAAAGGGCGAGCCACCCACCCACCCAGTCACCGCCACTCCAGCAGTGCACTCGTCTGGACTAGCTAGCTCGGACTAGGAGCAAAGCCGATCGAGCTGAACTGACCCGCGACTTTCAGTCGCAGCTTTGTACTACCGGTGGAGTGTGGAGGATGTGAACACGCGTGCGGTGTGCATGCGCTACATTCGATCGGGACCAGTGGGCTTGACCATGTAAATGTACGTGACGATGTAGCGGGATCATGGCGCCTGACCGTAATCGTGCAATTCCACGTCCGGGGTCTGTGTCTGCTGATTGGGGGTTTGGCTTTATAAGCAAAAAAGGAGCGGCTCCATTTATCCTGTCTTTCTGCAAAAAGAAGCGGCTTTGTAGTTTGGCCAGGATGCTCAAGGGCGGATGCCAGCTTTTGGACACTGAGCAGCAGCAAAGCATCAGATCCGCGTGGACCGACTCAGATCCTCCTCTCCTTTTGGCCATCCAACGTAGGCAGAACGCACTGGATCCGATTGGTGTACCGGCGGCGTCAGCTCTCGGATCCAGTGTCCCGCTTCCTGCAATCAGTGCACAACGCGCTGTTGCTCTCAGTGATCAGCGACTCATGTTGGGGGCTCGATCGGTGGCAACTCTTCTCTTCCCGGGATAGCACCTTCGGAGCAACTCCAATGAGGTGATCCATTTCGTCCGTCTGCATCCGTTTAGGTCGGCGCGAACGAAAGTGGCAACCCAACGCGCCGACCCAAATCCAAATCACGTCAGCTTCGTTTTCGCGCCGACGTATTTACGGTCCAAATTTGTGTCCCAAATACGTCAGCGCGGACGCGAAACAGACGCCACACGCGTCTTCTTTGTGTCCGCCACGTCCCCATCTAGCGGCCGTCCAACTACCCGCTGCCCACACGGTCAGCTTAATTTATGACCACGGGCCCACGCGTCAGCGACGGCGGTCGTCTTTTTTTAGCCGACTGTGCGGCGAGGCCGTCCTCATCCAAACTCGTCGTCCACATCTAGCCAGCTCTGCTCCCCCGTCGCCGGCAAACCCTAGCCACCACCACCACAGCGAGATGAGGCTCTTCTCCGGCGCCGGCAGCAGCAAGGCCAAGGGGAAGGCCCCCGCCGTCCCTTTCCCATCAGAGCTCCTCCCACCTCCGCCAGCACCGGCTCGCCGGCAGAGGCAGCGTGTCAACGTGCCAGTGCACCAGGCGGAATGGCACTGGCAGCACCGCGTGCCTCTGCCGTACCCCGACGTCACCCTGCCGCACGACTGGCATCTGGATCCAGAGAGGATCCCAGTGCCGGCTGCGCCGCGGTCGGCTAGGGCGCACGCGGAGGAGGTGCGGCGCCGACGGGTGATACGTCTCCAGCGTATCTATAATTTTTGATTGCTTCATGCTATTATATTATCTGTTTTGGATGTTAATGGGCTTTATTTTACACTTTTATATCATTTTTGGGACTAACCTATTAACCAGAGGCCCAACCCAAATTGCTGTTTTTTGTCTATTTCGGTGTTTCGCAGAAAAGGAATATCAAACGAAGTCCAAACGGAATGAAACATTCGGGAACGTGATTTTCTCAACAAACATGATCCAGGAGACTTGGAGTGGGCGTCAAGAAACAATCGAGGAGACCACGAGTCAGGGGGCGCACCTACCCCCTGGGCAAGCCCTCCACCCTCGTGAGCCCCTCGTTGCTCCACCGACCTACTTCTTCCTCCTATATAAGTCCATGTACGCCGCAAACATCCAGGAGCACCACGAAAACCTAATTCTAATTCCACTGCCGCAACATTCTGTACCTAAGAGATCCCATCTTGGGGGCTTTTCCGGAGAGGGCATTGATCACGGAGGGCCTCTACATCAACTCCATGGCCTCTCCGGTGATGTTTGAATAGTTTACTTCAGACCTTCGGGTCCATAGCTAGTAGCTTGATGACTTCTCTCTCTTTGGATCTCAATGCAAAGTTCTCCTCGATTCTCTTGGAGATCTATTCGATGTAATCTTCTTTTGCGGTGTGTTTGTCGAGATCCGATGAATTGTGGGTTTATGATCCAGATTATCTATGAACAATATTTGATTCTTCTCTGAATTCTTTTATGTATGATTGGTTTATCTTTGCAAGTCTCTTCAATTATCAGTTTGGTTTGGCCTTCTAGATTGATCTTTCTTGCAATGGGAGAAGTGCTTAGTTTTGGGTTCAATCTTGTGGTGCTCGATCCCAGTGACAGTAGGGGAAACAACACATATTGTATTGTTGCAATCGAGGATAAAAAGATGGGGTTTATATCATATTGCATGAGTTTATCCCTCTACATCATGTCATCTTGCTTAAGGCGTTATTCTGTTCTTATGAACTTAATACTCTAGATGCATGCTGGATAGCGGTCGATGTGTGGAGTAATAATAGTAGATGCAGGCAGGAGTCGGTCTACTTGTCACGGACGTGATGCCTATATACATGATCATGCCTAGATATTCTCATAATTATTCGTTTTTCTATCAATTGCTCGACAGTAATTTGTTCACCCACCGTAATACTCATGCTATCTTGAGAGAAGTCACTAGTGAAACCTATGGCCCCCGGGTCTATTTTCCATTATACAAGTTTCCAATCTATTTTATTTTACAATCTTTACTTTCAATCTATATCATAAAAATATCAAAAATATTTATCTTATTATTATTATCTCTATCAGATCTCACTCTTGCAAGTGGTCGTGAAGGGATTGACAACCCTTTTATCGCGTTGGTTGCGAGGTTCTTATTTGTTTGTGTAGGTACGAGGTGACTTGCGCGTGGTCTCCTACTGGATTGATACCTTGGTTCTCAAAAACCGAGGGAAATACTTACGCTGCTTTACTGCATCACCCTTTCCTCTTCAAGGGAAAACCAACGCAGTGCTCAAGAGGTAGCAAGAAGGATTTCTGGCGCCGTTGCCGGGGAGATCTACGCCAAGTCAAGACATACCAAGTACCCATCACAACTTTTATCCTCCGCATTACATTATTTGCCATTTGCCTCTCGTTTTTCTCTCCCCCACTTCACCCTTGCCGTTTTATTCATCCTCTTTTTTCGTTCCCCTTCTCTTTTTCTATTTGCCTTTTGCCTGTTTCTCATTTGCTTGTGTGTTGGATTGCTTGTTTGTTACGATGGCTCAAGATAATACTAATTTATGTGACTTTGCCAATACCAACAATAATGATTTTTTAGCACTCCGATTGCTCCTCTTGTGAAATTAATGCTGCCTTGCTGAATCTTGTCATGAAAGATTTGTTTTCCGGCCTTCTTAGTGAAGATGCCGCTACCCATCTAAACAACTTTGTTGGTTTGTGTGATATGTAAAAGAAGAAATATGTGGATAATGATATTGTTAAACTGAAGCTATTCCCGTTTTCCCTTAGAGATCATGCTAAAACTTGGTTTTCGTCTTTGCATAAAAATAGTATTGATTCATGGAATAAGTGCAAAGATGCTTTTATCTATAAGTATTTTCCTCCCGCTAAGATCATCACTCTTAGAAACGATATTATGAATTTTAAGCAACTTGATCATGAACATGTTGCACAAGCTTGGGAGAGGAAGAAATTAATGACACACAATTTCCCTACACATGGTTTGAATCTTTGGATGATTATACAAAAAATTTATGCCGGATTGAACTTTGCTTCTAGAAATCTTTTAGATTCGTCCGCGGGGGGCACTTTTATGAAAATCACTTTAGTAGAAGCTACTAAAGTCCTAGATAATATTATGGTTAATTATTCTCAATGGCATACTGAAAGATCTACTAATAAAAAGGTGCATGCTATAGAAGAAATCAATGTTTTGAGTGGAAAGATGGATGAATTTATGTAATTGTTTGCTAATAAAAGTTTTTCTTCTGATCCTAATGATATGCCTTTGTCTACTTTGATTGAGAATAATAATGAATCTATGGATGTGAATTTTGTTGGTAGGAACAATTTTGGTAATAATGCGTATAGAGGTAATTTTAATCCTAGGCCGTTTCCTAGTAATTCCTTTAATAATTATGGTAATTCCTACAACAATTCTTATGGAAATTATAATAAGATGCCCTCTGATTTTGAATCTAATATTAAAGAATTTATTTGTTCGCAAAAGAGTTTCAATGCTTTGATTGAACAAAAATTGTCTAAGATTGATTAGTTGGTTAGGAACGTGGATAGAATTTCTCTTGATGTTGATTCTTTAAATCTTAGATCTATTTCACCTAAGCATGATATCAATAAGTCTCTCAAAGCTATGAAAATTTCCATAGATGAGTGCAAAGAAAGAACCGCTAGGATGCTTGCTAAAAAAGATTGCTTCATAAAAGCGTGTTCTTCTAGTTTTCATGATAATAAGGATGAAGATCTAAAAGTGGTTGATGTGTCCCCTATTAAATCTTTGTTTTGCAATACGAATCTTGATAATGATGGGATTGAAGATGAGTCAACTTTAGTTAGGAGGCGTCCCAAAAATTCAGAGTTTTTAGATCTTCATGCAAAAATTGTTAAAAGTGGGATTGAAGAGGTTAAAACTTTAAATAGCAATGAACCCACTATCTTGGATTTCGAGGAATTTAATTATTATAATTTCTCTTTGATAGATTGTATTTTCTTGTTGCAATCCGTGCTAAATTCTTCTCATGCTTATAGTCAAAATAAAGCTTTTACTAAACATATCGTTGATGCTTTGATGCAATCTTATGAAGAAAAACTTGAGTTGGAAGTTTCTATACCTAGAAACCTTTATGATGAGTGGGAACCTACAATAATAATAAAAATTAAAGATCATGAGTGTTATGCTTTGTGTGATTTGGGTGCTAGTGTCTCCACGATTGCAAAAACTTTGTGTGATTTGCTAAGTTTCCGTGATTTTGATAATTGTTCTTTAAACTTGCATGTTGCGGATTACACTATTAAGAAACCTATGGGAAGGATTAATGATGTTCTTATTGTTTCAAATAGGAATTATGTGCCCGTAGATTTCATTGTTCTTGATATAGATTGCAATCCTTCATGTCCTATTATTCTTGGTAGACCTTTCCTTAGAACGATTGGTGCAATAATTGATATGAAGGAAGGGAATATTAAATTCCAATTTCCATTAAGGAAAGGCATGGAACACTTCCCTAAAAAGAAATTTAAATTACCATATAAATCTATTATGAGAGCCACTTATGGATTTCCTACCAAATATGGCAATACCTAGATCTATCTTCGCTTTTATGCCTAGCTAGGGGCGTTAAACGATAGCGCTTGTTGGGAGGCAACCAAATTTTATTTTTATTCCTTGCTTTTTTATCCTGTTTAGTAATAAATAATTTATCTAGCCTCTGTTTTGGTTGTGTTTTTTGTGTTTAATTAGTGTTTGTGTCAAGTAGAACCGTTGGGAAGACTTGGAGAAAGTCCTTTTGATCTTGCTGTAAAAAACAGAAACTTTAGCGCTCACGAGAATTGCTGCCATTTTTAGTTGAAAGGTGCTATTTAGTTAATTATTTTTTCAGATTATTAATAGATAATTTCCTCATGTCCAGAAATTTATTTTAGAATTTTTGGGGTTCCATAAGTTTGCGTTAGCTACAGATGACTACAGACTGTTCTGTTTTTGACAGATTCTGTTTTTCTTGTGTTGTTTGCTTATTTTGATGAATCTATGGCTAGTAAAAGAGTTTATAAACCATAGAGAAGTTGGAATACCATAGGTTTAACACCAATATAAATGAAGAATGAGTTCATTACAGTACCTTGAAGTGGTGTTTTGTTTTCTTTTGCTAACGGAGCTCACGAGATTTTCTATTTTGAGTTTTGTGTTGTAAAGTTTTCAAGTTTTGGGTAAAGATTTGATGGATTATGGAACAAGGAGTGGCAAGAGCCTAAGTTTGGGGATGCCCATGGCACCCCAAGGTAAAATTCAAGGACACAAAAAAGCCTAAGCTTGGGGATGCCCCGGAAGGCATCCCCTCTTTTGTCTTCGTCTATCGGTAACTTTACTTGGAGCTATATTTTTATTCACCACATTATATGTGTTTTGCTTGGAGCATCTTGTATGATTTGAGTCTTTGCTTTTTAGTTTACCACAATCATCCTTGTTGTACACACCTTTTGAGAGAGACTCGCATGATTTGAAATTTATTAGAATACTCTATGTGCTTCACTTATATCTTTTGAGCTATGTAGTTTTTGCTCTAGTGCTTCACTTATATCTTTTAGAGCACGATGGTGGTTTTATTTTATAGAAATAATTGATCTCTCATGCTTCACTTATATTATTTTGGGAGTCCTTTAGAACAACATGGAAATTTGCTTTTAGGAATAATATAAAAACATTCATAGAAGTGCATTGAATACTATGAGAAGTTTGATACTTGATAATTGTTTTGAGATATGGACATGGTGATATTAGAGTCATGATAGTTGAGTAGTTGTGAATTTGAGAAATTCTTGTGTTGAAGTTCGTGATTCCCGTAGCATGCACGTATGGTGAACCGTTATGTGATGAAGTCGAAGCATGATTTATTTATTGATTGTCTTCCTTATGAGTGGCGATCGGGGACGAGCGATGGTCTTTCCCTACCAATCTATCCCCCTAGGAACATGTGCGTAATACTTTGTTTCGATAACTAATAGATTTTTGCAATAAGTAAGTGAGTTCTTTATGAGTAATGTTGAGTCCATGAATTATACGCACTCTCACACTTCCACCATTGCTAGCCTCTCCAGTATCGCGCAACTTCCGCCGGTACCATAAACCCACCATATGCCTTCCTCAAAACAGCCACCATGCCTACCTATTATGGCATTTCCATAACCATTCTGAGATATATTGCCATGCAACTTTCCACCGTTCCGTTATTATGACACGCTTCATCATTGTCATATTGCTTGCATGATCATGTAGTTGGCATCGTATTTGTGGCAAAGCCACCGTTCATAATTTCATACATGTCACTGATGTCTACTACACAACCTTCTTCTTGTAGACGTTGTTGGGCCTCCAAGTGCAGAGATTTGTAGGACAGTAGCAAATTTCCCTCAAGTGGATGACCTAAGGTTTATCAATCCATAGGAGGCGTAGGATGAAGATGATCTCTCTCAAGCAACCCTGCAACCAAATAACAAAGAGTCTCTTGTGTCCCCAACACACCTAATACAATGGTAAATTGTATAGGTGCACTAGTTCGGCGAAGAGATGGTGATACAAGTGTATATGGATGGTAGATAATAGTTTTTGTAATCTGAAAAATATAAAAACAGCAAGGTAACTAATGATAAAAGTGAGCACAAACGGTATTGCAATGTGTTCAAACAATGCCTAGGGTTCATACTTTCACTAGTGCAAGTTCTGTCAACAATAATAACATAATTGGATCATATAACTATCCCTCAACATGCAACAAAGAGTCACTCCAAAGTCACTAATAGCGGAGAACAAACGAAGAGATTATGGTAGGGTATGAAACCACCTCAAAGTTATTCTTTCCAATCAATCCGTTGGGCTATTCCTATAAGTGTCACAAACAACCCTAGAGTTCGTACTAGAATAACACCTTAAGACACAAATCAACCAAAACCCTAATGTCACCTAGATACTCCAATGTCACCTCAAGTATTCGTGGGTATGATTATACGATATGCATCACACAATCTCAGATTCATCTATTCAACCAACACATAGAACCTCAAAGAGTGCCCCAAAGTTTCTACCGGAGAATCACGACGAAAACGTGTGCCAACCCCTATGCATAGGTTCATGGGCGGAACCCGCAAGTTGATCACCAAAACATACATCAAGTGAATCACGTGATATCCCATTGTCACCATAGATACACACGACAAGACATACATCAAGTGTTCTCAAATCCTTAAAGACTCAATCCGATAAGATAACTTCAAGGGAAAACTCAATCCATTACAAGAGAGTAGAGGGGGGAAGAAACATCATAGGATCCAAATATGATAGCAAAGCTCGCGATACATCAAGATCGTATCACCTCAAGAACACGGGAGAGAGAGAGATCAAACACATAGCTACTGGTACATACCCTCAGCCCCGAGGGAGAACTACTCCCTCCTCGTCATGGAGAGCACCAGGATGATGAAGATAGCCATCAGAGAGGGATTTCCCCCTCCGGCAGGGTGCCGGAACGGATCTAGATTGGCTTTCGGTGGCTACGGAGGCTTCTGGCGGCGGAACTCCCGATCTATTGTGCTCCCCGATCGTTTTAGGGTATATGGAGATATATAGGTGGAAGAAGTATGCCAGGGGGGCCAGGAGGGGCCCACGAGGGTGGAGGGCGCGCCCAGGGGGGTGGGCGCGCCCCTTACCTCGTGGCTTCCTCGAGGCTTCCTTGACGTGGACTCCAAGTCTCCGGGTTGCTTTCCTTCAAAAAATAAGTTCCGTGAAGTTTCAGGTCAATTGGACTCCATTTGATTTTCCTTTTCTACGATACTCTAAAACAAAGAAAAAACAGAAACTGGCACTAGGCTCTAGGTTAGTCCCAAAAATAATATAGAAGTGTATAATAAAGCCCATAAACATCCAAAGTTGATAATATAATAGCATGGAACAATCAAAAATTATAGATACGTTGGAGATGTATCAGTCACTCATGCATCATTGCACATCCCGGTACACCGACGGAGGCATTCACATAGAGTCATATTTTGTTCGAAGTATTGAGTTGTAATTCTTGAGTTGTAAGTAAATTAAAGTGTGATGATCATCATTATTAGAGCATTGTCTCAGTGAGGAAAGGATGGTGGAGACTATGATTCCCCCACAAGTCGGGATGAGACTCCGGACGAAAAATAAATAAAAAGAAAGAAAAAAAGAAAAGAGGCAAAAAAAGCCCAAACAAATAAAAAAATGAGAGAAAAAGAGAGAAGGGACAATGTTACTATCATTTTTCCACACTTGTGCTTCAAAGTAGCACCATGCTCTTCATGATAGAGAGTCTCCTATGTTATCACTTTTATATACTAGTGGGAATTTTACATTATAGAACTTGGCTTGCATATTCCAATGATGGGCTTCCTCAAAATTGCCCTAGGTCTTCATGAGCATGCAAGTTGGATGCACACCCGCTTAGTTCTTTTGTTGAGCTTTCATACACTTATAGCTCTAGTGCATCCGTTGCATGGCAATCCCTACTCACTCACATTGATACCTATTGATGGGCATCTCCATAGCCCGTTGATACGCCTAGTTGATGTGAGACTATCTTCTCCTTTTTGTCTTCTCCACAACCATCATTCTATTCCACATATAGTGCTATATCCATGGCTCACGCTCATATATTGCGTGAAATTTGAAAAATTGCGTGATTTAAATATTTTGTGTGGTGAATATAGAGCATAGCCAGACTATATGATTTTGTAGGGATAACTTTCTTTGGCCATGTTATTTTTGAGAAGACATGATTGCTTAGTTAGTATACTTGAAGTATTATTATTTTTATATCAATATTAAACTTTTATCTTGAATCTTTCGGATCTGAACATTCATGCCACAATAAAGAAAAATTACATTGAGAAATATGTTAGAAAGCATTATTCCACATCAATTTTTTTATCATTTAACTACTCGAGGATGAGCAGGAATTAAGCTTGAGGATGCTTGATACGTCTCCAACATATCTATAATTTTTGATTGCTCCATGCTATTATATTATCTGTTTTGGATGTTAATGGTCTTTATTTTACACTTTTATATCATTTTTGGGACTAACCTATTAACCGGAGGCCCAGCCCAAATTGCTGTTTTTTTTGCCTATTTCAGTGTTTCGCAGAAAAGGAATATCAAACGAAGTCCAAACGAAATGAAACCTTCGGGAACGCGATTTTCTCAACAAACGTGATCCAGGAGACTTGAAGTGGGCATCAAGAAACAATCGAGGAGCCCACGAGGAAGGGGGCGCGACCTCCACCCTCGTGGGACCCTCGTTGCTCCACCGACCTACATCTTCCTCCTATTTAAGTCCATGTACCCCGCAAACATCCAGGAGCACCACGAAAACCTAATTCCACCGCCGCAACCTTCTGTACCCAAGAGATCCCATCTCGGGGCCTTTTCCGGAGCTTCGCCAGAGGGGGCATTGATCACGGAGGGCCTCTACATCAACTCCATGGCCTCTCCGCTGATGTGTCAGTAGTTTACTTCAGACCATCGGGTCCATAGCTAGTAGCTAGATGGCTTCTTCTCTTTCTTTGGATCTCAATACAAAGTTCTCCTCGATTCTCTTGGAGATCTATTCGATGTAATCTTCTTTCGCGATGTGTTTGTCGAGATCCGATGAATTATGGGTTTATGATCTAGATTATCTATGAACAATATTTGATTCTTCTCTGAATTATTTTATGTATGATTGGTTTATCTTTGCAAGTCTCTTCGAATTATCGGTTTGGTTTGGCCTTCTAGATTGATCTTTCTTACAATGGGAGAAGTGCTTAGCTTTGGGTTCAATATTGCGGTGCTCGATCCCAGTGACAGTAGGGGAAATGACACGTATTGTATTGTTGCCATCGAGGATAAAAGGATGGGGTTTATATCATATTGCATGAGTTTATCCCTCTGCATCATTTCATCTTGCTTAAGGCGTTACTCTGTTCTTATGAACTTAATACTCTAGATGCATGCTGGATAGCGGTCGATGTATGGAGTAATAGTAGTAGATGCAGGCAGGAGTCGGTCTACTTGTCACGGACATGATGCCTATATACATGATCATGCCTAGATATTCTCATAATTATTTGCTTTTCTATCAATTACTCGACAGTAATTTGTTCACCCACCGTAATACTTATGCTATCTTGAGAGAAGCCACTAGTGAAACCTATGGCCCCTGGGTCTATTTTCCATTATACAAGTTTCCAATCTATTTTATGCAATCTTTACTTTCAATCTATATCATAAAAATACCAAAAATATTTATCTTATTATTATTATTATCTCTATCAGATCTCACTCTTCCAAGTGGCCGTGAAGGGATTGACAACCCCTTTATTGCGTTGGTTGCGAGGTTCTTATTTCTTTGTGTAGGTACGAGGTGACTCGCGCGTGGTCTCCTACTGGATTGATATCTTGGTTCTCAAAAACTGAGGGAAATACTTACGCTACTTTACTGCATCACCCTTTCCTATTCAAGGGAAAACCAACGCAGTGCTCAAGAGGTAGCAGCGGGCGCTACTGACACTGGAACAGCGTCGCGATGACACCTACGCCATCGACTTGCCGAACTAAAAGCAGTGGGTCGCCTTCGAGCATGAGGAGGCGAGGCGCCGCGGTGTGCGCGAGGTCGACTGCAGGCTGCCACCGCCCCCCGCTCGTTGTCCGCAAGGACGACCAGGCGGCCCTTGCGGCGGTCTACCATGAGAGCAAGGAGGATGAGCGGCGCAGGGTGGAGGCGACAAAGGAAGAGGAGGCCCGGTACGAGGCGGCCATGGCGCAGGCCATTGCCCTCTCCCGGCCGGTGACAGCGTGGTGCCACCGGTGGCCCCGCCGTCCCCTCCCCGACGCCGCGTCAAGGACAACCCGGAGCCGCAGCCGGAACCCAAGATGGAGCCGTCCCCGATCGAGCACTACTCCTGGACGGGAGTACTGCGCGAGTGGGTGTCCGCGCCACCGGTTTGGATGGGGGCGACGCCGGCGTAGGAGGCGGCCTACCTCGAGATGTGGCGCCAGCGACGGCTGGTCGAGGAGCGCCGTCGCAGTGAGTATGAGGAGATTCTCGAGCGCAACCTCGAGGAGGAGCAGCGCGAGGCTGAGGAGGAGGCACGTCAGGCCGCAGCTGCACGGGTGGCCGCACAGCCCCCCGCGCCAGCACTGCCCGCGTCGGAACAGCTGCCTGCGGCCTACATCGCCGCCGCCTGGAACACGGCGTTCCCCTGGGCCAGCCCTGCGCCGACGCTCATCGACCTCACCGACCCCGAGGAGGAGGACGACGACGTGTAGGGCTGCGCGCCACCTCGTAGTTTAGGTTGTTTTTATTTTTCTTAAATGCTAATGTGGATGCGTGGACTCTCGCCGGCCTTCGTGGCCGGCTGTAATATTTAATTAATGCTTTTTTAATATGCATGCGTTCTTTTTTTCTAGCGCCATCAAAATGGGTCGGGCCAGCGCTGGACGCACATGCTGACCCAAATGCGGAAGCGAACATCCATGTCCGCCTGGCCGACCCAAACGGACAAAAAACGAACTAAATCACCGTCCGTTTGGGTCGGCCCATTGGAATTGCTCTCAAACCCGTCAATTCTTATTAGAGCAACTCCAAAGCGCTGAACCATCTCCTCTACGCGTGTCCGTTTGAGTTACCGCGGATAGAAAAGTCAGCCCAACGCGCCGACTCAAACTAAAACGGACGCGCGTCCATTTTTCATCTGTCGGACGACCCATTTCTAGTCCAAATTTGAGCCTCATTTGCGCCCACCTACTCCTCCCCTGGCCCATCATTCGGTGACACATAGGCCATTTTCTTCCACCCCATCAACAGCAAGCCCTTGCCTGCCCCACCCCGTCGCTGCAGCTGCCCAGTTCCGGTGACCCTGCCAGCAGTCCATGCCCACACGTCTCACCCTCACGCCGCCACCACCGCCTTGCCGCCAGGTCACCGCAGCTTCCCCCCACCCCCTCACCCCAACCCCGACGACGCCGCGAGCACGAAGTCGCCCCCTGCGCCTCGGCCAGCTCCTTCGCCTGACGCCGCCAGGCAGCTGCCTGGTCCAGGGGAGGTGCAAGTCTCGTCGCCGGCCAGCTTCTTTGACGACGCCCGCAAGTTGTTCGACAGTTTTTCCCCCAAGGTACAAATGGACTCCGCCAGCAAGTTCTTTTTCCACAATTTCCTCTGTGACTCCGATGATACCTCATCCGGCGATGAGGAGATGGTGGCTGCCGTGTTGGTTGTTGCTACCTCTTGAGCACTGCGTTGGATTTCCCCGAAGAGGAAGGGATGAGGCAGCAAAGTAGCGTAAGTATTTGAAGGAAATATGCCCTAGAGGCAATAATAAAGTTATTATTTTTTCCTTATATCATGATAAATGTTTATTATTCATGCTAGAATTGTATTAACTAGAAACATAATACATGTGTGAATACATAGACAAACAGTATGTCACTAGTATGCCTCTACTTGACTAGCTCGTTGAATCAAAGATGGTTATGTTTCCTAGCCATAGACATGAGTTGTCATTTGATTAATGGGGTCACATCATTAGAGAATGATGTGATTGACTTGACCCATTTCGTTAGCATAGCACTTGATCGTTTAGTTTGTTGCTATTGCTTTCTTCATGACTTATACATGTTCCTATGACTATGAGATTATGCAACTCCCGTTTACCGGAGGAACACTTTGTGTGCTACCAAACGTCACAACGTAACTGGGTGATTATAAAGGTGCTCTACAGGTGTCTCTGAAGGTACTTGTTGGGTTGGCGTATTTCGAGATTAGGATTTGTCACTCCGATTGTCGGAGAGGTATCTCTGGGCCCACTCGGTAATGCACATCACTATAAGTCTTGCAAGCATTGCAACTAATGAGTTAGTTGCGGGATGATGTGTTATGGAACGAGTAAAGAGACTTGCCGGTAACGAGATTAAACTAGGTATTGGAATACCGACGATCGAATCTCGGGCAAGTAACATACCAATGACAAAGGGAACAACGTATGTTGTTATGCGGTTTGACCGATGAAGATCTTCGTAGAATATGTAGGAACCAATATGAGCATCCAGGTTCCGCTATTGGTTATTGACCGGAGACGTGTCTCGGTCATGTCTACATAGTTCTCGAACCCGTAGGGTCCGCACGCTTAAAGTTCGGTGACGATCGTAATTAGAGTTTTTTTTGTTTTGATGTACGAAGGTTGTTCGGAGTCCCGGATGTGATCACAGACATGAGGAGGAGTCTCGAAATGGTCGAGACATAAAGATTGATATATTGGAAGCCTATATTTGGATATCGAAAACGTTCTGGGTGAAATCGGGATTTTACCGGAGTACCGAGGGGTTACCGGAACCCCCCGGGGGGGTTAATGGGCCTACATGGGCCCTAAGGGAGAAGAGGAGGGCCGGCCAGGGCAGGCCGCGCACCCCCTCCCCCTAGTCCGAATAGGACAAGGAAGGGGGGCGGCGCCCCCCTTTCCTCTTTCCCCCTTCCCCTTTCCTTCTGCAACAAGGCAAGAGGGGGGAGTCCTACTCCCGGTGGGAGTAGGACTCCTCTAGGCGCACCCCTAGGGGCCGGCCGCACCTCCCCCTCCCTTCTTTATATACGGGGGCAGGGGGCACCCCATGACACACAAGTTGATCTTCGTGATCGTTCCTTAGCCGTGTGCGGTGCCCCCTTCCACCATATTCCACCTCGGTCATACCGTAGCGGTGCTTAGGTGATGTGCACTGGGGACCCGATCTTTCGATGAGAGGAAGATAACTACGATTTTGGATGGGACTTGACCCTCACGATCCGGCTACCAACCGTACAGGAAGAACCGTACACGACTGATATCCACGGCAATCGCTGAACCAACTCCACGGCGTTATCGACCGAGCCAACAGCGCGATCGACCTATCCACGAAGGATTTTTCCTACAAGCAAATCGAAGAACATGCAAGAAAATAATAGCCAAGCAATCTCAAAATTACGAATATGCTATATGGGATTAATCTCACAAGATGGGGTTCCGATAGAATGTCTTGACGGTCGCACTAGCCGCTACGAGCAAAGACAAATAAAAGTAGCAATAGCTAAACTTCTCTAAACAAAACCCGAGTCTAAACCCTAATCTATACTAAGTATTTATTATACGCGGCCGCCGCCTAACTGTGGCGCTGCGCGTCGACGTGTCCAGCCTGCTACGCGTCGAAGGAAAAGTTCACTAGGAGCCGGCCCATATGTTTGACCGGATATTAGGCCTTCTGGGACTAATTCCTTCTTTAATCAATGAGATGGGCTGGTGTGCACGTAGCTTCTCTGGTCCATTAAGTCTAATCCTTCTTCTCTTCCTTTGTATTTTAAAAGACTTGTGCATGTAGCATGCAACATGGATGGCCCTCATCTCTCCAAGCACCTTTGCTCCTTTCTGATGCGTGTGTGTGTGCACTTGCATGGGCCATGCAATCTTCAACATCTTCATATTTATGTTGCAGATGCCTTCAAGAACTCTGCACAAGAAATAAAATGGTGTAGTATTTTTGTCCCTAATAATAAAATATAGTAACATATAATGATCAATAGAAATTACCTGAAAATTGTGTCGTGTAATATTTGTAGACGTATCTATGCCCACATCATCCCCCCTTTCTTGAAAACAAAGCCGTCCTCAGCTTTTATTTATCTGGAACACATCATAGAGCAAAGCAAAAATAGATGCAACACATATAGACCATTGCAACGGCATTAGCGCATCAGGGTGTGATAATTTTGTAATAACGCCATTATGAATATCATGACAAATTTTATCCCACACATAGTCTATATATGAATGATACGGATGCAAATTAACTATTTGAGCACACGGTATATCCAGAGCACAAGTTGGGACATTGAATGGAAAATTTTCAGAATTGATGGCAAGCATAGTGTAGGTAGTACGATCCGATGATTTAGCCTTCTCATTATTTATTATTTCACCGGGGGTCATGGGAAGCAAATTAATGGTTTTTCCTTCAAACACGAGAGTATACGAATTTGTTCTACCATGATGGGTGACACTATTATCATATTGCCAAGGTCGACCTAACAATAAAGAACAAGCTTGCATAGGAGCGACATCACAGTCAACAAAATCATGGTACGAACCAAGTGTAAAATGGACTCTCACACGACGTGTTACCTTCAACTTACCACAGTCGTTGAACCATTGGATGTAATATGGATGGGGGTGTCTCGTAGTGGTGAGGCAAAGCTTCTCTACCATTTCAATACTCGCCAAATTATTGCAGTTTCCACCATCAATGATCACACGAACAGAATGCCCTTTGACAACAAACTTAGTTTGAAAAAGATTATGGCGTTGAGGCATCTCATCATGCCCCACCTGGGCACTAAGTACGCGCATGATTACAAGGCTTGGGTACTGATCTGCCATCTCAGCATTAATATGTATCTCATCCGTGTCATGCTCCTTAGAGTCACCTGCATTATTAGTGGCAAGCATAGCACGTGTATCTTCATCCAAATCACTAGTAGAAGAGTACTCACCATCTTCCTGCACAATGAATGTTCGTTTATTTGGAAAGTCCTTCATCAAGTGCCCGCCACCTTTGCATATATGACACTTCATGTCTCTTGTGCGTCCAGACGAGGTGGTGGGTGCTAGAGATATTGCTTTCGAAGTCACAGAGGATTGTGGAGCTGATTTTGAACTTGTTGGGAATGCACCATTGTTCGAGTTATGTGGTGTTGCCTCGGTAGTGGGTGGGATAGTTGGAGAGTGTGTCCATGATGAGTGACGACCTGCAGAAAAGTTACCTCGTCCCTTGTTGTGTCGTCCCTGTACTTCCCTTTCAGCTTTACAAGCAAAATGAAACAAACGAGTAATAGAATTGTACTCCTTATAGTCCAATATATCCTGAATATCACGATTCAAACCACCTAAAAATCTAGCCATCATAGCATCGTCGGTTTCAACTCAGCCACATCGCACTAAGCCGTTTGCAATTCTTGATAATAATCCTCTACAGAGCTGCTACCTTGTTTTAAACGTTGCAATTCATTTAGTTTATCACGAGCATAATATGAAGGAACATAACGTTGTCGCATAGCTCGTTTTAAAACATCCCAAGTAGTAGGTATATTATTTGCATTAATACGACAATATTCACTCCACCACATGGAAGCAAAGTTTGTAAATTCACTAGTGGCTGCCCTAACTCTTTGGTTCTCAGGAATATCATGACATGAAATTTTTTGTTCAACAGAAAGTTCCCAGTCAAGATAAACATCTGGATTATATTTACCATTGAAAGCAAGCATAGTAAATTTGATTTTGGCACTAGAGTGTTCATAATCTCTAACATCATACCTGGGTTGGCCTCGTGCCATACCATGACAGTTGAAACGTAGTTGTCGATGAGCACGGCCATTGTGGTGGTTGACTATTTGGTCGTCTTCGGTGTCACCAGAATAATCCTCGTAGTTGTCCCCATGTTGCTCGACGCGGGGAGGAATTTGTTGGTGCTGGTTTATGGTGGCGGCATCAGTGGCAGTAGCTGGGTGTTGTGGATGACCCATGGGCACACGCCGAGCTCGCGAAATAGCGCCGCCACCCGTGGAGTTGCGAGGATCAGCATAGTTGTTGATGGGGGGTGCAGTCCGCAACTCGTCAAGACGTGACAAGATGTCCTTTAGCTGTGTGTTTGCAACACCCTGTGCATCCTCTATGGCCTTGAGCCTTTCTTCGGTCGCAATCTGAGCACCCTCAAGTTGGGCAAGACGCTCGCTAGTGACTTTCACATCCGCGGTGAGACCCTCAAGTGTGGGCTGATCCTGTGCCATTGTTAGTGAACGAGAAAAAAAACAATGTATAATCCCTATCAACTAACAGGATGTGGTGGACAAAATTCGCTCACACTCAAACTTAGTATCAAATTCTTACTTGTTCTTACCAATGCAACATGTGGTGATCGACGCGTTCATGTTGGCTTCAAACGACCGATGAAGATTGGATGGAGCGATAACCAGGAATCAGTAGTGTCAGTACCTGTACTTATTGGTAGGAAAAAGTGTAGCTTGGCAAAGGTTTCTCAACTCACAATATCAGTGGCACAATTTAGCAAAAAACAATGCAAGTTGAATAATTGCTCAAACTTCTAACTAGTGCTGGCAGTCGACTAGTAAGAGAGAAAACAATCTAAGGCCAGATACTGAATCAAGGGAGTGAAAACCGAATGAAAATATGTGACAGCTTTAAGTAGCTAGATATAAGTGAAGTATAAACGAGTGTATGACAAAGCTCGAAAATATATAATAGATGGAGCGGCGATCGCAAGAAAAATAATGTCCAGAGTAGCTAAACAGTCCCAAAAAATATGCTAGCCGGCCTGATCTTTTTTTTCTCTCAACTTTCTTTTTGTTCTTTTTTTTTTGCTATTTTCCCCTATTTTTCTTCTCTTTTTTTTTCTTTTTTTGTCTTTTTTTACCAGGCCGTACGTGTATACTCCAGATTAGCTACAAGATGTAAACAAAAGATAAAGATGCAACCGAAGTGACCAGGTGACGTACTACTCCAGTAAAAATTAAAGGCAAGTGTGGTTAGGCAACAACAAACGTGCAACAGTAGCAGGTAGCGTTGTCTGGACTCAGGAGTAGTCTTGGTGGAGTACTGCGAAGCAACGTGCAGTTAGGGACGCGACAAGCGGACAGGCGGCAGGCGCGAGAATCGGCAAGAGGTGAAACAGGCCGATGCAATCTTGCTTTGTTTTTCTCAGATTAGGAATGAGCTTGCGGTAGAAAAGGTAGGGCGGACAAAAACAGATTGATCTAGTAGATGATTTTCTCCCAAACAAATCTAAACCAGCACTAGTATTAGATGAATGCAACCAAAAATTCAACTATACAAATACTAGATGCAAAAATTGCTAGAGGCTAAAAAGGTAGGTGCAGCGGATGAACTAATATATTTTTTTGGCTTTTTTTGGGTTGTAGGACTAAAATCAATCTAATCTAATAAAACTGTAAATCTCTCACCGATGAACCTGAAAACTGATACCACTTGATGTGCACTGGGGACCCGATCTTTCGATGAGAGGAAGATAACTACGATTTTGGGTGGGACTTGACCCTCACGATCCGGCTACCAACCGTACAGGAAGAACCGTACACGACTGATATCCACGGCAATCGCTGAACCAACTCCACGGCGTTATCGACCGAGCCAACAACGCGATCGACCTATCCACGAAGGATTTTTCCTGCAAGCAAATCGAAGAACATGCAAGAAAATAATAGCCAAGCAATCTCAAAATTACGAATATGCTATATGGGATTAATCTCATAAGATGGGGTTCCGATAGGATGTCTTGACGGTCGCACTAGCCGCTACAAGCAAAGACAAATAAAAGTAGCAATAGCTAAACTTCTCTAAACAAAACCCGAGTCTAAACCCTAATCTATACTAAGTATTTATTATACGCGGCCGCCGCCTAACTGTGGCGCTGCGCGTCGACGTGTCCAGCGTGGACTGCTACGCGTCGAAGGAAAAGTTCACTAGGAGCCGGCCCATATGTTTGACCGGATATTAGGCCTTCTGGGACTAATTCCTTCTTTAATCAATGAGATGGGCTGGTGTGCACGTAGCTTCTCTGGTCCATTAAGTCTAATCCTTCTTCTCTTCTTTTGTATTTTAAAAGACTTGTGCATGTAGCATGCAACATGGATGGCCCTCATCTCTCCAAGCACCTTTGCTCCTTTCTGATGCGTGTGTGTGTGCACTTGCATGGACCATGCAATCTTCAACATCTTCATATTTATGTTGCAGATGCCTTCAAGAACTCTGCACAAGAAATAAAATGGTGTAGTATTTTTGTCCTTGATAATAAAATATAGTAACATATAATGATCAATAGAAATTACCTGAAAATTGTGTCGTGTAATATTTGTAGACGTATCTATGCCCACATCATTAGGCGAAGCCCTGCGTCAGTAGAACATCATCACCGTCATCACACCGTTGTGCTGACAAAACTCTCCCTCAACACTCGGCTGGATCGGAGCTCGAGGGACGTTACCGAGTGGAACGTGTGCAGAACTTGGAGGTGCCGTACGTTCGGTACTTGGATCGGTCAGATCGTGAAGACGTACGACTACATCAACCGCGTTGTGCTAACGCTTCCGCTTTCGGTCTACGAGGGTATGTGGACAACACTCTCCCCTCTCGTTGCTGTGCATCACCATGACCTTGCGTGTGCGTAGGAATTTTTTTGAAATTGCTACGTTCCCCAACAGTATTTCCCTCAATTTTTTAGAACCAAGGTATCAATCCAATAGGAGGCTACGCTCGAGTCCCTCGTACCTACACAAAAACAATAGCTCAACGCAACCAACGCGCTTAGGGGTTGTTAATCCCTTCACGGTCACTTACAGATCTGATAGAGATGATAAATAATATTTTTTTGGTATTTTCGGTATAGAGATGCAAAGTAAATAAAGTACTCCCTCCGCCCCGAAAAACATGTCGCACGCGTAGTTCACTGGTAATTTTACAAAAAAGACCTCACAGTTTCAAAACCATCTCAAACAAGTCCCTCCGCCATCGTCTTCTTCCTCCGCCGTCACGCGCGTGTCGCCAGGGGCCGGCGCCGCCCAGCTGCGCGATTCGTCGCCCACCAGGAAGTGATCTGCTGCCGTCGCTGCATACCTGCGCCGTCGCCGCCATCGCCAAGTACCTGCTTCACCGCCGCCCAATCCTGTGCCGCCACGATCTCCTCCCGCCGCGATTACCCGCGGCGTTGCCAGAACTTCCCGGCACCATCCGGTGGACCAGGAGCTCCTGCTCGTCCTCCTCGAGCTCCCGTGCATCCTCCTCGAGCTCCCGCGTCTCCTGCTTGAGATCCCGCGCGTGCGCCGCTGCGATCCCTCCAGCTGTGATCCCCTACTGGCGTCGCCGGAACCTGCCTCCATGATTCGATGGACCAGGACCTCACGCTCGTCCTCCTCTATATCCCGTGAGTCCTCCTCGAGCTCCCGCGTGTCGCCGTGCTGCTCCTTCTCACTTGCCCCCGCGCCCGCGCAGCTGCTTCTCCCCTGCCCGTGCACAACTGGGTTGAAATTGAACCTGTGCGTCGTGCTCTACGTGCTGCTAGGTGGAGCTCTACGTGCTGCCCGTGCACAGCTGGGTGGAGCTCTACATGATGCTGCTATTGCTCCTCTGTCGTGCTGCTGCTGATCTTCTGCACTGTGGGAGAACCTGAACCTGAACCCAAGCGCACAGCTGGGTTGAAATTGAACCTGATCTTCTGCTCGTGGGTTCCTCTGCGTCGAACCTGATCTTCTGCCCGTGCTCCTCCGTTTGCACAACTGGGTTCCTTTGCCTGTGCTGCTGCTGATCCAAGTGAAGCCGTGCCGTGCTCGTCTGCACTCTAAAGAAGGTAGTCCATCCGAATACTGCTACCTGAAAGTTAGTGAAATGGTTTAATGTTAACTGAATCATGACAATGCCAATCATGGAGTAAATTCAGTTGCTAACTTAAAATTCATGGAGTACATTCATTATACAGAAAATGTTGCTGATCATTGTGAACAGAATCATGATGGTTGTTAACTAAAAATTATTGAAGAAACTACTGCTGATCATGGAGTACTTGTGTTGCTTGCTTAATTTGCTGATCTGCTGGTGTTGCTTGCTTGCTTAATCTGCTGCTCCATTTTATTCAATGGTAGAGCTACTCCATTTTATTCCATTTTACCAAGCAATATTGGAGTACTTTGCTTCATACAGCTGCTACTCCAAATTCAGTATGAAAAATTAACAATAGGTTCATTTGCTAAATTAACAGTAATCCATTTTAAGCTACTGAATCTACTCTAGCTACTCCATTTTAAACTACTGAAGCTACTGAAGCCTTTTGCCAAACATGACTGCACTTTAGGATCCAAAGCTGGGATTACACCTAACCATCATACTGAGAAAAACATATGCTGATCCAAAACTTGAAGTACTCCTTGTGGATTTGTCTCTTTTAGAAAAACTGGAATGTTCTGTTCATGCCAAATGGTGATATGTACATGTCGCAACATTAATATAGGATATCCTTTTATTCTATAGCTATGTTCATTGGGATGGTCATTTTTATTTCTCTAAAAACGAAACAATGAATACTCCTTTCTGGAGTAATTTGTGTTACTGAAGAAGTACATGTGCTTTTCTTAATTCAGAACTGCACATCATTGTTATCACAAGAGTGGATAGCAACAAATACTCCATTTTATTCACAGTGTACACCAAATTTATTTATAGTGTGCACCAAATGGAGTACACTGCAAAATTCACAAGGAGATTAAAATATCAGGAGCTTTTATTCACAGTGTACACCAAATTAATTTTCTTGACACTTTTCTACCATAGGCATGGTACTATGAGCAAGTAAATTCAGCAAAACTACTCTAACTAGAGTAAAATTCTGTTAACTACTCTAACTAGAGAAAATGGCTTATGGTTAGAGCAAAGTGTAGAAATGGTGCCATGGCACCTACTTCTTGTTTGACTTGCATACTCATTTTGTGTGTGTGTATATTCTTGTTATGGTACCATGGTGTACTCATCTTTTGTCATTGATGGCAGGAAACATAACTATGGATTTGAACTTGATGCTTCAAAAGGAAGAACATGAAACTATTGATTTGAACTTGATGCCTCAAGAGGAAGACGATGAAGGTATTAATTTGAATTGGATCCCTGAACAGGAGGAACCTCAAGTGGCAGAGAATGGAACTATGGATTTGAACTTGATGCCTCAAGAGGAAGATGATGAAGCTATTAATTGGATGCCTCAAGAAGATGAAGGGAAAGAGGATGAAGCTCAAGAGGAAGAGGATGAAGTTATCAATTGGATACTTCAAGAGAAGAGAAGAGAATTGTCAGATAAGGAGAGGCATGGTGTTTACTTCGCCTTGCTGGTAATCGAGCTCAGAGATGGATCTGTTCAACCAGATGACAACCTGCTAGTCTCAAACCTGTTGGACATAAGTGTACGATCTATTGAAAGAATCTGGGAAGAAGCCAAAAAGCAAATTGCCGATGGCAAAGAAGTAGATGTCTCAAGCAAGAAGCCGGGAAGATCTGGCCGAAAGAGAAAGGAGCTAGATCTAGAGAGGACCTTGTCGGTGTCAAAACCGGCGGATCTCGGGTAGGGGGTCCCGAACTGTGCGTCTAGGCCGGATGGTAACAGGAGGCAGGGGACACGATGTTTTACCCAGGTTCGGGCCCTCTTGATGGAGGTAAAACCCTACGTCCTGCTTGATTAATATTGATGATATGGGTAGTACAAGAGTAGATCTACCACGAGATCAGAGAGGCTAAACCCTAGAAGCTAGCCTGTGGTATGATTGTATGTTATGATTGTCGTCCTACGGACTAAAACCCTTCGGTTTATATAGACACCGGAGAGGGTTAGGGTTACACAAGGTCGGTTACAAAGGAGGAGATATCCATATCCGTATTGCCTAGCTTGCCTTCCACGCCAAGTAGAGTCCCATCCGGACACGAGACGAAGTCTTCAATCTTGTATCTTCATAGTCTAACAGTCCGGCCAATGGAGATAGTCCGACTGTCCGGAGACCCCCTAATCTAGGACTCCCTCAAACCTCAACAATCCCACCGAATAAAAGAAGAACAATTTGATCTCTAGAACGGTCTCTAGGTGTGGCCCGATCGACCCTACATAAGAGGTTCCAGTTGAAGCGCTCTTGTTCGACAGGATCCTCTGGTACAGCGAATTCATCGTCGCCGAGGCTTGCCTCGTCTTCGGAGGGGGGCATGTGATTGTCATCCTCCTCCTCTCCGTCTGCCGCTCTCTCAGGAGAGTTGACTCCTCCATCCTCCTGCTCTAAATCTTGCTGGAGGGGTTTGTTGTTTTCTTCGATGGTAGTAGGAGCCATCAAGCCTAACGGCGACGACACAGAGGAACTCTCAATGAAAGCACCAATGTCGGTGTCAAAACCGGCGGATCTCGGGTAGGGGGTCCCGAACTGTGCGTCTAGGCCGGATGGCAACAGGAGGCAGGTGACACGATGTTTTACCCAGGTTCGGGCCCTCTTGATGGAGGTAAAACCCTACGTCCTGCTTGATTAATATTGATGATATGGGTAGTACAAGAGTAGATCTACCACGAGATCAGAGAGGCTAAACCCTAGAAGCTAGCCTATGGTATGATTGTATATTATGATTGTCGTCCTACGGACTAAAACCCTTCGGTTTATATAGACACCGGAGAGGGTTAGGGTTACACAAGGTCGGTTACAAAGGAGGAGATATCCATATCCGTATTGCCTAGCTTGCCTTCCACGCCAAGTAGAGTCCCATCCGAACACGAGACGAAGTCTTCAATCTTGTATCTTCATAGTTTAACAGTCCGGCTAATGGAGATAGTCCGGCTGTCCGGAGACCCCCTAATCCAGGACTCCCTCAGTAGCCCTTGAACCAGGCTTCAATGATGATGAGTCCGGCACGCAGTATTGTCTTCGGCATTTCAAGGCGGGTTCCTTCTCCGAATACATCACAGAAGAATTTGAATACGAGGATAGTATCCGACCCTGCAAAATAAGTTCCACATTCCACCGTAGAGAGAATAAAATTTTTGCAGATCTAATTTGCTGGCTTGTTTTGGCAGCATGACGTTACGTCATGGCCCGGTGATTATTCGAACCATTTCTTTCAACCAGCCCCACACATAACGCGAGACAGTTTTTCGACACGTCTTGTCAAAGCAGAGATCGTGTCCCCTTATTACGGGATTCTCATCAATACGGGCGTGGGTAACCCAACCGCGCCATCAATTGCAGCGCTTGGGGGATAAGCGAGTTTTACCAGGCAAGTGGGGACGCTTAGTTTCGTCCGCCCATATAAAGGGATAAGGATTCACCTTTCTATCCACGCCTTCTTCCTCCTTTGCTCATCCGTTTTCGCACACTCGAGCTCTAGCGCCCAAGTCCGCTCTTCCCAGCTCAACCTTCCCCAACCATGTCCGGAGCGGGAGGCAGGTGGATGGTCTCCTCCGTCACAGAGGGAGACATCAAAAAGCTGCGCGGAGCCGGATACTTAGCCGCGAACATCGCGCATCGGCTGCCCGCTGTGGGGCAGATCGTCCCTACCCCGGAACCTCACGAGAGGGTAGTTTTCCTTCACCACTTCCTCCGCGGACTAGGGTTTCCCCTGAACGAAATATGCCCTAGAGGCAATAATAAAGTTATTATTTATTTCCTTATATCATGATAAATGTTTATTATTCATGCTAGAATTGTATTAACCGGAAACATAATACATGTGTGAATACATAGACAAACAGAGTGTCACTAGTATGCCTCTACTTGACTAGCTCGTTAATCAAAGATGGTTATGTTTCCTAACCATGGACAAAGAATGGTTATTTGATTAACGGGATCACATCATTAGTTGAATGATCTGATTGACATGACCCATTCCATTAGCTTAGCACCCGATCGTTTAGTATGTTGCTATTGCTTTCTTCATGACTTATACATGTTCCTATGACTATGAGATTATGCAACTCCCGTTTGCCGAAGGAACACTTTGTGTGCTACCAAACGTCACAACGTAAATGGGTGATTATAAAGGAGCTCTATAGGTGTCTCCAATGGTAGATGTTGGGTTGGCGTATTTCGAGATTAGGATTTGTCACTCCGAATGTCGGAGAGGTATCTCTGGGCCCTCTCGGTAATGCACATCACATAAGCCTTGCAAGCACTGCAACTAATATGTTAGTTGTGAGATGATGTATTATGAAACGAGTAAAGAGACTTGCCAGTAACGAGATTGAACTAGGTATTGGATACCGACGATCGAATCTCGGGCAAGTAACATACCGATGACAAAGGGAACAACGTATGTTGTTATGCGGTCTGACCGATAAAGATCTTCGTAGAATATGTAGGAGCCAATATGGGCATCCAGGTCCCGCTATTGGTTATTGACCGGAGACGTGTCTCGGTCATGTCTACATTGTTCTCGAACCGTAGGGTCCGCACGCTTAAGGTTTCGATGACAGTTATATGATGAGTTTATGAGTTTTGATGTACCGAAGGAGTTCGGAGTCCCGGATGAGATCGGGGACATGACGAGGAGTCTCGAAATGGTCAAGACGTAAAGATCGATATATTGGACGACTATATTCGGACTTCGGAAAGGTTCCGAGTGATTCGGGTATTTTTCGGAGTACCGGAGAGTTACGGGAATTCGCTGGGAGAAGTATTGGGCCTTGATGGGCTTTAGTGGGAAGAGGAGAAAAGGCCTGCTGCGCCCCCCTTCCCTCTAGTCCGAATTGGAGTAGGGAAAAGGGGGCCGGCCACCTTTCCTACTCCTCCACTTCCTTCTCCCTTCCTCCCCTCTTGGCGGACTCCTGCTAGGACTTGGAGTCCTAGTAGGACTCCACATCCTGGCCGCGCCTAGCCTTGGCCGGCCTCCTCCTCCTCCATCCTTTATATACAGGGGCAGGGGGCACCCCATAGACACGCAAGTTGATCCACGTGGTCTATTCCTTAGCCGTGTGCGGTGCCCCCTGCCACCATGTTCCTCGATAATACTGTAGCGGAGTTTAGGCGAAGCCCTGCTGCTGTAGTTCATCAAGATCGTCACCACGCCGTCGTGCTGAGGAACTCTTCCCCGACACTTTGCTGGATCGGAGTTCGGGGATCGTCATCGAGCTGAACGTGTGCTCGAACTCGGAGGTGTCGTAGTTTCGGTGCTTGATCAGTTGGATCGTGAAGACGTACAACTACTTCCTCTACGTCGTGTCAGCGCTTCCGCAGTCGGTCTGCGTTGGGTACGTAGACAACACTCTCCCCTCTCGTTGCTATGCATCACATGATCTTGCGTGAGCGTAGGAATTTTTTTGAAATTACTACGAAACCCAACAGTGGCATCCGAGCCTAGGTTATTTATGTTGATGTTATATGCACAAGTAGAACACAAGTGAGTTGTGGACGATACAAGTCATACTGCCTACCAGCATGTCATACTTTGGTTCGGCGGTATTGTTGGACGAGACGACCCGGACCAACCTTACGCGTACGCTTACGCGAGACCGGTTCCCTTGACGTGCTTTGCACATAGATGGCTTGCGGGCGACTGTCTCTCCAACTTTAGTTGAACCAAGTATGGCTACGCCCGGTCCTTGCGAAGGTTAAAACGGAGTCTATTTGACAAACTATCGTCGTGGTTTTGATGCGTAGGTGAGATTGGTTCTTACTTAAGCCCGTAGCAGCCACGTAAAACTTGCAACAACAAAGTAGAGGACGTCTAACTTGTTTTTGCAGGGCATGTTGTGATGTGATATGGTCAAGGCATGATGCTGAATTTTATTGTATGAGATGATCATGTTTTGTAACCGAGTTATCGGCAACTGGCAGGAGCCATATGGTTGTCGCTTTATTGTATGCAATGCAATCGCGATGTAATGCTTTACTTTATTACTAAACGGTAGTGATAGTCGTGGAAGCATAAGATTGGCGAGACGACAACGATGCTACGATGGAGATCAAGGTGTCGCGCCGGTGGCGATGGTGATCATGACGGTGCTTCGGAGATGGAGATCACAAGCACAAGATGATGATGGCCATATCATATCACTTAAATTGATTGCATGTGATGTTTATCTTTTTATGCATCTTATCTTGCTTTGATTGACGGTAGCATTATAAGATGATCTCTCACTAAATTATCAAGAAGTGTTCTCCCTGAGTATGCACCGTTGCCAAAGTTCGTCGTGCCCAGACACCACGTGATGATCGGGTGTGATAAGCTCTACGTCCATCTACAACGGGTGCAAGCCAGTTTTTGCACAAGCAGAATACTCAGGTTAAACTTGACGAGCCTAGCATAGGCAGATATGGCCTCGGAACACGGAGACCGAAAGGTCGAGCGTGAATCATATAGTAGATATGATCAACATAATGATGTTCACCAATGAAATTACTCCATCTCACGTGATGATCGGACATGGTTTAGTTGATTTGGATCACGTGATCACTTAGAGGATTAGAGGGATGTCTATCTAAGTGGGAGTTCTTAAGTAATATGATTAATTGAACTTTAATTTATCATGAACTTAGTCCTGGTAGTATTAGCATATCTATGTTGTAGATCAATAGCTCGCGTTGTTGCTTTCATATGTTTATTTTGATATGTTCCTAGAGAAAATTGTGTTGAAAGATGTTAGTAGCAATGATGCGGATTGGATCCGTGATCTGAGGTTTATCCTCATTGCTGCACAGAAGAATTATGTCCTTGATGCACCGCTAGGTGACGGACCTATTGCAGGAGTAGATACAGACGTTATGAACGTTTGGCTAGCTCAATATGATGACTACTTGATAGTTTAAGTGCACCATGCTTAACGGCTTAGAATCGGGACTTCAAAGACGTTTTGAACGTCATGGACCATATGAGATGTTCCAGGAGTTGAAGTTAATATTTCAAGCAAATACCCGAGTTGAGAGATATGAAATCTCCAACAAGTTCTATAGCTAAAAGATGGAGGAGAATCGCTCAACTAGTGAGCATGTGCTCAGATTGTCTGGGTACTACAATCGCTTGAATCAAGTAGGAGTTAATCTTCCAGATAAGATAGTGATTGACAGAATTCTCTAGTCACCATCACCAAGTTAGTAGAACTTCGTGATGAACTATAATATGCAAGGGATAACGGAAACAACTCCCAAGCTCTTCGTGATGCTGAAATCAACGAAGGTAGAAATCAAGAAAAACATCAAGTGTTGATAGTTGACAAGATCACTAGTTTCAAGAAAAGGGCAGAGGGAAGAAGGGGAACTTCAAGAAGAACAGCAAGCAAGTTGCTGCTCAAGTGAAGAAGCCCAAGTCTGGTCCTAAGCCTGAGACTAAGTGCTTCTACTGCAAAGGGACTGGTCACTGGAAGCGGATCTACCCCAAGTGATTGGCGGATAAGAAGGATGGCAAAGTGAACATAAGTATATTTGATATACATGTTATTGATGTGTACTTTACTAGTGTTTATAGCAAACCCTCAGTATTTGATACTAGTTCAGTTGCTAAGATTAGTAACTCGAAACGGGAGTTGCAAAATAAACAGAGACTAGTTAAGGGTCAAGTGACGATGTGTGTTGGAAATGGTTCCAAGATTGATATGATCATCATCGCACACTCCCTATAATTTCGGGATTAGTGTTGAACCTAAATAAGTGTTATTTGGTGTTTTGCGTTGAGCATGAATATGATTTGATCATGTTTATTGTAATACGGTTATTCATTTAAGTAAGAGAATAAATTGTTGTTCTGTTTACATGAATAAAACCTTATATGGTTACACACCCAATGAAAATAGTTCGTTGGATCTCGATCGTAGTGATACACATAATCATAATATTGAAACCAAAAGATGCAAAGTTAATAATGATAGTGCAACTTATTTGTAGCACTGCCGTTTAGGTCATATTGGTGTAAAGCGCATGAAGAAACTCCATGCTGATGGGCTTTTGGAATCACTTGATTATGAATCAGTTGATGCTTGCGAACCATGCCTCATGGGCAAGATGACTAAGACTCTGTTCTTCGGAACAATGGAGCGAGCAACAGATTTGTTGGAAATCATACATACTGATGTATGTGGTTCTTTGAATATTGAGGCTCGCGACAGGTATCATTATTTTCTGATCTTCATAGATGATTTGAGCAGATATGAGTATATCTACTTGATGAAACATAAGTCTGAAACATTTGAAAAGTTCGAAGAATTTCAGAGTGAAGTGAAAAATCATCATAACAAGAAAATAAAGTTTCTACGATCTGATCGTAGAGAAGAGTATTTGAGTTACGAGTTTGGCCTTCAGTTAAAAACAATGTGAAATAGTTTCACTACTCATGCCACCTGGAACACCACAATGTAATGGTGTGTCCGAACGTCATAACCGTACTTTATTAGATATGGTGCGATCTATGATGTCTCTTACCGATCTACCACTATCGTTTTGGGTTTATGCATTAGAGACAGCTGCATTCACGTTAAATAGGGCACCATCTAAATCCGTTGAGGCGACACCGTATGAACTATGGTTTGGCAAGAAACCTAAGCTGTCTTTCCTTAAGTTTGAGGTTGCAATGCTTATGTGAAAAAGTTTCAACCTGATAATCTCAAACCCAAATCGGAGAAATGTGTCTTCATAGGATATCCAAAAGAAACTATTGGATACACCTTCTATCACAAGACCGAAGGCAAGACTTTTGTTGCTAAATTCGGAAACTTTCTGGAGAAGGAGTTTCTCTCGAAAGAAGTGAGTGGGAGGTAAGTAGAAAACTTGATAAGGTAATTGTACCTTCTCCCTTATTGGAAAGTAGTTCATCACAGAAATCTGTTCTTGTGACTACTACACCAATTAGTGAGGAAGCTAATGATGATGATCATGTAACTTCAGATCAAGTTACTACTGAATCTCGTAGGTAAACCAGAGTGAAATCCGCACCAGAGTGGTACGGTAATCCTGTTCTGGAAATCATGCTGCTAGATCATGATAAACCTACGAACTATGAAGAAGCGATGGTGAGCCCAGATTCCGCAAAGTGGCTTGAAGCCATGAAATCTGAGATGGGATCCATGTATGAGAACAAAGTATGGACTTTGGTTGACTTACCCGATGATCGGCAAGCAATTGAAAATAAATGGATCTTCAAGAAGAAGACTGACGCTGATGGTAATGTAACTGTCTACAAAGCTTGACTTGTCGCAAAAGGTTTTCGACAAAGTTCAAGGGGTTGACTACGATGAGACCTTCTCACCTGTAGCGATGCTTAAGTCTGTCAGAATCATGTTAGCAATTGCCGCATTTTATGATTATGAAATTTGGCAGATGGATGTCAAAACTACATTCCTGAATGGATTTCTGGAAGAAGAGTTGTATATGATGCAACCGGAAGGTTTTGTCGATCCAAAGGGAGCTAACAAAGTGTGCAAGCTCCAGCGATCCATTTATGGACTGGTGCAAGCCTCTCGGAGTTGGAATAAACGCTTTGATAGTGTGATCAAAGCATTTGGTTTTATACAGACTTTCGGAGAAGCCTGTATTTACAAGAAAGTGAGTGGGAGCACTACAGCATTTCTGATAAGTATATGTGAATGACATATTGTTGATCGGAAATAATGTAGAATTATTCTGTAAAGCATAAAGGAGTGTTTGAAAGAAGTTTTTCAAAGAAAGACTTCGGTAAAGCTGCTTACATATTGAGCTTCAAGATCTATAGAGATAGATCAAGACGCTTGATAAGTTTTTTTCAATGAGTACATACCTTGACAAGATTTTGAAGTAGTTCAAAATGGAGCAGTCAAAGAAAGAGTTCTTGCATGTATTACAAGGTGTGAAGTTGAGTAAGACTCAAAGCCCGACCACGGCAGAAGATAGAAAGAGAATGAAAGTCATTCCCTATGCCTTGGCCATAGGTTCTATAAAGTATGTCATGCTGTGCACTAGATCTATTGTATACCCTATGTTAAGCAAGGGAGTACAATAGTGATCTAGGAGTAGATCAATGGACAACGGTCAAAATTATCCTTACTGGAATAAGGATATGTTTCTCGATTATGGAGGTGACAAAAAGGTTCACCGTAAAGGGTTACGTCGATGCAAGTTTTGACACTGATCTGGATGACTCTAAGTCTCGATCTAGATACATATTGAAAGTGGGAGCAATTAGCTAGAGTAGCTCCGTGCAGAGCATTGTAGACATAGAAAATTGCAAAATACATAACAGATCTGAATATGAAAGACCGTTGACTAAGATTCTCTCACAAGCAAAACATGATCACACCTTAGTACTCCTTGGGTGTTAATCACATAGCGATGTGAACTAGATTACTGAATCTAGTAAACCCTTTGGGTGTTGGTCACATGGCGATGTGAACTATGGGTGTTAATCACATGATGATGTGAACTATCGATGTTAATCACATGGTGATGTGATCTAGATTATTGACTCTAGTGCAAGTGGGAGACTGAAGGAAATATGCCCTAGAGGCAATAATAAAGTTATTATTTATTTCCTTATATCATGATAAATGTTTATTATTCATGCTAGAATTGTATTAACCGGAAACATAATACATGTGTGAATACATAGACAAACAGAGTGTCACTAGTATGCCTCTATTTGACTAGCTCGTTAATCAAAGATGGTTATGTTTCCTAACCATGGACAAAGAATTGTTATTTGATTAACGTGATCACATCATTAGTTGAATGATCTGATTGACATGATCCATTCCATTAGCTTAGCACCCGATCGTTTAGTATGTTGCTATTGCTTTCTTCATGACTTATACATGTTCCTATGACTATGAGATTATGCAACTCCCGTTTGCCGGAGGAACACTTTGTGTGCTACCAAACGTCACAATGTAAATGGGTGATTATAAAGGAGCTCTACAGGTGTCTCCAATGGTAGATGTTGGGTTGGCGTATTTCGAGATTAGGATTTGTCACTCCGAATGTCGGAGAGGTATCTCTGGGCCCTCTCGGTAATGCACATCACATAAGCCTTGCAAGCACTGCAACTAATATGTTAGTTGTGAGATGATGTATTATGGAACAAGTAAAGAGACTTGCCAGTAACGAGATTGAACTAGGTATTGGATACCGACGATCGAATCTCGGGCAAGTAACATACCGATGACAAAGGGAACAACGTATGTTGTTATGCGGTCTGACCGATAAAGATCTTCGTAGAATATGTAGGAGCCAATATGGGCATCCAGGTCCCGCTATTGGTTATTGACCGGAGACGTGTCTCGGTCATGTCTACATTGTTCTCGACCGTAGGGTCCGCACGCTTAAGGTTTCGATGACAGTTATATGATGAGTTTATGAGTTTTGATGTACCGAAGGAGTTCAGAGTCCCGGATGAGATCGGGGACATGACGAGGAGTCTCGAAATGGTCGAGACGTAAAGATCGATATATTGGACGACTATATTCGGACTTCGGAAAGGTTCCGAGTGATTCGGGTATATTTTGGAGTACCGGAGAGTTACGGGAATTCGCTGGGAGAAGTATTGGGCCTTGATGGGCTTTAGTGGGAAGAGGAGAAAAGGCCTGCTGCGCCCCCCCCTTCCCTCTAGTCCGAATTGGACTAGGGAAAAGGCCGGCCACCTTTCCTACTCCTCCACTTCCTTCTCCCTTCCTCCCCTCTTGGTGGACTCCTGCTAGGACTTGGAGTCCTAGTAGGACTCCACATCCTGGCAATGGTGGGCAAGATGCCCAACATCATATGGCTCGAAGGCTCCTTCGTGGAGACAATAAAGGGATGGCAATCGGCGTGGTTCTACATCACCGAGCCGCGCGACGCCAAATGGGCGGTAGCCCCTGAGTTTCTATCCGGATTCCCAACACGGGTCACTTCCTGGAAAGAGAAGGGCTTGTCGTGGGGTTCATCGGTGGAGCTGGATGGACTCCAGAAATGTATCCGGAGTATGGCGAGCAAGAAGCTCAAGCTTGTCAACATAGTCCAAGTTATGCTCATCCGCCGGATCCTCCCGTGTCAACAACGGGATTTTACCTTGTGGGAGTTCGACCCGGCCCAGCACCAGACTTTGAGCGAGCTCTTCGATACGACGCACAAGGACGTATGGAACGTGCTGTTCAAGGGCGCCGAGGTCCCCCCCTTCTCGTGCCGAGGACCGCGGACTAAGCGCAAAGCGTCTAGCACGTTCGGTGAGTTCAATACATCCCGTAGGACATTTATTTTCCCTAGCTTAATAATGCGTAGGGTCTAATCTCCATGCCTTTGATAGGACTGGGTGGAGATGTCGGGGCAGATTAACTGTCCGGCCCCTTTGCCCGAAGACACTGCGAGTGCTCTCCTGATGGAGATGCTGGCTCCAGCTCCTTACAAGGTGCCGGAGAAGACCAAGAAGGCCAAGGGAGCCCGAAAGAGTTCCCGACGCCAAGTATTATCGGACTCATCGTCCGATAACTCAGCGACACACTCTTCCCCTGAAGACGAGGAGGAAGAAGAAGATGCTCCCCCTCCAGGCGGGGGAGACAAGAAAAGGAAGGCCGCCCAACTGGGGAGGCCGAAGGGTCCAAGAAGGGGAGGAGTCTCCTTCCGGACAGTTCCACCGCCGCCGATGAGGGCGAGGACGAGTGGTTGCCCCGGGCCAAGCCCCTGGGGAGATCGTATGTATTCGGATACCAGAGTAATTCATAGCATTCTTTTGTCGCACTGCTTTCCCTAACGCCGAACATGATTATGCAGGCCGCCGCGAACCAGCATCGATGTATCATCGGACGGCTCCCTGGGCTCGTCGGACATGGACAGCGATCCAGTCCCGACCGCCACCTCCCCTCATCCTGCCGACGACGCTGAGGTGTTGTCTCAAGAGGCACCGGATCAAGGGGAGACAGCCCCAGAGGCGCCTCAAGGCGACCTTTCGGACTCCGGGAGCCGAGGGGACGGGGCCCCTGAGAGCTCCGAGTTCGGCCCTCAGCCGAACACCGCGCCGAAACCTCCAGCGGTTCCGGGCTTGGGCAGGCAGCCTCCTTCTAAGAGGGGCATGCCTGTGCCGGTGACCTCTGTCCATCCAGAGGCGCCGGACAGTCTGCTGGAAGCGCTTCGCAGCGCTTCCATCGACGAGGAGCACCGCACTATCATGAGTGCGGTGATCCAAAAGGTTCAGTCCGCCAAGAGCGGATTGACTGAAGCCTATGCCAGCCTTCTAACAGGCTTCGAGGTAACTGTTTTAAAATATAGTAGAAATATTACCACATAGATAGTAGCCCCTGATGCTTTGTTCAGTGTTCACAAAGAAAAGCCGAACAAAGGATCGAATAATATCGCAGGAGTTGAATATAAGTGTGTCAATATGCATATGCAGGCTTCGCTGCTGGCGTCCGCCGCACTGACTGCGGAGGTCGCCGTACTGAAGCAGGACCTCGAGGGGTCCAGGAAAGAGCTCGGCCTTGCCAAGAGGCAGCTCGAGGAGAACAAGGGTAAGTAATACCCTATCTTATGTATATATATAAAAGAGGACGCAATTGCAAAATGACAGGATCATCGTATGATTGCCAGGGGCCACGACCGAGGTGGCGACCCTGAAGCAAGTGCTAACCAAGGCCGAAGATACAGCGGCCAAGGAGCGCACCGAGCGAGAGAAGCACGAGGCTCAGGTGGGCGAGGTGCAGCAAGAGCTCCAGGCTCTTGTGGCGAAGCACGAGGCATTGGAGCTTGACTCCAAGACGCAGGAGTCTGAGCTTGCCGCGGCCCTCGAGAGTGTGAAAAGTGCCAAGGCCGAAGCCCAAAAGGCCCTCCAAGAGATCGACGCAGTGAAGAAGATAGCGGCGGGTAAGGCTTTCTATATGCAAAGCAAGCATGTAAAAGTAAATTACCGATTACTTACCCGGATCCGGAGCTCTTCAGGAGCATTCGTAGATTTGCCCTGCAGTGTGTCCAATGCCGCACAATTTTACCAAGCCGACGACGGAAGATCGACGGAGAAGCTGTTCTGGTCTCAGTATGCTGAGGCCGAACATCCGGTGCCAATGAGCGACCAGCTGAAGCAGATGGTCGAGCTACATAAGGCGGCCGATCAGGCCATGTAGAGCTTTATAGTCCGGCTGTGGACTGGCGACGCCCTTCCGAACAGCTTCTTCGGCCCGGTGAGGCGGCTTGTGGATGCCTGCCCGCGGCTGGAGGTCATCAAGCGATCTGTCTGCATTGAAGGTGCATGACGGGCTTTCGCCCGTGTGAAATTGCAGTGGGTCAAGCTAGACGCCGTGAAGCTGATCAAGGAGGGGCCGCCAGAGGGCAAGGAGCACCGCCACCCCGAGATGTACTACGAGGGTGTTCTGCCGGGTGCCCATCTCATCGCGGACGAGTGTTCAAAAGATGTAATATTTGAGTAAACTTGCTCGTTTTATCCTATATTTATGAAAACTTGTTTCATATGCGCTATGCAACGCTTGTTTGAATTTAAAATATTACCTTCTGTTTGGCTGTTTATCCAATCTGAGAGATGGCTAGTCCTCGGCTTCTGCCCCCATGCCACGAGTGCTGGGGTGTTCGGGATAAACCTGAGCACTCTTGTTCCCATATTTGGGTCCTTCGAGGGAGGTGCTCAGCACAACGAACAAGGCAACCGGACTAATAATACTTTATCACTCTCACTTAGCCATAGAATTCTATAATTTTAAATTTCGGCGAAGCCCCTGGTATTCGGAAGGCCGAATTCGGGGTGCGATACACGCCTGTAAGCCGGAAAGGGCCGGCCCCTCGCCCTAAGCGGCATAAGTCTTTAGGGACTCGAAAAACCTCGCCGAACAGCGACCAGTCTCTCGCCTTATCATGACAGTCAGTTTTAGCTTTCTCTACTGAGGTGCTAAGCCCGGCAGAACCGGGGCACAATCGCAGTAGTTCTCCTAGCGCCACCTTAGCCGATAGAGCGGAACGTAAGGTACCAAAATATAGGAGCCGGGCAAACCCAACATTTGACCAAAGACATGATTCGGAGCTGATGCATATAATGCTATAAGTTCGGGGTGCCGCACTTGTAAAAGTGTTCGGACTTTTCACACCGCATTGTGGGGTACGTAAGCTCCTAGTGTATTGGTCGTACCATAGTGTACGGTTGCAAGACGTCATTAATGAACACACACACACACACATATATATATATATATAACAAGAATGCAATAATAGTCATAATGTCATGCATTATTTATTAAAAAATTGCGTTAAAGCAGAGTGATATAGATAGTGCGAAAAGCAAAGAGTAGGACTATGTCCCTTCCAAGGGCAAGCTGAGGAATGATATTAAATTGAATATTTCATTTGTTACTGTAATCAACCTGGGAATTCCGTGATATAACGTAGCTGTCTGCCTCCTTGGTTGTTGCATCATGTGTTCGGCAATAGTGCTGCCGGACAGTGTTTCCAGAGATTGAGGTCCTGAAAGAAAAGGAAAAATAACCAAACGGGAAGCCCCTAGTGCGGTTTAGGCCGCGGCTTGGGGCGTGCCGCAGTTGTGCCCCCTCCCAACCTGTGCCCATGGCATTTTTAATGTGTAATTATGTACGTGTGGCACGAGTTTCGTCGCTAGGATGGGATTGGGGTGGCCGCCGTATTGCTACGCGAGCTCAGATCGCGCCAGGCGGTCTATTTGCCGATTGCCTCGAGCGCGCCTGAAGGTGTCCGGGCTGTGAAGCGCCGAACTGGTTGATTGCCTTGAGAGGCTGCTTTCCGTTTCTGCTGCGAGGGCTGCGGTGTGCTCCTCGGTTCGGAGAGAGTGCTCTGTGTTTCCATTGACTGTAATAACTCCGCGAGGTCCTGGCATCTTGAGCTTGAGGTATGCATAATGCGGTACCTCATTGAATCTAGCAAATGCGGTTCGCCCGAGCAATGCATGATAACCACAGCGGAAGGGGACTATATCGAAGATTAACTCTTCGCTTCGGAAGTTATCCGGGGATCCGAAGACCACTTCCAGTGTAATTGAGCCTGTGCAATGGGCCTCTACACCTGGAATGACGCCCTTAAAGGTCGTTTTGGTGGGTTTGATCCTTGAGGGGTCTAACCCATTTTGTGCACTGTGTCCTGATAAAGCAGGTTCAGGCTGCTGCCGCCGTCCATAAGGACTCGAGTGAGGTTAAATCCGTCGATGATTGGGTCTAGGACCAGTGCGGCGAATCCACCATGACGGATACTAGTGGGTGGTCCCTGCGATCGAAGGTGATCGGACAGGAGGACCAAGGGTTGAACTTTGGGGCGACTGGCTCCAACGCATATACGTCCCTGAGCGCACACTTCCGCTCCCTCTTGGGGATGTGGGTTGCGTATATCATGTTCACCATCCACACTTGCGGGGGAAACCTCTTCTGTCCTCCAGTGTGCGGCTGCCGGGGCTCCTCCTCGTCATCGCTATGCGGCCCATTGTCCTTGTTTTCGACAATTAACTTGCCGGCCTGCTTGAACACCCAACAATCCCTGTTGGTGTGATTGGCTGGCTTGTCTGGGGTGCCGTGTATTTGACATGAGCGATCGAGTATACGGTCCAAGCTGGACGGACCCAGCGTACTTTGTTTGAATGGCTTTTTCCGTTGACCGGGTTTAGAGCCTTTGAATCCGGCATTGACTACCGTATTCTTAGTATTTTCACTATTAATGCGGCGCTTATGCTTGTTGCGACGTGACCTGCTATTGCCGTCCTTGGTATCTGAGGTACCATGGTTCTTTGATATGTTATTACTGCGAGCCAGCCAGCTGTCTTCTCCCGCACAAAAGCGGGTCATGAGCGTCGTGAGGGCTGCCATAGATTTCGGCTTTTCCTGACCAAGGTGTCGGGCTAGCCACTCGTCTCGGATGTTGTGCTTGAAAGCCGCTAAGGCCATCCGGACAGTCGATGATTTGATTTTTCTTTGTAAGGAACCGAGTCCAGAATTGCCTGGCCGACTCTTTTGGCTGCTGAATTATGTGGCTCAAATCATCGCCGTCTGGTACCTGCACATAAGTGCCCTGAAAGTTGTCGAGGAATGCGGCTTCCAGATCTTCCCAACAGCTAATGGAGTCCGCTGGCAAGCTGTTAAGCCAATGCCGCGCTGGTCCTTTGAGCTTTAGTGGGAGGTATTTGATGGCGTGTAAGTCATCGCCGCGGGCCATGTGGATGTGGAGGAGGAAGTCCTCAATCCATACTGCGGGATCTGTTGTGTCGTCGTATGATTCAATATTTACAGGTTTGAAACCTTCTGGGAATTGATGTTCCATTACTTCGTCTGTGAAGCATAAGGGGTGTGTGGCGCCTCTGTATTGGGCTATATCTCGACGCATCTCGAATGGGTCTTGCCCGCTGTGTTTGGCCCGGCCGGATTTGCTTTTACTGTATCTGGCGTGATGTTTGTCGTCTCGCAGACTGGTGCGCCCTCGTGATACATAGATCGATCTTGAATGCTTTGCCTTGTCCTCCAATATGTCTCGCAGGTCTGGCGTATCTCCCCATGCCTTTTTATTTGAATGGCGTTGGGGTGGAGGCTGAGCTTTTGGCGGGAATGCCTCTCTATCGCGGCCACGAGGTGGCCGATCAGCTGTCTCATACGCTTCTTCCTCCAGTCGGGGTAGTAACCTGCGCCTTGGGTAACTCTTGGAGGGGCGCTCGAGTTTATATTCCTCGGCCGCGAGGACTTCAGTCCATTTGTCAGCTAGCAGATCTTGATCAGCTTGAAGCTGTTGCTGCTTTTTCTTCAGGCTATTTGCCGTGGCCATAAGCCGACGCTTGAAGCTCTCCTGTTCGACAGGATCCTCTGGTACGGCGAATTCATCATCGCCGAGGCTTGCCTCGTCTTCGGAGGGGGGCATGTGATTGTCATCCTCCTCCTCTCCGTCTGCCGCTCTCTCGGGAGAGCTGGCTCCTCCATCCTCCTGCTCTAAATCTTGCTGGAGGGGTTTTTTGTTTTCTTCGATGGTAGTAGGAGCCATCAAGCCTAACGGCGATGACACAGAGGAACTCTCAATGAAAGCACCAATGTCGGTGTCAAAACCGGCGGATCTCGGGTAGGGGGTCCCGAACTGTGCGTCTAGGCCGGATGGTAACAGGAGGCAGGGGACACGATGTTTTACCCAGGTTCGGGCCCTCTTGATGGAGGTAAAACCCTACATCCTGCTTGATTAATATTGATGATATGGGTAGTACAAGAGTAGATCTACCACGAGATCAGAGAGGCTAAACCCTAGAAGCTAGCCTATGGTATGATTGTATGTTATGATTGTCGTCCTACGGACTAAAACCCTTCGGTTTATATAGACACCGGAGAGGGTTAGGGTTACACAAGGTCGGTTACAAAGGAGGAGATATCCATATCCGTATTGCCTAGCTTGCCTTCCACGCCAAGTAGAGTCCCATCCGGACACGAGACGAAGTCTTCAATCTTGTATCTTCATAGTCTAACAGTCCGGCCAATGGAGATAGTCCGGCTGTCCGGAGACCCCCTAATCCAGGACTCCCTCAGACCTCAACAATCCCACTGAATAAAAGAAGAACAATTCGATCTCTAGCACGGTCTCTAGGTGTGGCCCGATCGACCCTACATAAGAGGTTCCAGTTGAATGAGCTCAACCGCATCACAAGCACCGTGAAGCCTCACCTCAAGCTAGAGAACAAGCTTGCGAGATTGAAATTTTGTATGTCCATGGTCGATGACAATTCGATCTCAACTTCTCGGGCTATGTTCAAACCAATGACGAATATGGTTCACATCGATGAGAAGTGGCTTGACATGACGAGAGTGAAGAATAGTTACTATGTACTTCCAGGAGAGCCTGAACCAAAGCGCACCGTGTCAAACACTCACATCATTGGGAAGGTAATGTTCCTAACAGCTGTTGCCAGGCCTCGATATAACAATGAGGGGGAGCTAACATTCGATGGGAAGATCGGCATTTGGGCATTCGTCGAAGAGAGTGAGGCGAAGCGGACAAGTCAGAACAGAACAAAGGGAACAAAAGTGTTGACATCAGTGAAAGTAACCAGGCATGTGTGCAGAGATTATCTGATCAATAAGGTTATCCCGGCAATTCAGGATAAGTGGCCTGACGATGATGAGGGAGCAACAATATTCATCCAACAGGATAACGCAAAGCCTCATGTCCTTCCCAATGATGTAGCTTTTCGAGAAGCTATGGAACAAACTGATCTTGACATCCGATTGCTACAACAGCCCCCAAATAGCCCTGAGTTAAATTGTTTGGACCTCTGCTTCCATAACTCTCTCCAGTCTCTAACCGACTGCAGGTCACCTACAAACATCCAGGAACTGGTACAAGGTGTGGAAGAGGAATTCGAGAACTACGATCCCGACAAGTTGCACAGAAGCTTTATCACATTAGAAGCAGTCATGTTTGAAGTTATGAAAGACAAAGGAGGAAACCAATATAAGTTGCCCCACTTGCACAAGGATCGCTTTCAAAATGCTGGACTAGAAATAACCAATGTATATTGTGACAGTCGGGTAGTTGTTGATACTAGGGCCACTATAGAAGAAATGGAAATTGCAATAGGAAAAGAAAATGAAAGGAAAGAATTAGCTAGAGAAGGGAAAAGAAAAAAAGTAAAGGGAAGGGAAGGGAAGAAGTGGCCAGTGAAAGGAAAAGAATATAGTCAAGAGGGGGCAAAGAGGCCCTTATGTCATGTAGTCAGGTGCTCCTTGTGTATGTCTTGTGTAATCTTGTGTCAAGATGGGACAAAGAGGCCCTTATGTCATGCCCTTGTGTATGCCTTGTCTAATCCTTGTATATCAACTCTTTGTTGGAATTTATTGGAATTTGGGTTATTTGGCTTAATTATTTGAATTAATTTGGGTTATTTGGATTTATTTGAATTAATTTGTGTTATTTGGATTTATTTGAATTAATTAGAATTAATTTTGGTTATTTGCATGGTCTATTTGCTTTCAGTGTTGTTCCGTTTACTTCTTGGGTTTCCCTAGCCATCAATCTTTCTGCTCTCTATAATATGGTGAACACCTCCCCTTTTCCTAGCATTTAAAAAGAAAATGATCACCTAGTCTAGTCTGTGATGTGACAAATGGAGGAACAAACAGTGCAGAAATTCGAAATTAGATATGCATCTGATGCCCTACATATGGTCTCTCTGAAATTGAAATGGCAAGAATGGTGGGCGCGTCTGATACCTTGAAGAGGTTGTCTTTAGATGGAGAATGGAAATTAGAAAACAAATACAGTAAATTGTTCAGTAACAGAGTTCAAGGCAAGCTAGAATACAAATATGACCTCATTTGAATTCAGTTAGAGCAAACTGTTCAGTTCCAGAAATATTTGGATTTATTTGAATAATTTGGATTAAAACTGAATTTCTGCTAACTTACTTTGCAATTTAGGACAATATGGATCTGATCAACAATACAAAAATAGAACATGTATTGTAAATATAGGTTTGGACCTGTACTGTCAAAAGAAAAAAATGAAGCAAAACTCTTGCAAATTTAGGGGCTAGTATTAATCCTGCTAGTATTTTCAAGATTCAGTGCCATGCAAATTTACTCCATCAAAAACAGAATCGAAAACATAATGTGGGAGTAGTAGTGGATATTTATTGCCATTGCTGATTATTCACTTCACAAGGTTAACTAGTACTCCATCGAAAACAGAATCAAAGATGGCATGGCTGAATTTAGAGACAGTAAAATCTTACTGAAAACAAAATGCATCTTAATGCCTTTTTGAAACTGCACATGCCCTGAAATGCATTACCTTCAGACTGCTACTGTTCCCTAATATCTAAATTGGCTTCGGGGGTGCAAGCTATTCCTGTGAAGATCCTATACACCATTAAAAGAATAAACAATAACAGTTATGATGAATGGAAGAATATCTGGTATTAGTAGAATGAAGACTGAACTGAAAAACTGCAAACCTCATCTGCTCTAGCCTAGCTTCCACATCGTCCACTGGCATGTGGGAAAAAAATTCCCCGATTTGGAATCGCACCACATCTTCATCAGACAAGATTAGTTCATTCCCAACATCCTTGAGGTTTTCATTTGCTTCCTGGTACATAAGGGAAACGGAATTTAGGGTGTGGTGTTTCAAGCAACATTTTGGTTTCAGTTGCAAATGTAGCATCTATGGTTCTATCAGAAATGAGCCTACTGCACTGTACAAAAATGCTGGCAACCAAAGTTTTATAAGTTCTAAAAAATGCCACTGGATGTCGCCATGGCATGTCAGATCTATAAACAAACATGCTATTGTGAGAGGCTCACAGCCAAAAATGTCAACTTTGCAGTCACATAGTTTTGGTTTTTCAAATGAGTAAATATCCTCATTAGGGAATGTTTCATTGCTCATTTGCCTGCAGTTCAACTTGAGATAAAGGTGCATCCAGAGGTATTAACGATGCATAAACCCAACAATTATGATCTTTGCCTGAAGAAGATCACCACAAGCACACTGCAAGTTCACAAATAGCACAGGTGATGGATTGCGATGAAGCAAACAAGTGTCAGGTTGGCATCCCTCCATCACTCAACCTGAATAACGCTCCAAGGGCAGGAATCCTCTCTTGAAGGGCCGGTTGCAGTTGCAATACAACAAGCAACAAGTAGGAATTTTGTCAATTGGACACGATACATCTCAAATGTCACAGCAACAGAGATTCAGAGAAAGTTGGATTAACAGTGTAGAAATCTAAAAGAATGGTGAGAGAATAGGAACCCAACGAGGATAATGAGGAATCCCTCACTCACTCACCATCGGGGTCGAAGAAGAAGACCTGGCGCGTGCGGCCGTCTTCTCGAACAGCTCGGTGCCGCGGGTCCTGAGCCCGGTGAGGAGGGAGAGATGAGGAGGGCTCCTTCTCGACGTCCGGTGACGCGGCGGCGGCGACGGTCAGCGAGACACCGCGGGGACGGCGGTGGCTGGAGCGATGGCCGAGCTGCGGTGTGGCGAGCCCACGACGAGGCAGGGGGGCAAGGAGGCCCGCAAGCTCTTGACATTGGCCGAGCCGCCTTTAGGTTGTTGGTGGTGGTCCGGACCCGGCGCCTCCGGGCTCTCCGACGGTGCTTCCGACGCAGCCAGAGCAGAGCGCGATGGTAGCTGGGGAAATCCAAGATTTTTTTAGGAAGGGGGGAGCTTGGGGAGGCAGGCGAGTGGCAGCTGCGGCGGCGGAGCAGGAGGGAGCTGCGGCAGGAGAGCGGGGGATCAGGGGAGCTGCGGCACCGGGGAGAAGGGCAGCTGTGGCGGCGGGGAGCAGCGAAACTGCGGCGGCGGAGAGCAGCGCAGCTGCTGCTTCTGTCGGAGGACGAGGACTAGGATCGCGGGTTTGGTCGGGAGAAACTAGAGGGTTTTTTGCAAAAATGTCGCCGCGACATGTTTTCCGGGACCGAGGGAGTAAAAGCAAAGTAAAAGCAAAGCAATAATAAAGTGATGGAGATTGATATGATGAGAAAGAGACCCGGGGGCCATAGGTTTCACTAGTGGCTTCTCTCAAGAGCATAAGTATTCTACGGTGGGTGAACAAATTACTGTTGAGCAATTGACAGAATTGAGCATAGTTATGAGAAAATCTAGGTATGATCATGTATACAGGCATCACGTCCGAGACAAGTAGACCGAAACGATTCTACATCTACTACTATTACTCCACTCATCGACAGCTATCCGGCATGCATCTAGAGTATTAAGTTAAAAACAAAGTAACGCCTTAAGCAAGATGACATGATGTAGATGGATAGTTTCATGCAATATGATAAAAAAACCATCTTGTTATCCTCGATGGCAACGATACAATACGTGCCTTGCTGCCCCATCTGTCATTGGGAAAGGACACCGCAAGATTGAACCCAAAGCTAAGCACTTCTCCCATGGCAAGAACAACCAATCTAGTAGGCCAAACCAAACTGATAATTCGAAGAGACTTACAAAGATAACCAATCATACATAAAAGAATTCAGAGAAGATTCAAATATTATTCATAGATAGACTTGATCATAAACCCACAATTCATTGGTCTCAACAAACACACCGCAAAAAGAAGATTACATCGAATAGATCTCCACGAGAGAGGGGGAGAACATTGTATTGAGATCCAAAAAGAGAGAAGAAGCCATCTAGCTACTAGCTATGGACCCGTAGGTATGAAGTAAACTACTCACACTTCATCGGAGGGGCTTTGATGATGATGTAGAAGCCCTCCGTGATCGATGCCTCCTCCGGCGGAGCTCCGGAACAGGCCCCAAGATGGGATCTCGTGGATACAGAAAGTTGCACCGGTGAAATTAGGTTTTTGGCTCCGTCCCCGATCGTTTGGGGTACGTGGATATATATAGGAGGAAGAAGTACGTCGGTGGAGCTTCGAGGGGCCCATGAGGCAGGGGGCGCGCCCTAGGGGGGTGCCCCCTACCCTCGTGACGACCTCGTGGCTTTCTTGATGGAGGGTCCAAGTCTCCTGGATCTTATCTGATGAGAAAATCACGTTTCCGAAGGTTTCATTCCGTTTGGACTCCGTTTGATATTCCTTTTCTTCGAAACCCTAAAACAGGCAAAAACAACAATTCTGGGCTGGGCCTCCGGTTAATAGGTTAGTCCCAAAAATAATATAAAAGTGGATAATAAAGCCCAATAATGTCTAAAACAGTAGATAATATAGCATGGAGCAATCAAAAATTATAGATACGTTGGAGACGTATCAAGCATCCCCAAGCTTAATTCCTGCTCGTCCTCGAGTAGGTAAATGATAAAAACAGAATTTTTGATGCGGAGTGCTACTTGGCATAATTTCAATGTAAATCTCCTTAACTGTGGTATGAATATTCAGATTCGAAATATTCAAGACAAAAGTTCATATTGATATAAAAATAATAATACTTCAAGCATACTAACAAAGCAATTATGTCTTCTCAAAATATCATGGCCAAAGAAAGCTATCCCTACAAAATCATATAGTCTGGCTATGCTCTATCGTCACCACACAAAGTATTTAAATCATGCACAACCCCGATGACAAGCCAAGCAATTGTTTCATACTTTTGACATTTTAAAAACTTTTTCGATCTTCACGCAATACATGAGCGTGAGCCATGGATATAGCACTGTAGGTGGAATAGAATGGTGGTTGTGGAGAAGACAAAAAAGGAGAAGATAGTCTCACATCAACTAGGCGTATTAACGAGCTATGGAGATGCCCATCAATAGATATCAATGTGAGTGAGTAGGGATTGCCATGCAACGGATGCACTAGAGCTATAAGTATATGAAAGCTCAAAAGAAACTAAGTGGGTGTGCATCCAACTCGCTTGCTCACGAAGACCTAGGGCATTTTGAGGAAGCCCATCATTGGAATATACAAGCCAAGTTCTATAATGAAAAATTCCCACTAGTATATGAAAGTGACATAATGAGAGACTCTCTATCATGAAGATCATGGTGCTACTTTGAAGCACAAGTGTGGTAAAAGGATAGTAACATTGTCCCTTCTCTCTTTTTCCCTCATATTTTTTTATTTGGGCCTTTCTCTTTTTTATGGCCTTTTTTTCGTCCGGAGTCTCATCCCGACTTGTGGGGGAATCATAGTCTCCATCGTCCTTTCCTCACTGGGACAATGCTCTAATAATGATGATCATCACACTTTTATTTACTTACAACTCATGAATTGCAACTCGATTCTTAGAACAAAATATGACTCTATATGAATGCCTCCGGCGGTGTACCGGGATATGCAATGAATCAACACTGACATGTATGAAAGAATTATGAACGGTGGCTTTTCCACAAATATGATGTCAACTACATGATCATGCTAGCAATATGACAATGATGGAGTGTGTCATAATGAACGAAATGGTGGAAAGTTGCATGGCAATATATCTCGGAATGGCTATGGAAATGCCATGATAGGTAGGTATAGTGGCTGTTTTGAGGAAGGTATTTGGTGGGGGTATGATACCGGCGAACAGTGCGCGGTATTAGAGAGGCTAGCAATGGTGGAAGGAAGAAAAGTGTGTATAATTCGTGGACTCAACATTAGTCGTAAATAACTCATATACTTATTGCAAAAATCTAGAAGTTATCAAAGCAAAGATTACGCGCATGCTCCTAGGGGGATAGATTGGTAGGAAAAGACCATCGCTCGTCCCCGACCGCCACTCATAAGGAAGACAATCAATAAATAAATCATGCTCCAACTTCATCACATAACGGTTCACCATACGTGCATGCTACGGGAATCACAAACTTTAACACAAGCACTTCTCAAATTCACAACTACTCAACTAGCATGAATCTAATATCACCATCCTCATATCTCAAAACAATTATCAAGCATCAATTTCTTCTTAGTATTCAACACACTCATACAAAAGTTTTATTAATAATCTTGCATACCAAGCATATTAGGATTTTAAGCAAATTACCATGCTATTAAGACTCTCAAAATAATCTAAGTGAAGCATGAGAGATCAATAGTTTCTATAAAACAAATCCACCACCGTGCTCTAAAAGATATAAGTGAAGCACTAGAGCAAAATTATATAACTCAAAAGATATAAGTGAAGTACATAGAGTATTCTATCAAATTCCAAATCATGTATGGCTCTCTCAAAAGGTATGTACAGCAAGGATGATTGTGGTAAACTAATAAGCAAATACTCAAATCATAAAAGACGCTCCAAGCAAAACACATATCATGTGGTGAATAAAAATATAGCTCCAAGTAAAGTTACCGATAGAAGTAGACGAAAGAGGGGATGCCTTCCGGGGCATCCCCAAGCTTTGGCTTTTAGGTGTCCTTAGATTATATCGGGGGTGCCATGGGCATCCCCAAGCTTAGGCTCTTGCCACTCCTTATTCCATAATCCATCAAATCTTTACCCAAAACTTGAAAACTTCACAACACAAAACTTAAAGTAGAAAACTCGTGAGCTCCGTTAGCGAAAGAAAAAAAAGACCACTTCAAGGTACTGTAATGAACTCATTATTTATTTATATGGGTGTTATACCTACTGTATTCCAACTTCTCTATGGATTATAAACTATTTTACTAGCCATAGATTCATCAAAATAAGCAAACAACACATGAAAAACAGAATCTGTCAAAAACAGAACAGTCTGTAGTAATCTGTAGCTAGCGCAAGATCTGGAACCTCCAACATTCTAAAATAAATTTCTGGACGTGGGGAATTTATCTATTAATCATCTGCAAAAAGAATTAACTAAATATCACTTTCCAAATAAACATGACAGCAGTTCTCGTGAGCGCTAAAGTTTCTGTTTTTTATAGCAAGTTCAACAAGACTTTCCCCAAGTCTTCCCAACGGTTCTACTTGGCACAAGCACTAATTACACACAAAAAACACAACCAAAACAGAGGCTAGATAATTTATTTATTACTAAACAGGAGCAAAAAGTAAGGAATAAAAATAAAATTGGGTTGCCTCCCAACAAGCGCTATCGTTTAACGCCCCTAGCTAGGCATAACAAGCAAGAATAGATCTAGGTATTGCCATCTTTGGTAGGCAATTCTTCAATGAGGCATCTATTTACCTTAGGAATTTCTTTCTTTCTAGTGATTATCAAACTCTTAGGCACAAGATCAAAAAATTCATTTGTAGCAATTGGTTCCTTAATGATAGCAAAAAGATTGGGATGAATACTTATAGATTTAAGATCCGCGGTTTCCTTACTAGATGATTCACCCTTATTTTTAGGAACATACATAAGCTTGGCAATTTTAGTAGGAGGACTTGGAGTATTATTTACGGAAGAAAAAGCGGTTCCCAAGTTTGTAATGATACCCTCAAGTTTATCAATTCTAGTAGAATCTAAGTTTATCTTCTCATTAACTATGGGTTCCTTTTCCTTAATATTTTTCAAAGTCATTCCTACCTTAGATCGATATTGAGTAATTTGATTGTGGATCTTTTTGTCTATATTTTCAATTAATTCAATAGTAGCAACTTTATTTTCAATAATTTCAAGTCTTTGCATAACATGCTCCAAAGTTAACATAGTTCCATTAACCAAAAGAGGTGGTGACCCAAATAAATCTAACATAGCATTATAAGAATCAAAAGTATGGATACCCAAGAAATTCCCTCCGGTAATGGTATCAAGGATATATCTATACCAAGCATTAACACCTACATAAAAATTGTGGAGAAGAACTGAAGTAGATTGCTTCCTGGTAGATCTATTTTGAGCATTGCAAATTCTATACCAAGCATCTTTTAGATTTTCTCCCTCCCTTTGTTTAAAATTTAGAACTTCATTCTCGAGAGACAATGGAGAAGATATGAGACTAGCCATGACGACAAGCAAACAAACTAACACACGAGAAAACAAAGAGCAAATGGGTAAAAGAGGCAAATAGAGAGGGAGGAAGGAGAGAGAGGGTGAATAAAACGGCAAGGGTGAAGTGGGGGAGAGAAAAATGAGAGGAAAATGGCAAATAATGTAATGCGGGAGATAGGGATTGTGATGGGTACTTGGTATGTTGACTTTTGCGCAGACTCCCCGACAACGGCGCCAGAAATTCTTCTTGCTACCTCTTGAGCACTGCGTTGGATTTCCCCGAAGAGGAAGGGATGATGCAGCAAAGTAGCGTAAGTATTTCCCTCAGTTTTTGAGAACCAAGGTATCAATCCAGTAGGAGGCTACGCTCGAGTCCCTCGCACCTACACAAAAACAATAGCTCAACGCAACCAACGCGCTTAGGGGTTGTCAATCCCTTCACGGTCACTTACGAAAGTGAGATCTGATAGAGATGATAAATAATATTTTTTTGGTATTTTTGGTATAGAGATGCAAAGTAAATAAAGTAAAAGCAGAGCAATAATAAAGTGATGGAGATTGATATGATGAGAAAGAGACCCGGGGGCCATAGGTTTCACTAGTGGCTTCTCTCAAGAGCATAAGTATTCTACGGTGGGTGAACAAATTACTGTTGAGCAATTGACAGAATTGAGCATAGTTATGAGAATATCTAGGTATGATCATGTATATAGGCATCACGTCCGAGACAAGTAGACCAAAACGATTCTGCATCTACTACTATTACTCCACTCATCGACCGCTATCCAGCATGCATCTAGAGTATTAAGTTAAAAACAGAGTAACGCCTTAAGCAAGATGACATGATGTAGAGGGATAGTTTCATGCAATATGATAAAAACCCCATATTGTTATCCTCGATGGCAACGATACAATACGTGCCTTGCTGCCCCTTCTGTCACTGGGGAAGGACACCGCAAGATCGAACCCAAAGCTAATCACTTCTCTCATGGCAAGAACAACCAATCTAGTAGGCCAAACCAACCTGATAATTCAAAGAGACTTGCAAAGATAACAAATCATACATAAAAGAATTCAGAGAAGATTCCAATATTATTCATAGATAGACTTGATCATAAACCCACAATTCATCGGTCTCAACAAACACACCGCAAAAAGAAGATTACATCGAATAGATCTCCACGAGAGATGGGGAGAACATTGTATTGAGATCCAAAAAGAGAGAAGAAGCCATCTAGCTACTAGCTATGGACCCATAGGTCTGAAGTAAACTACTCACACTTCATCGGAGGGGCGTGAATGATGATGTAGAAGCCCTCCGTGATCGATGCCTCCTCCGACGGAGCTCCGGAACAGGCCCCAAGATGGGATCTCGTGGATACAGAAAGTTGCGGCGGTGGAATTAGGTTTTTGGCTCCGTCCCCGATCGTTTGGGGGTACGTGGATATATATAGGAGGAAGAATGTGATGCCCCCGATTTAATCGTACACTAATCATACACGCAAACGTGTACGATCAAGATCAGGGACTCACGGGAAGATATCACAACACAACTCTACCAATAAAATAAGTCATACAAGCATCATATTACAAGCCAGGGGCCTCGAGGGCTCGAATACAAGAGCTCGATCATAGACGAGTCAGCGGAAGCAACAATATCTGAGTACAGACATAAGTTAAACAAGTTTCCCTTAACAAGGCTAGCACAAACTGGGATACAGATCGAAAGAGGCGCAGGCCTCCTGCCTGGGATCCTCCTAAACTACTCCTGGTCGTCGTCAGCGGGCAGCACGTAGTAGTAGGCACCTCCAGTGTAGTAGGAGTCGTCGTCGACGGTGGCGTCTGGCTCCTGGACTCCAGCATCTGGTTGCGACAACCAGAAAGAAAGGAAAGGGGGGAAAAGGGGGAGAAAGCAACCGTGAGTACTCATCCAAAGTACTCGCAAGCAAGGAACTACACTACATATGCATGGGTATCAAATGGAATAAGGGTATCATATGTGGACTGAACTGCAGAATGCCAGAATAAGAGGGGGATAACTAATCCTTTCGAAGACTACGCTTCTGGCAGCCTCCGTCTTGCAGCATGTAGAAGAGAGTAGACTGAAGTCCTCCAAGTATCATCACATAGCATAATCCTAACCGATGATCCTCCCCTCGTCGCCCTGTGAGAGAGCAATCACCGGTTGTATCTGGCACTTGGAAGGGTGTGTTTTATTAAGTATCCCGTTCTAGTTGTCATAAGGTCAAGGTACAACTCCAAGTCGTCCTGTTACCGAAGATCACGGCTATTCGAATAGATTAACTTCCCTGCAGGGGTGCACCACATAACCCAACACGCTCGATCCCATTTGGCCAGACACACTTTCCTGGGTCATGCCCGGCCTCGGAAGATCAACACGTCGCAGCCCTACCTAGTTACAACAGAGAGGTCAGCACGCCGGTCTAAATCCTATGGCGCAGGGGTCTGGGCCCATCGCCCTTTGCACACCTACACGTTGCGAACGCGGCCGGAAGCAGAACTAGCCCCCTTAATACAAGAGCAGGCTTACGGTCCAATCCGGCGCGCGCCACTCAGTTGCTGACGTCACGAGGGCTTCGGCTGATACCACGACGTCGAGTGCCCATAACTGTCCCCGCGTAGATGGTTAGTGCGTATAGGCCAGTAGCCAGACTCAGATCAAATACCAAGATCTCGTTAAACGTGTTAAGTATCTGCGAACGCCGACCAGGGCCAGGCCCACCTCTCTCCTAGGTGGTCTCAACCTGCCCTGTCGCTCCGCCTCAAAGTAACAGTCGGGGGCCGTCGGGAACCCAGGCCCACCACTACCTGGGTGGAGCCACCTGCCCCTTCAGCCCCCATCTCCGAACAGTATCACACGTAAGGTAACTGTGTAAAGTATATTGTATATGCCCGTGATCACCTCCCGAAGTGATCACGGCCTAGTAGTATAGCATGGCAGACGGACAAGAGTGTAGGGCCACTGATGGAACACTAGCATCCTATACTAAGCAGTAGGATAGCAGGTAATGGTAACAACAGTAGTAGCAAGGACAGGCTATGCATCAGGATAGGAATAACGGAAAGCAGTAACATGCTACACTACTCTAATGCAAGCAGTATAGAGGAGAGTAGGCGATATCTGGTGATCAACGGGGGGCTTTCCTGGTTGCTCTGGCAAGAGAGAGGGGTCGTCAACACCGTAGTCGTACTCGGTAGCAGCGGCGTCGATCTCGGTGTCTAGCGAGAGAAGAGGGGGAAGAAACAATAAATATAATGCAAACAGATGCATAATGATGCATGACATGACAAAACGTGATGCTAGGTGTGCCCTAACGCGGTACGAGGTGGTACCGATGAAGGGGGAAAACATCCGGAAAGTATTCTCGGTGTTTCGCGTTTTCGGACAGATGAGCCAGAGGGGGAAAGTTGTGTGTTCGCTATGCTAGGGATGCGTGGCGGACGAACGGGCTGCGTATCCGGATTCGTATCGTTGTTCTGAGCAACTTTCATGTATAAAGTATTTTCATCCGAATTACGGATTAAAAGATATGATTTTCTAAAGATTTAAATCATTTTCTGATTTTAATTATTTATTTAAACCCAACATTATCCAGAACAGTGAATGATGACGCAAGCATGACATCAGAGTGATGTCAGCAAGTCAACTGGTCGGTTGACCGGTCAAACAGACAGGTGGGTCCAGTGGGACCCACATGTCATTGTCTGTTATCTAATTAACCAGGTTAATTAGTTTAGTTAATCAGATTAGTTATGTTAATTAATCAAAGTTAATTAGGTGAAACTAGTTGATTAGGCTAATCTAATTAGGATTAATTAAGTTAATTAATTAATTAATTAATTAATATTCTTATTTAGTTTTTTTAATCTCTTTTTTTATTATTAAACGTTCTGGGGGTGGGGGGCCCCCTTCGTCATAGACATAGAGGGGGTTTGGGGCCCAGCTGTCAAAAGGCCCCTATGGCCTTAGCGGGCACGGGCGTGGGGCGCAGCCCGAGCGGGCGGGCAAGCCCGGCAGGGCGCCGGAGCAGGGAGAGGCCGGTGGCCACGGCGAGCTAGGCAGGGCGCGGGGAGCAGGGGCATGCGGTGGGGTGCACCCGGGCGGGCGCTGCCAGGCGGCGGCGCGCAAGCACAGCAAGCAGCCGCAGGAGCAGCGCGCGAGGCTGCAGGCGAGGCTGGGGAGCGGTGCGGGCAGCGGAGAAGCAACGGCAGGATCGGCCGGGCGCGGCCGGCAGCGCGCGACGGCAATCAGCGTGGCCACGGCGGCTGGTACGAGCGGCGAGGCAAGGCTATGGCCGGAGCGGGGCGTGGGGCACGGGAGAGAGGGGGTGGAGGCCGAGCCTCACCGTAGATGTAGGGTCAGGGCAGCGGGGCTCGGGGTGGTCGACGGCGACGATCGGGCGACAAGGAGGCAGGCCGTTGAGGTGGTCCGGCGAGGAAGGCCGCGGCAGTGGCGTTCCGTGCGGCGGCGGCGGGTCGATCCCCCCGATCCAATCGGGGGCGCAGAGGAGGGGAGAGGGGGAGGCTTGCGGAGGGAGGCGAGGCGATGGCAGCAGGGCGGCGCCGGCGACGGGGCCCCATTGTCGAGGTCGCAGGTGGGGCGGGATCGGGGCGATCCCGATTCAGATCGAGGAGGAGCGGGCGACGTGGGGAGCGAGCGAGTGGGGGAGTGGGGATTTAGGGTTTCGGTCGACGGGGGTTAAGGGGAGTGGGGTGGGCCGGCCTGGTGGCCCAGAGGCCAGTTAGGCCGAAGCCCAGTGGGGGTGGGGTTCCTCTTTTTTTGTTTAGCTTTGTTTTTTGTTTTTGTATTTTCTTTTCTTTTACTTATTTACTTTTCTGTTTTATTCCATTTTAAATCATTTAGGCATTTTATAAAAATGTGTTTACTTCACCATAATTACCGATGCAATAATAGACATAGCCCGAACATTTTATTTTAATATTTGAAAACTTTTGTCGTTTGACTTATTTAGGATTTAAATTTGAAACGGTTTTGAATTAACCCGAGATTAATTACAGTGACAGAGGTGACGTGTCACCATTAACGTGAGATCACTGTAGCGTGATTATTCGGGCGTTACAAATCTCCTCCACTACAAGAAATCTCGTCCCGAGATTTAGGAGGTAGAAGGAAACAGTGCAGGGTATTCATCGCGAAGACGATCCTCGCGTTCCCAGGTGGCTTCGTCTTCAGAGTGATTCGACCACTGGAGCTTGAGGAACTTGATCGCCTTCTGACGGGTGCGGCGTTCAGCTTGGTCGAGAATGCGGACCGGATGCTCTTTATAGGAGAGGTCCTGTTGCAATTCGAGCACTTCATGGTCCACTGCTCGGATTGGGTCCTTGAAGCAGCGTCGAAGTTGCGACACATGGAACACATCGTGAACCTGAGAAAGGTTTGAAGGAAGCTCCAGTTGATATGCCACTTTTCCACGCCTTTCGAGAATAGTGAAAGGACCAATATAGCGGGGAGCTAACTTTCCTTTGATCCCGAAGCGGTGTGCACCCTTCATTGGTGTAACTCGAAGATAAGCCTTTTCGCCAGGTTGATAGACCATGTCTTGGTGATGACGGTCATACTGACTTCTCTGACGTGACTGAGCAGTCTTGAGATTCTCGCGAATAATGCGAACTTGTTCTTCGGCCTGTTGGATAATATCCGGACCGAAGAGTGGACGTTCCCCAGTTTCTGACCAGTTCAGAGGGGTTCGACACTTTCGTCCATATAACACTTCGAAGGGGGACATCTTCAGACTAGCTTGATAGCTATTATTATAAGAGAACTCGGCATATGAAAGAGATTCCTCCCATTTATTGCCGAATGAGATTACACAAGCTCAAAGCATGTCTTCGAGAACTTGGTTGACACGTTCAACTTGCCCTTGTGACTGTGGATAAAACGCAGTACTGAAAGATAAGTGAGTCCCCATAGCTTCTTGGAAACTTGCCCAGAATCTTGAAGTGAATAAGCTGCCACGGTCCGAACTGATAACCAGTGGAATACCGTGAAGTGAAACAATTCTGGACATGTAGAGAGTAGCAAGCTGACTAGCAGTGATTGTCTCTTTGACCGCCAGAAAATGGGCAACTTTGGAAAGCCGGTCAATGACGACAAGAATAGCATCATTACCTTTCTGCAATTTGGGAAATCCAGTGATGAAGTCCATTTCAACATGGTCCCATTTCCATTCAGGAATAGAGATAGGTTGCAGAGTTCCGGCAGGCCTTTGATGCTTTGCTTTGATTCGGCGACAAACGTCACACTCAGCAACATAACGAGCAATGTCCTGCTTCATATTAGACCACCAGAATCTTTGACGAATATCCTGGTACATCTTCGTACTACCAGGATGGATGGACAGAGGCGTATCATGAGCTTCTTGCATAACCCTTTTAGTCTTATCCAGGTTTTTCTTCGAACATGGTACCACTAGGCGACCTTTGAAATACAAGGCCCCATCGTCGGCGATAGTGAAGAACGAGGGCTTTCCTTCTGCTAGATGGCGTTTAATCTTATGGACTTCAGAGTCATAACCTTGAATAGTCTTTATACCAGCTACGAGATCTGGTATGACAGCCAGGGTATTTAGAGAACCCTTAGTAACAACAAGAAGATTCATCTTGCGGAACTCCGGGGGAGGGGGAGCGAGTGCTCCAGGAGGAACAATATGGAGGTTCAGCTTTCTAAATTCTTCGACAAGCGAGGGCTGAACTTTGTGAACCTGGAGGTGGTTGCAGTAAGACTTGCGGCTCAAGGCATCAGCCATTACATTAGCCTTGCCGGGGGTATAGAACATACCCACGTCAAAGTCTGCAACAGTCTCCATCCATCTTTGCTGACGGAGGTTCAGATCTGGCTGAGTAAACAGATACTTCAGACTTTGGTGATCGGTGAAGATCTCGCAACGATTACCGAGAAGGTAGTGTCGCCACTGCTTCAGTGCATGAATGACAGCAGCAAGCTCGAGGTTGTGAACTGGGTAGTTTTCTTCGTGAGGGCGCAGTTAACGAGAGGCATAAGCAATCACTCTGCGCTCCTGCATTAGGACACAGCCTAATCCTTGACAGGAAGCGTCGCAGTAAATGACAAAGTCCTTCTTAGTATCAGGTGGAGCAAGCACGGGGGCAGAAGTCAACTTGTCTTTGAGCGCCTGGAAACTTTCCTGACACTTGTCTGTCCAGTCAAACTTGACACCCTTATGCAACAGATTAGTCAGGGGCCTGGCAATCTTGGAGAAGTTCTCGACGAATCGACGGCAGTAGCTGGCGAGACCGAGGAAACTTCGGACTTGCTTCACATTCTTCGGAGAGTCCAATCGAGAATAGCCTGAACTCGTTCAGGGTTGACGGCAATACCATCCTTGGAGATGACATGCCCAAGATAGGTTACTTCGGGGAGCCAGAATTCACACTTGGAATACTTAGCATACAGCTGATGCTCCCGAAGCTTTTCCAGCACAAGACGAAGATGTGCAGCATGTTCTTCTTCGTTCTTGGAAAATACAAGGATATCGTCCAGATAAACCACGACAAACTTGTCGAGGTAATCCATGAATATATAGTTCATCAGACGAGAGAAGGTGGCGGGAGCATTCGTTAAGCCGAATGACATGACGGTGTACTCGTATGATCCATACCGAGTCACAAAGGCGGTTTTTGGGATGTCCTCCTCACGATCACGGATCTGGTGGTAACCCAACCTCAAGTCGAGTTTGGAGAACACTGATGAGCCAGCTAGTTGATCATAAAGATCATTGATCCGAGGAAGAGGGTATTTATTCTGAATGGTAGCTTGGTTTATAGGACGGTAGTCTTGGACTAATCGGTTTGTCCCATCCTTCTTCTTAACAAAGAGAGAAGGTGCTCCCCAAGGAGAGCAACTTGGGCGAATGAAACCTTTGACAAGAGATTTGTCGATTTCCTCCTTAAGCTCAATGAGTTCATGCGGCGGCATCTTGTAGGGTCATTTAGCTATAGGGGTAGTGCCGGGTTTCAAGTCGATGATGAATTCGACAGCTCTAGCAGGGGGAATCCCTGGAAGTTCTTCTGGGAAGACATCTTGGAATTCACGAACGACGGGAATGTTTCCAATGCCCTCGAGTGGTGCAGCGTTCAACGCATTCAAGGCATAAAGACGTGCCTCGGCGTTCTGCACTAGATGAGCTTGGTAAGCAATTATTTCATCAGTAGGGTGTAGCAGATGGACGACCTTGGTGGCGCAAACTATAGAAGCAGTATGCGCTTTCAACCAATCCATTCCCAGAATGAGGTCGATGCTACAGGACTTCAGTACGATGGGAGAGGCAAGGAATTCCAGCCCTTCAATTTCAACGGGAACATCGTGACTAACCATAGAGGTTTGACACTGGCCAGCAGGAGTGTGTACCACAATCGCAGTGTTCATCTCTTCGTATTTAATGCCATGCATGAATGCAAACTCAGCTGATATGAATGAATGCGATGCTCCCGTATCAAATAAAACAGATGCTGGTACTGAATTTACGAGGAGTGTACCCATCACGGTAGCAGGCTGGTCTAGAACTTCATTGAGATCAACGTGGTTGGCATGAACACGACCATAAGACTTGGCATTGTTGTTGCGAGGCTGGTTGCTTCCACGGCCAGTTGCTGGGAGGGCCAGTTGATTCTGGTTCTGATTGCAATCCCTAGCACGGTGACCTGGCTGACCACACTTGTAGCAGAGACCATTATTGGGAGTGGGAACAGGAGCTTGTGGTGGTGGAGCTGGAAGTCTTGGCTGCCTAGTTGGAGGAGCAGGAAGACGAGGTGCAGCATAGGTCTGCCTTGGGGCAGGTGCATCTGGCTGGTACATACTGTTGGGAATCCATATCTTACGCTTCTGCGAAGACGGGCCCGAAGATGAGCCCGTGTCACGGTTGCGCCTGTGAGAGCTCTGGTATTCCTGCAGATCAGTTTCGACATTGATGGCTTTGTTCACCAGAGTGGCGAAATCAGCAAAGTCATGCACTAGAAGTGCGAGCTTGATGTCAGCTTGAAGGCCATCACGGAACTTCTCCTGTCTGCGTGCATTAGTTGCAATGTCTTCTTCTGCATAGCGGGACAAGTCAAGAAACTCCCGCTGGTAAGCTTCCACAGTTTTGTTGCCTTGGGTGAGGTTGCGGAACTCACGCTTCTTCCGGTCCATGACTCCCTGAGGAATGAAGCAAGCACGGAAGGCAGCTTGGAAGTCTGGCCAGGTGATGATTGTTCCAGCTGGCAGAGTACGCCTGTGGCTGTCCCACCATTGAGCCGCGGGTCCTTTCAGGAAGAAGGAAGCAAAGGTGACATAGCTGGCAGGGGCTACATCAGCAGACTCCATCTCATAGGTGATGTCACGGAGCCAGTCGTCAGCATCCAGAGGCTGAGTTGAGCTGCGGTGCACGGTTGGGTTGAGGCGCATGAAATCTTGCAGAGTCACTTGGGTTGGCTGCTGGTTCATATTGGGGCGAGGAAACTGAGCCATAATATTCTCCATGAACTGACGATTCAGCTCAAACTGTTGCATCATCCCAGCCATGTACTCAGGCGGTGGTGGGGCGTTGCCACCACGACCACGACCACCTGGTCTAACCATCCTGCTAATATTTAACAGGGGTAGTTCAGCATTGAGAAATTTGCAAAAACAAGAATCATTCATGATGAAACATGCACAACGAAAGCAGCACGATAGATACTACATAGTAGTCGACATATCTTACAAAAGAGATCATGCATAGAGTTCATTACACAGTGTTCAGTACATAGGCTAAGACATCATAGGCGGCACACAGGCTCGCGTCGAATGCATCTAACACTAATAAGCAAGTCTACGTCAGTCCCATGTGGTACTGCGGAGGTAGGTGTAGCCCGACAGCTGGTAGTGACGCGAAGGGAAGAACTCCACGCGAGTAGCCTAGGGTCCGCGGATACTCTGGTGCGGAACCCGATGCGCAGGTGGCAGGAGAGGGCCCAATTCAGGAGAGTAGCCTCCCACATCTGGCCAGCCGACGCCCTGGGGCATCACAGTCCGGGCAGGGTAGATCGCAGAACGCGACAGATCACCAGAGCGGACAGAGGGGTGCAACAGCATCAGAGCACGATACAGGTGCTGACGGGTGGTGTACAACTCGTGGCGAAGAGCTCGGTTAGCTCTATCCAGCCCATCAGCATGCAGAACCAGGTTCTGATGGTAGAAGGGCTCTCGGGTGACGGTGGAGTAGGCAGCAGTGTAGTATCCCTCCACACCAACATCGGATGCGATAGCAATGTGCCTGAAGGGGGAGGTATCCAACTCCTGATACTCTCCACGAAGACGTGTCAGAGCAGCATAAGCAGCATCGTCGACCGCCATATCGATAGTCACTCCAACACTATGAGCAGTGTGCAGCACAGTAGTGGAGTCATACTCCCGAGAGTAGAGGTGGACGATGGCACGGTACTGCTCTTGGTTGAAGTCCGGATACTCCTCATAGACGGTGTACTCAGGGTGCCAGCGATAACCCAGATAGGTCATCATCTCAACTAACACAACAGGTGATCCTGAGGCACCAATGGCCGTCGTGTGGCGCACGACCTGCCTCATGGGTTCCATCTGAAAACAAAGATGTTTTCACAGGAGTCAAATGACAATGTGGATAATGTTCAGATACTACTCTAAAGAATAACTAGGGCTTATCCAACTTTGGGGTGAACGTGGTCACGGGATCCTAGTGTTAGAGTTAGTAAAATCGTTTAACCTGAGTAGGAGAGAGTTCAATGTCCCAGAGTAAGGATCGAGGAGTAAAAGAGCCTAATACCACCCAGATGGCGATGTGGGCCCGTAAGGCACACAGCCATGTTAGTAAAAGTTTTTGTAATGTCTACACTCAACTTAGGCCAAGGAGTGTGGAAGGGGAATTCCTACAGGCAGTCGGCTCTGATACCAACTTGTGACGCCCCCGATTTAATCGTACACTAATCATACACGCAAACGTGTACGATCAAGATCAGAGACTCACGGGAAGATATCACAACACAACTCTACCAATAAAATAAGTCATACAAGCATCATATTACAAGCCAGGGGCCTCGAGGGCTCGAATACAAGAGCTCGATCATAGACGAGTCAGCGGAAGCAACAATATCTGAGTACAGACATAAGTTAAACAAGTTTGCCTTAAGAAGGCTAGCACAAACTGGGATACAGATCGAAAGAGGCGCAGGCCTCCTGCCTGGGATCCTCCTAAACTACTCCTGGTCGTCGTCAGCGGGCAGCACGTAGTAGTAGGCACCTCCGGTGTAGTAGGAGTCGTCGTCGACGGTGGCGTCTGGCTCCTGGACTCCAGCATCTGGTTGCGACAACCAGAAAGAAAGGAAAGGGGGGAAAAGGGGGAGAAAGCAACCGTGAGTACTCATCCAAAGTACTCACAAGCAAGGAACTACACTACATATGCATGGGTATCAAATGGAATAAGGGTATCATATGTGGACTGAACTGCAGAATGCCAGAATAAGAGGGGGATAACTAATCCTTTCGAAGACTACGCTTCTGGCAGCCTCCGTCTTGCAGCATGTAGAAGAGAGTAGACTGAAGTCCTCCAAGTATCATCACGTAGCATAATCCTAACCGATGATCCTCCCCTCGTCGCCCTGTGAGAGAGCAATCACCGGTTGTATCTGGCACTTGGAAGGGTGTGTTTTATTAAGTATCCCGTTCTAGTTGTCATAAGGTCAAGGTACAACTCCAAGTCGTCCTGTTACCGAAGATCACGGCTATTCGAATAGATTAACTTCCCTGCAGGGGTGCACCACATAACCCAACACGCTCGATCCCATTTGGCCAGACACACTTTCCTGGGTCATGCCCGGCCTCGAAAGATCAACACGTCACAGCCCTACCTAGTTACAACAGAGAGGTCAGCACGCCGGTCTAAATCCTATGGCGCAGGGGTCTGGGCCCATCGCCCTTTGCACACCTGCACGTTGCGAACGCGGCCGGAAGCAGAACTAGCCCCCTTAATACAAGAGCAGGCTTACGGTCCAATCCGGCGCGCGCCACTCAGTCGCTGACGTCACGAAGGCTTCGGCTGATACCACGACGTCGAGTGCCCATAACTGTCCCCGCGTAGATGGTTAGTGCGTATAGGCCAGTAGCCAGACTCAGATCAAATACCAAGATCTCGTTAAACGTGTTAAGTATCTGCGAACGCCGACCAGGGCCAGGCCCACCTCTCTCCTAGGTGGTCTCAACCTGCCCTGTCGCTCCGCCTCAAAGTAACAGTCGGGGGCCGTCGGGAACCCAGGCCCACCACTACCTGGGTGGAGCCACCTGCCCCTTCAGCCCCCATCTCCGAACAGTATCACACGTAAGGTAACTGTGTAAAGTATATTGTATATGCCCGTGATCACCTCCCGAAGTGATCACGGCCTAGTAGTATAGCATGGCAGACGGACAAGAGTGTAGGGCCACTGATGGAACACTAGCATCCTATACTAAGCAGTAGGATAGCAGGTAATGGTAACAACAGTAGTAGCAAGGACAGGCTATGCATCAGGATAGGAATAACGGAAAGCAGTAACATGCTACACTACTCTAATGCAAGCAGTATAGAGGAGAGTAGGCGATATCTGGTGATCAAGGGGGGGGGCTTGCCTGGTTGCTCTGGCAAGAGAGAGGGGTCGTCAACACCGTAGTCGTACTCGGTAGCAGCGGCGTCGATCTCGGTGTCTAGCGAGAGAAGAGGGGGAAGAAACAATAAATATAATGCAAACAGATGCATAATGATGCATGACATGACAAAATGTGATGCTAGGTGTGCCCTAACGCGGTACGAGGTGGTACCGGTGAAGGGGGAAAACATCCGGAAAGTATTCTCGGTGTTTCGCGTTTTCGGACAAATGAGCCGGAGGGGGAAAGTTGCGTGTTCGCTATGCTAGGGATGCATGGCGGACGAACGGGCTGCGTATCCGGATTCGTCTCGTCGTTCTGAGCAACTTTCATGTATAAAGTATTTTCATCCGAATTACAGATTAAAAGATATGATTTTCTAAAGATTTAAATCATTTTCTGATTTTAATTATTTATTTAAACCCAACATTATCCAGAACAGTGAATGATGACGCAAGCATGACATCAGAGTGATGTCAGCAGGTCAACTGGTCGGTTGACCAGTCAAACAGACAGGTGGGTCCAGTAGGACCCACATGTCATTGTCTGTTATCTAATTAACCAGGTTAATTAGTTTAGTTAATCAGATTAGTTATGTTAATTAATCAAAGTTAATTAGGTGAAACTAGTTAATTAGGCTAATCTAATTAGGATTAATTAAGTTAACTAATTAATTAATTAATATTTTTATTTAGTTTTTTTAATCTCTTTTTTTTATTATTAAACGTTCTGGGGGGTGGGGGGCCCCCTTCGTCATAGACACAGAGGGGGTTTGGGGCCCAGCTGTCAAAAGGCCCCTGTGGCCTTAGCGGGCACGGGCGTGGGGCGCAGCCCGAGCGGGCGGGCAAGCCCGGCAGGGCGCCGGAGCAGGGAGAGGCCGGTGGCCACGGCGAGCTAGGCAGGGCGCGGGGAGCAGGGGCATGCGGTGGGGCGCACCCAGGCGGGCGCTGCCAGGCGGCGGCGCGCAAGCACAGCAAGCAGCCGCAGGAGCAGCGCGCGAGGCTGCAGGCGAGGCTGGGGAGCGGTGCGGGCAGCGGAGAAGCAACGGCAGGATCGGCCGGGCGCGGCCGGCAGCGCGCGACGGCAATCAGCGTGGCCATGGCGGCTGGTACGAGCGGCGAGGCAAGGCTGTGGCCGGAGCGGGGCGTGAGGCACGGGAGAGAGGGGGTGGAGGCCGAGCCTCACCGTAGATGTAGGGTCAGGGCAGGAGGGCTTGGGGTGGTCGACGGCGACGATCGGGCGACGAGGAGGCAGGCCGTTGAGGTGGTCCGGCGAGGAAGGCCGCGGCAGTGGCGTTCCGTGCGGCGGCGCAGAGGAGGGGAGAGGGGGAGGCTTGCGGAGGGAGGCGAGGCGATGGCAGCAGGGCGGCGCCGGCGACGGGGCGCCGTTGTCGAGGTCGCGGGCGGGGCGGGATCGGGGCGATCCCGATTCAGATCGAGGAGGAGCGGGCGACGTGGGGAGCGAGCGAGTGGGGGAGTGGGGATTTAGGGTTTCGGTCGACGGGGGTTAAGGGGAGTGGGGTGGGCCGGCCTGGTGGCCCAGAGGCCAGTTAGGCCGAAGCCCAGTGGGGGTGGGGGGTCCTCTTTTTTTTGTTTAGCTTTGTTTTCTGTTTTTTGTATTTTCTTTTCTTTTACTTATTTACTTTTCTGTTTTATTCCATTTTAAATCATTTAGGCATTTTATAAAAATGTGTTTACTTCACCATAATTACCGATGCAATAATAGACATAGCCCGAACATTTTATTTTAATATTTGAAAACTTTTGTCGTTTGACTTATTTAGGATTTAAATTTGAAACGGTTTTGAATTAACCCGAGATTAATTACAGTGACAGAGGTGACGTGTCACCATTAACGTGAGATCACTGTAGCGTGATTATCCGGGCGTTACAAAGAAGTACGTCGGTGGAGCTTCGAGGGGCCCACGAGGCAGGGGGCGCGTCCTAGGGGGGGCGCCCCCTACCCTCGTGACCACTTCGTGGCTTTGTTGACGGAGGGTCCAAGTCTCCTGGATCTTATCTGATGAGAAAATCACGTTTCCGAAGGTTTCATTTCGTTTGGACTCTTTTTGATATTCCTTTTCTTCAAAACCCTAAAACAGGCAAAAACAACAATTCTGGGCTGGGCCTCCGGTTAATAGGTTAGTCCCAAAAATAATATAAAAGTGGATAATAAAGACCAATAATGTCTAAAACAGTAGATAATATAGCATGGAGCAATCAAAAATTATAGATACGTTGGAGACGTATCAGTCGTCCATGACCAACTTAGTAGGCAGCGACCGTTGTTTCAGGGCTCGATCCCGGGGCACACTCCGGCGTTGAATCGCAGTCGAGAGAGCGGCCATTTGCTTCTTTCGAAGGACTACTTTGAGACACCCAACCCGCTCTTCAAAGATCACCAATTCCGACGCCGTTTTCGTATGGCTAGACATGTTTTCAGCCATATTCGGGAGGGGTGGTCGGATACGATAACTATTTTGAGTGCAAGGAGGATGCCCTTGGAAAGACTGGCTTCTCCTCTTATCAGAAATGCGCTGCAGCTATCCGGATGCTTGTATACAGAGTGCCCAGTGATCTCATCGATGAGTACACTTGTATGAGCGAGTCTACATGCCTAGACTCCATATACAAGTTCTGCAAGGCTGTGATTGCAGTGTTTGGCCCTGGGTACTTAAGAGAGCGAAATGCTGAAGATACAGCCAGCTTGTTGGCGATGAATACCAGCAGGAGTTTCCGGGGATGCTTGGCAGCATAGACTGTATGCTTTGGGAGTGAAAGAACTGCCCTTCTGCTTGCCAAGGGCAGTATAGGGGCGCATGTCAAGGCTTGCACTGTCATACTTGAGGTCGTGGCACTCTTTCTTCGACATGGCTGGATCGCACAATGATATCAACGCGCTTCAACACTCGCCAATATTTGCAAGGCTTGCCGAAGGCAACTGCTCGCCGGTGAATGTTAACATCAACGGCCACAACTACAACAAAGGATACTACCTAGCTGATGGTATCTATCCTCAGTGGATCACTATTGTGAAGATAATTTCCAACCCTGTAGGAGATAAGAGAAGGAGATTTGCACAAGAGCAAGAGAGTGCTAGGAAGGATGTGGAGCGTCCTTTGGTGTTCTGTAATCTCGATGAAGCATCATTTGGTATCCTGCTAGAACTTGGAGCACCAAAAAGTTGGGAGGGGTGATGACCGATTGTATGATCATGCACAATATGATCATAGAGGATGAGCGTCCGGAACGTATCTACGACCAAGGGTTTCAGTTCCAGAATGACAATGTTGTGCCTGAGCATAGTTCAGCCAATTTCTTCATCAAATGCATGATTGGAAAATTCACATTCAGCTGCAAGATCATTTGGTTAAGCATATGTGGGCTAACAACCAATATATGTATCTTTTTTAAAATATATTTAAGACAATTTAATCTTTATTTGGCTTGTAAGCTATGATATATTTATTTGGCTTGTGAAACTATACTATATTTGTTTGCCTTGTGAAACTATGTAAAATGTGTGTATTTTGTTTGTAAAACGACGACAAGCCGGCCGCGCGGGTGAATATGGGTCAGCGTCTTGGCACTGTCGACCCAAACCAAAAACAAAACGAATAACGAGCAGACGACCAATCTAAATGAACAAAGAACAGACAAAAAACACGTACTTTTAGATCGGCGTGTTGGAATTGCTCTTAATGCACACTATAGCCACGCTCACTGTGCACCGTTAGACTAAACCAAGGTCAATCAACAAGACGAAAGCGAGATTGACTAAACTGAACACTACTCGTACGCACCTAACTCATCCGTAGCAAACCTTTGACGTGGATTCGGAAGTTCACATGTTGGTCTCATGATCAAAAACTCAATTTATTTCATGTAAGTCAATTTGCACTTCTCTTATGCCATCAGTATTAAACAAAGGATGTAGCTATATCTCAGCTAAGCTAGATGAAAATTAATTAAATCTCATCTAACTCCTATATCGCCTGACTTTACATGGAGATTCGTGAAATGTTTTTCTCGTCCTTTTTTTTGTTTCTATTTGATTATTCGAATGGTGTACTATAAGTTAGATGACTTTGTTAATTTTCATCCACATGAGAATTAGGGGAATCTGTTAAGAAAATATGATAGTCTAAAATAATTTATCAAAATAATTAAAGATAAAACTCGGGGCCGTGCGTAGCTAGCTCTATGGGTAGCAAATTATTTCTCTATTCTCCAATGCATCACTTCAAAAGACAAAGATTGAGACTTGATTTTTACCGTTTAAATTTTCAGGCCAGGCTTCATTGGTTAGAGCAACTGTCGTGGCTGAGTAATGCCATGCCTCCTCCGTCTCATAGTATAAGGTGTATTAGTTTATTTGATATGAAATCATAATTATCTATAAAATTGCTATACAAAAATGAATCCCTTGAAATGATCGCGTAGCATATAACCACGTATCAACAAATTAATTCATTATACTAATAAATCAAGTACACATTCTGTTTTTTTTTGCGGGTGAAGTACACATTATGTTGCATTGCTATAAAAATGAAATGGGGAAGTGTGTATCTGTTGTCACTTTCTTGCTTGCAATCATGGTTCGGTCACAGGTACTTAAACTTTTCTCACTCTTGCTTGACTGCTTGTGAAATACATAAATATAATGTTTATTAACTATGCATTAATTTGTTGCGGTCCAGGCTTATCCTAATAAAATCAAATACACATTCTATTATGAAAACGGGATGTGTGTGTTTGTTGTCACTTTCTTGCTTATAATAATAGTTAGTTCATGGATGTTACTATTTTACTCTTGCTTGACTGCTTGTATGCAACATCACCTATCTACTGACCGAGAGATAATAAAATCCATCCTTTAGAACATCCATGAAATTTGCCTTTGTTAAGTGTTGCGCTTCTTGAAATTGACACCTTATTTTTCTTTACTTTATAAACAAAAGAACAATCAAGGCTACATCCTAAAAGTGCAACCTAGATCCATGACTACAGAAAATCAACACAACCCCTCGTTATTCTGCTGATTTTTTTAGCCCTTCCACATCGCCCTTTGAGGACATTTGGCAAACAACAACACCGAGATACTTTGAGAATTTTGAGATGCTCATCATTCTTCGGAAAATATGGGATGCTCGCAATGCCGAAGTCTTCAGGCAAAAAAAGCCCCAAGTGTAAGGGGTTATTCTTAGAAACATCTTTTGATCTGACACTCTGATCGCACAGATTAAAAGCACCATAACTCAAAACACACACCGTAGTTGTGGCATGACTTTCTTTCCACACGTTGGCGCAAAAATATGGTTATTTGTGCAAAGTCATATTTCATTCAAAAATGACCTTGCCTTTAATCATGCCGGGCCGAATGAGGGGCGACACATGGGATTCTCGTGATGCAGCTTTTTGGTGGAACTATCTACGTAACACGATTAATAAATTAACAAGGGTCTACAGATTTTAGAAGAAATCCATCAATGTCAAAACCCAAGACGTGTGGGGCTCTTGCTGCGTGCGCGTTTCTTTTGGAGAAACCGCTCACACTTGTGATGTTGATAGCCAATTAGCCATGGCAGTCATCATCCCTGATCCACGCAGACAGAGGAACAGCAAGCATGTGCCACTGACCCACTGGTCTCAAACATTGATGCTCACACACGTTGCGCCACCACTACCAAACGAATATGGAAGATAGACTAGTTGATTAAAATCTTGGTTTGCAGAATCTCTGGATCGGAGCACACATGCCATGATCATGGTGCCTGGATCAGTGGCTTGATTGAGGTTCCCAAAAACACTACTCAATGCTCATTGAATAATGAAAAATCATCTCGATCGATCAAATTTGATTTAAAAAATATTTAATTCTATTACAGGTGAGATGCTCAGGTATTTTTTTCAATATACAATACTCATTTTTTCCAGGCATTTAAGAAATAACAACAACTTGTTATTCCCGCAAAAAATAAGTTACTTTTATTCATGGACAGATATTAGCATTTCACGAATTAAACCATCACTTGTGCGGCGAAAAACAAACATAAATGCCCCCTAAGAAAGTCGAAGAGACAGTAGCTCTTGCGTCCACACAACAAAGAGAAAATACAAAATCTGAAGGAAGAATAGGTCAAAGTTATACGTGTTTGGTCATCTAGTCCAGAGTAAAATCATTATTTTTCCTAAAAAAAAAATGGGGAAGACGCCACAGTGACACAAATATTCCCTCGTGTGAGAAAAAGATCAAGAGCGGAGCGGAGAAGACCGAAGACCACCAAACCCAACGTGTGCGGGCTCACTTTGTTTAACAGTCGTCCTCCTCTCCCTCCTCCTCCTATTCCGCTGACAACCGCAGCAACTCCCACCCCCACCGTGGTGGCGCAGCGGCACTGGGCACAGTGGCGGCCGGGGATTGAGACCAACGCGAGAAAAAGTCTGGTGCCGTCCAGCTTCCAGGATTCTCCACCAGTGAGTCCTTTGCTCCTCCCCTCTTGCTTCCCCGGTAGTTGGTTCTTGCCGGCGCGTGGAGGGGGATGGGATTTTTCCAGCTCTCGGGTCAGTTGCTCCGTTGATTCTTCAGCTGCGGGGAGGTCACCTGGCGGCTCCGCCGGCCGGGCGCCGGTTTTTTCGTTTCTTCCGGTGAGGAACTCCTTTTAATCATTCTTGTTTTTGTTGGTTCGGTTTGTTGATGCTTCGTTAGGATCATGCGGTGTTGCTGATTTTCTTGATTCCCTCTGCAGTTTTAGGTGACCTGTGACTCAAATCTTGGCCTGGTCTTCGCTATCTGAAGACCTGACATCCCTCATCAATTTCAAGTGTGCCTGGAGAGGGGTCTACCAGATTTTGCAAGAACAAGATCTTGCAGTTCTGCATACTCTGCCACTGGATTTGGCGATGGAGAGGCAGTCCAGCTCCCGGTTCGGCGCGCTGGAGAAGCTCAAGAGCTTCCGGGGCATAGAGAAGCAGAGGAGCTTCAAGTTCCTGTCCATGGAGAAGCAGCAGAGCTTCAAGGAGAGGCGGAGCCGGGACAGCCCCGGCAAGAGGGGCGACAGCGCGCTCCACCTCGCGGCGAGGGCCGGCAATGTCTCCCACGTCCAGAGGATCTTCGCCGACTGCGATCCGGAGCTGGTGGGGGAGCTGGCCGCCCACCAGAACCTGGACGGCGAGACGGCGCTCTACGTGGCCGCCGAGAAGGGGCACGTCGACGTCGTGTGCGAGATACTCAAGGCCTGCGACGTGCAGTCAGCAGGGCTCAAGGCGACCAACAGCTTCGATGCCTTCCATATCGCTGCGAAACAGGGCCATCTGGGTTAGTTCTCATCTCTACTTCTTTCAGTTCATCGCTGATTGTGGCATTAGAAAACCTCTGTTTGTTTAGTCACAATGAACTCTGTCTGTCAAGTCAATGATTTAATGATTATGGCTGTTTGATCCTTGAATTGCATTTCTTTAGTGTGTGGGTGTGGTGAGCTGATCAGTGGAACCATTCAGGCTAGCTTGTTTATAGTTGCACATTTCTTTGTCTTATAAAAAATGACTTGTATTCCTTTGACTTTGGCAAAATTCCTAGTAATTCGTTGTGATTGCAATGAATGTTTTTCTCTCATTCATTTCCTTCTGAACATGTGGTACTAGAGCATTTACTTCTGCATTAAATTTTTGGTCCACATTCCAATCAAGAATGGTGTACCTATTGGTCCACATTCCAGCTCATCTTTCCTGCTTTGCTTGGTTTGACAGGCAAAACTGACCATGGATTCACAGTTATCTTTTATGTATGATATGTTGCTGTTGCAATATGTGTTGATGTACCCAAACAAGTGCATCAGATATGAATAATTAGTGAGATAATGAAATGTTGCTTCATCGTACATATCTTTTTATTGTGCCAGCAATCTGTGCTGAAACAAATCAACTCATGAAACTTTTAATAGTAGGCAGTGGAGGAGACCAAACCACTGCCCTACTGCTGATCCTGACTATTATGATAGTTGTATCTTCGTGGATGTTTGGCTTAGCGTTATTGTCCAGTCATTTCAACTCATATAGAGATGCTCCGTACTTTGTTTCGCAGATGTTCTGCAGGAGCTATTGCAGGCATTTCCTGCGTTAGCTATGACGACGAGTTCTGTGAATGCCACAGCTTTAGACACCGCCGCAACGCAGGGCCACATTGGTATCGTCAATCTTCTACTGGATACAGACGCAAGCCTTGCCAGGATCGCAAGAAGTAACGGGAAGACAGTTTTGCATTCGGCCGCAAGAATGGGTCATGTGGAGGTGGTAGCGTCGTTGTTGAATAAAGATCCAGATATTGGTTTCAGAACAGACAGGAAGGGTCAAACAGCACTGCACATGGCTTCTAAAGGCCAGAATGCTGAAATTCTGCTTGAGCTATTGAAGCCCAATGTCTCAGTAATCCATTTGGAGGATAACAAGGGGAATAGGGCACTGCATGTTGCAACGCGCAAGGGCAACACCGTTGTAGGTTCTCATATCTCAGAAATATCTTGCGTTTTCTTCATTATGTCTTTCTTCAGGTGTTAATAATTTGTTGCTGTATATTATTTCCTGTCCATTCTATGTTCATTTGCAAGAGATTCCTTGCTTAAACTAGCATTGTTAGATGTTCTAGAACATAATTTTAAAGAAATTTGCACTCCACCATGGCCATGCACAAATATAGTGGAAATATTTCTTTTCATAGACTTGACAAAACCATGAAGTTCTAAACAGTTTCAACCAGAATTTTAGTGGACTTGGGCATACTTGCATCCTTTGATATTTGTGTCATTTTTACAGATGGTTCAGACTTTAATATCCATTGAAGAGATTGATATCAATGCAGTCAATAAGGCTGGAGAGACTGCTTTTGCCATTGCAGAGAAACAAGGCAACGAAGAGCTTGTTAACATCCTGCGGGAGGTTGGTGGAATAACTGCAAAAGAGCAAGTAAATCCTCCGAAATCAGCCAAGCAGCTTAAGCAAACAGTGAGCGATATCAAGCATGACGTCCAGTCACAGATCAAGCAAACGCGTCAGACCAAGATGCATGTCCACAAGATCAAGAAGAGGATTCAGAAGCTCCACATTGGCGGGCTAAACAATGCCATCAACTCCAATACCGTTGTCGCAGTACTTATTGCCACGGTTGCCTTTGCATCCATATTCACCGTTCCTGGTAATTTTCTTGAGAGTATGGACAAAGCGACTGAGCCCCATATGAGCTTAGGGCAAGCACTGGTAGCAAGCAGGCCAGCCTTTATAATCTTCCTGGTCTTCGATTCCCTGGCTCTCTTTATCTCGCTTGCGGTCGTCGTCGTCCAGACTTCCCTGATTGTTGTTGAGCAGAAGGCGAAGCAGAAGATGGTGTTTGTGATGAACAAGTTGATGTGGCTCGCGTGCCTCTGCATATCAGCAGCCTTCATAGCGCTGACCTATGTCGTGGTGGGCCGCAATGACGAGTGGCTGGCCTGGTGCACGATGGCGATCGGCACCGTGATTATGCTCACCACCATTGGTTCTATGTGCTATTGCATCATCAGCCACAGGATGGAAGCGCAGAGCATGAGGAGGATCAGGAGGTCCTCCATGAGCCAGTCATGGTCCATATCAGTCGACTCGGACACGGAGCTAGACATGACCAGCAGAAACAAGACGATGTATGCGCTCTAGGACGATTGGTCGATGACCGACACCTCGTGCGGCAGAGTCATGTATATATCGGAGCCCGTTTGCCCGAGCCCGCAACACGGCATTCAGCGGATTCGACTCGAGATGTATCTAGGCCTAGGAGCATGGTAGCTGTATGTATCATGTATGTATGCAATGCAAGTGAAGCCTCCTTTGCACAAACAAAGGGAGGCATGTGGATGCAGCTCCTGGGTAGACTGGTTCCAGGCAGAGCCACTTTTTATAGGCACTATATATAGGAGGAGTAGTACTTGTGAAGCAAAGATGTTTTGCTCTTATGCTTACTACCACTGTGGACGATGATGATGATGACAATCCATACAATTATGTATACCAACCAGTATAGTAGAATAAAATTGCCATTTTGTCAAACCTGTGTGGTCATGGATGCTCATCTTGTTCTTGTGCATCATGGGTCAAAAGGAGAAGAGGTAATAGCACCACAGGTCCTCGAACTTGTCCAGGATGTGATGATTTGGTCCTCAAACTTGCAAAAGTAGATTATTTGGTCCTGAAACTTGTCTCAGATGTGCACATTTGGTCCTGGGCCAATCAACAACAGCCATGTGGAGCCAGCTGGGCCGAGCCAGTCAGCGCCGCACTTTTCGCATTTAGCCCCTTGCTGTTTATCGGAATTAACCCGTGGGACGCCTCATGTCGCCGGCAGCGCTACGAGCTTGGCCGGCACGGTGCCGGAGAGGCGGTTGTGGTCTAGCGCGAGGAACCGCAGCGTGGGCATCGCCGCCATGGACTCCGCCCAGGAGCAGAGGTTCTTGTTTGTTTTCTTGCAGAGAAGTACTATGATGAAATGTGCTCGCGGCGGCAGGCTGCTCCCTGTCCTCGCCGCGCTGTTCGTGGCGCTGCTTCTCCTCTCCGGCTCCACGGCGGAAGGGGAAGACGAGGAGGGCTCGCCGGGGCGGCGGAGGAGCCGGAGGCGCCGATGGAGGCCAAGGAGAAGGCGGCCCTGTACGCCGCCATCGGGAGCTTCGTGGGCAAGGCGTGGAACGGCTCCGGCCTCTTCTCTGACCCCTGCAGCCAGACTCCCATCCAGGTTCGTCTCGCCCACTGCTAGCTCCTTCTCTTTACTCAGTGTCTTCGGTTCTTGATTCATTCATGGGAAGTGTTAAACTCTGAACAAATTGAGTACTGGTAAACACCAAAATTTGCTCTCATTTCATAGATTTATACCCAGTTTCTTTCCTGTTCTGCATTACAATGTCTTGAGATTCACCACAAATCGCTGCTCAAAAGGATGTTGTTTGCTTGCACCTCCAATTAAATGACTTATATCTCAAAAAAATAATAATTTAAATGACTTTTGGGAACGTCCAAACAAATCGTCAAATTCTCAGCACTGCATCATCTTTTCAAATTCCCCTGTTTCACTTGTAGCAGCTCTCTTACTGTTTGATCCATTGTTCCTCCACTGTTTCTCCTTGGAGAATGCAGGATTTGCTAGACTACTTCACTGTTGGACGAGTGAGACGAAACCTTTGTTCCTCAACCTACCTACTGCCTCGCGATTCTTGCCTAATTTGGAACCTTTTTTTACTGTCTCCCTTCCTCTCTTGTGCGCAACAATTTTCTTTCCCTGCGCATGATAAGAATCTGCGATTGCAGATATGCAATGTCAATGTTTTTTAAAACACATCCCATTTGGTCTTTCTTTTCTCATGTCCTCTTCCTCTTTTTTGGAGGGCGTCCTCTTGCTCTTTTGCTTTGCCCACAAAATCATTGGTACCAACTCAGTAGGAGTAGTACATTTTTTACTTCCACCGATTTAACACTGGTTTACCTTGGTCTGATTAGCACTTTCTGGCGATCATACACATAGTTAGTTAGTTTATAACCAGGTTTACATATGCTGTTCGCAATTATTTTCACTCTCAGTGGTACTGCTAGAATTACATTCTGATCCTCATGACAAGCCAAGAAAGTTGTACCTGAACAACAGAACATGTGACCCTTCCACCTCTGTTCCTAATATTTACCCCAGCCAATTATGTTTTACTATTCATTTGCATGATTTAAGTATGCATCTATGTAGAATGTAGTAGTACAATTTTACTGACTGATGATGACGATATTTGATTCAGTGAAATAATTGCTTTTTGGATCCAATTTTTTGGCTTTCCTGCAGGGGGTGTCATCGGTCCAGTGCTCGACAACTCGCTGCAGTGCGCCCCGGACGCCAGGTTCAGCCCCAAGTTGTTCGGCCTCCGGTGCCTCAAGAGCCTCACCTTCTACGCCTACTTCCCGGCGGCCAACTCCACGGCCATCCCGGTGACAAACTGGGACAAGCTCTCCGGCACCCTCGAGACGCTCGAGTTCCACTCAAACCCGGGCCTGGCCGGCGCCATCCCGGCGTTCCTCGGCCGCCTGGCCAGCCTGCAGTCCCTGGTCCTCATCGACGACAACCTCACCGGCGCCACTGGAGCTTGGCGGGCTGGCGAAGCTGCGGCGGCTCGTGCTGTCCGGGAACGGGCTGTCGGGCCCCGTGTCGGCCACGCTCGGTAACCCCCGCCGCCTCGACGAGCTGCTGGCCATGGACATGAGCAAGAACTCTCTAACCGGGTCTCTGCCTCCGTCGCTAGGTGGGCTCAAGGGGCTGCTTAAGATGGACCTCGGCAACAACCGCCTCGACGGGCGCATCCCGCCGGAGCTCGCCGGCCTGGAGAGCCTCACGTTGCTCGACCTCCGGAACAACAACCTCACCGGCGGGCTGCCGGAGTTCGTGCTGGGCATGGCGGCCCTGCAGGACCTGCTGCTCTCGAGCAACCCGCTGCTGGGAGGAACCCTGATGCGGCACGAGAAGATGGCGAGCCTGGCCACGCTGGACCTGTTCAACGTCCCTCGCAGGCACCATCCCGGAGTCCATGGTGGCGATGCCCAGGTTGCGGTTCCTCGTGCTAGACCACAACCGCCTCTCCGGCACCGTGCCGGCCAAGCTCGTAGCGTTGCCGGCGACATGAGGCGTCCCACGGGTTAATTCGTATAAACAGCAAGGGGCTAAATGCGAAAAGTGCGGCGCTGACCGGCTCGGCCCAGCTGGCTCCACATGGCTGTTGTTGATTGACCCAGGACCAAATGCGCACATCCGAGACAAGTTTCAGGACTAAATAATCCACTTTTGCAAGTTTGAGGACCAAACCATCACATCTTGGACAAGTTCAAAGACCTGTGGTGCTATTACCTCAAAGGAGAAAGTGATGCATCATATGGTTATGGTCATTGGGAATGGGACTGCTGAACCAGAACATGTTGAACCAAAAACCAACGATGACACACATCATCACTTCTCTGGACTTTGACCGTTGAGATGAGAAAGCGAGAACAAGTTTTGCAACTGTTGACCCATCAGGTTGTGCTCAAGCAACACAGTGATTGAGCAGCTTTCATTTCACCATCAAATTCTGCCTTTTATTGTCTGGACGGAAATCCGTCAAAACTTTCAGGTAGCACTCGTCCCGGATCCCCAGAATTCCAAGACAAAATTTCATCTTGGAGCCAGGGTCTCCATCCACCCCTGAGATCCGCCGTGATCGCGTAGAGCGACCGGACCCGACGGGCGGATCGTCAGCCGGTGAGTGCCAAATCAGATGCCAAGAAGAGCGCGGCTGTGGAATTCTTGTGGAATTTTGCCCCGGTCGACACGCCTGCTGTCTCCATCTGTTCCAAGTTCCAGCAGTGCCTGACAAAACTGATCACTCGGAAAGGGTGGGCCTGGACTCCTGGTGAAGATGTGGGCGAATTTCCATCGTCCATGGGCTTGGCCGAAGGGAAAATCTAGGTTTGTTACAAAAGATACACTCCCTCTGATCCGGATCCGAGGGCGTAAATAATTAGATGGGTTTGTCTGGAGCTGTTTGACATTTCATAAATTTTACTCGGTGCGAACCAACTTGTGACTGGATGGTTAGGTGGACAGTGACATCTCAACCCACTAGGTTCCTGGTGCTTGTATTTATCCTGGATTTATTTTAGAATTTCCGGCAATGCGTGTTCAGTGGGAAAAGACATTCCCGTTGACTACGAGGCGTCTACAGTGACTTCGTAAAATCTCAAGATGATATGCCGGCTCAGTCTCTTGGAGGTGCTCATAGGAGTAGGGTGTGCGTGTGTGCGTTAATAGGGATGAGCGTATGCGCGTATATATGAGCATTTGTGTCTGTATTGTGTTAAAAAAATCTCACTCGGTCGTAGTACGCCTTTCGATGATTGGTGGGGCACTTCGTACGTAGTAAATAAAGACTAGAAAAGAGAGATAATTAATAGAAAAGATGAAACCACCTTGAAAATAGTTTACTTCATGTGTTTGACTTGTTGGCAGCTGAGTATGCGACTCCACAAGATGCCTTGAATGAAGTTTTCATGGTGGATGAGTACGAGACTCCACAAATATGCTTGAATTTTACTCCCTTCTTTTGGGTTTATTGAGCTATCTCATTTTTGGGGGGTTTCCATATTATAATTCTCAATTTCACTTCTTTTCACTACATGTTTACATTTCAAGGTGCACTAAATTGATGCATGCAAGGATTAAAAGAAACCAACCAATGCATGTAATCAGTTCTACTCATTTAGTGGTCATCCATGCATACACTATACCTAATGCAGATTAAAGTTTGAATAATTTTGTAAACTATGAGATACACTCCTCCACTCATCGTCTATCTTGGTTAATGAGATTACATATTTAAGCCCTATAAATCGGAAATGAGGGAGTACATGCATTGCAAATATGCCCCATGCTTTAACTCTCTCTATAAAAAGTGAAATGTAATCTTTGGAACAACCGTCTACCACTCGAGGCATTTATTGGTTCGTGTTTCACACTTATTTTCATCTTTTGTTATTTTTTATTTCTTGTTTTGGGCATCGTAGTTATGCAGATGCGAGGTGAACCTAGGATGCTTGTATTATCTTGATATGATGTTAGAAGTCAATAACGACGCACTTTATAAAATAATAACTTTAGCATTACTTTTGTATAGGAAAGAGATAGTATACGATTGATACGTTTTCAATGTATCTATAAACTTTGATTGCTCCATGCTATTATAATATCAATCTTGGATGTTTTATATGCAATTATATATTACTTTTTGGGACTAACTTATTAACCTAGTGTCCAGTGTCAGTTGTTGTTTTTTTACTTGTTTTTGGCTTTTCAGAAAATCAGTACCAAACGGAGTCCAAACACTATGAATTTTTTTGATGATTTTTATGGACTAAAAGGAACCCTATAAGCTTCGAAAGAAGACCAAAAGAGTCACGAGGGAGCGACAAGCCCGGGCTTGTGGGGCCCTCGTGGCACCTCTTGACCTAATTCCAAGGCTATAAATTTCCAAATATTCCCAATACATTAGGGAGCCACCCGAAATACTTTTTTTCGTCGCCGCAAGCCTCTGTTCCTTCGAGATCCCATCTGGAGGCCTTCTCTGATACTCTGTTGCAGGGGGAATCGATCACTGAGGGCATCTACATCAACCTTGCTACTCTTCCGATGATGCGTGAGTAGTTTACCACAGACCTACGGGTCCACAGCTAGTAGCTAGATGGCTTATTCTCTCTCTCTTTGATCTTTAATACAATGTTCTCCTTAATGTTTTTGGAGATCTATTCAATGTAATTTTTTAGGTGTGTTTGTTGGGATCCAATGAATTATGGGTTTATGATCAGATTATTCATGAGAAATATTTGAGTCTTTTCTGAATTGTTTTATGCATGATTGTTATAAATTTGTATTTCTCTCCGGTCTATTCGTTTAGTTCGGCTGACTAGATTGATTTATCTTGCAATGGGAGGGGTGCTTTCTGATGGGTTCGATCTTGCGGTGTTCAATACCAGTGACAGAAAGGGACATGCCACGTATTTGTATCATAGCCATTAAGGATAGAAAGATGGGGTTTATTCATACAAATTGGGTTTACTTTGTCTACATCATGTCATCTTGCTTAAGACATTATTTTATTTTTAACTTAATACCCTAGATGCATGCTTGATAGCGGTCGATGGGTGGATTAATAGTAGTAGATGCAGGCAGGAGTCGGTCTACTTGTCTCGAACATGATGCATATATACATGATCATTGTCTTGAATATCATCATAACTATGCGCTTTTCTATCAATTGCCCAACAGTAATTTGTTTACCCATCGTATGCTTATTGTTCGAGAGAGAAGTCTCTAGTGAAAACTATGGCCTCTGGGTCTACTTTTATCATATATAAAATTCAAAAATACCTTGCTGTAATTTATTTACCGTTATTTTTGTGTTTTAATCTATCTATCCATCACTACGTGATTTGATCCTTGCAATTAACCGCCGAGGGGATTGACCACCCCAGTGTTTGCGTTGGACGCAAGTATTTGCTTTTGCGCATGTATGTGCAGCTGATGACCCACAAGTGTAGTAGATCTATCGTGGCTTTTCGATAAGTAAGAGTGTCGAACCCAACGAGGAGCAGAAGGAAATGATAAGCAGTTTTCAGTAAGGTATTATCTGCAAGCACTGAAATTATCGGTAACAGATAGTTTTCTGATAAGGTAATTTGTAACGACTAGCAAGTAATAAAAGTAAATAAGGTGCAGCAAGATGGCCCAATCCTTTTTGTAGCAAAGGACAAGCCTGGACAAACTCTTATATGAAGGAAAGCGCTCCCGAGGACACATGGGAATTATTGTCAAGCTAGTTTTCATCACGTTCATATGATTCGCGTTCGGTACTTTGATAATCTGATATGTGGGTGGACTGGTGCTTGGGTGTTGTCCTTACTTGGACAAGCATCCCACTTATGATTAACCCCCATTGCAAGCATCCGCAACTACAATAGAAGTATTAAGGTAAACCTAACCATAGCATGAAATATATGGATCCAAATCAGCCCCTTACGAAGCAACGCATAAACTAGGGTTTAAGTTTCTGTCACTCTAGCAACCCATCATCTACTTATTACTTCCCAATGCCTCCCTCTAGGCCCAAACAATGGTGAAGTGTCATGTAGTCGACGTTCACATGACACCACTAGAGGGACAACATACATCTCATCAAAATATCGAATGAATACCAAATTCACATGACTACTTATAGCAAGACTTCTCACATGTCCTCAGGAACAAACATAACTACTCACAAAGCATATTCATGTTCATAATCAGAGGGGTATTAATATGCATAATGGATCTGAACATATGATCTTCCACCAAGTAAACCAACTAGCTTCAACTACAAGGAGTAATCAACACTACTGTCAACCCACAGGTACCAATCTGAGATTTGGATACAAAGATTGGATACAAGAGATGAACTAGGGTTTGAGATGAGATGGTGCTGGTGAAGATGTTGATGGAGCTTGACCCCCTCCCGATGAGAGGATCGTTGGTGATGACGATGGTGATGATTTCCCCCTCTTGGAGGGAAGTTTCCCCGATAGAACAGCTCTGCCGGAGCCCTAGATTGGTTCCGCCAAGGTTCCGCCTCGTGGCGGCGGAGTTTCTTCCCAAAAGCTTGCTTATTATTTTTTCTCGGACGAAAGACCTCATATAGCAGAAGATGGGCATCAGAGGGCCACCAGGGAGCCCACGAGGCAGGGGGGTGCCCCCCCACCCTTGTGGCCAGGGTGTGGGCCCCCTCTGGAACTTCTTTCGCCCAATATTTTTTATATATTCTGGAAATAACCTCCGTGAAGTTTCAGGACTTTTGGAGCTGTGCAGAATAGATCTCTAATATTTGCTCATTTTTCATCCCAGAATCCCAGTTGTCGGCATTCTCCCTCTTCATGTAAACTTTGTAAAATAAGAGAGAATAGGCATAAGTATTGTGACATAATGTGTAATAACAGCCCATAATGTAATAAATATCGATATAAAAGCACGATGCAAAATGAACGTATCAACTCCCCCAAGCTTAGACCTCGCTTGTCCTCAAGCGAAAGCCGAAATCGAAAAATATGTCCATATGTTTGGAGATAGAGGTGTCGATAAAAATAAAATACGGACATGAGGGCATCATGATCATTCTTAGAGTAACAACATATATATATAGTCATATGATCTCTTATGCTAAAGTAATAATTCAATCACAATTTCAAGTATGAATCATAAACTTCATTGAGAACCAACAAACTCTAATCTCAGTCATTGAGGCAATTGCAATTTATCATAACATAGGAAAGAGTCAATATAAGAGCTTTTCAGCAAGTCCACATACTCAATCATCTTTTAGTCTTTCACAATTGCTAACACTCTCGCAATATTTATGGGTATGAAGTTTTAATCGGACATAGAGAAAGATAGGGGCTTATAGTTTTACCTTCCAACGTTTTATCTCAAGGGTAATGTCAACAATAATAGTTCATGAAAACTCACATCCAATTAGCTATATATATTTGGATCTTTCCAACACATTGTGCTTGCCAAAGGATAAAATGTAAAAAGGAAAGATGAATATCACCATGACTCTTTGCATGAAGTATAAGACAAGAATAAAAGATAGGCCCTTCGCAGAGGGAAGCAGAGGTTGCCATGTGATTTTATAGTTACATGCACGAAATCTTAATGCAAAAGAACATCACTTTATATTGCCACTTGTGGTATGGACCTTTATTATGCAGTCCGTCGCTTTTATTTCTTCCATATCACAAGATCGTATAAAGCTTATTTTCTCCACACTAATAAGTCATACATATTTAGAGAGCAATTTTTATTGCTTGCACTGATGACAACTTACTTGATGGATCTTACTCAATCCATAGGTAGATATGGTGGACTCTCATGGCAAAAACGGGTTTAGGGATATTTGGAAGCACAAGTAGTATCTCTACTTGGTGCAAATAAATTGGCTAGCAAGAGTGGGAAAGACAAGCTCAACATGTTGGATGATCCATGACAATATAATTTATCTCAGATGTAAGAAAATATAACCCATTACGTTGTCTTCCTTGTCCAATGTCAACTCTTTAGCATGTCATATTTTAATGAGTGCTCACAATTATAAAAGATGTCAAAGATAGTATATTTATATGTGAAAACCTCTCTTTCTTTATTACTTCCTATTAATTGCAACGATGACCAAACCTATGTTTGTCAACTCTCAACAACTTTTATTCATCATACTCTTTATATGTGAGCTCATTACTCTCCATAAGATCCATATGATCTCTTTATTTCTTTTTATTTCTTCTCTTTTATTTTATTCCCTCAAGATCAGAGCAAAATAATCAAGCCCTTGACTCAACACTAATCTTTATTATATATATCTCATGGTCTCGATTACATAAAAAGATCATAAAGCAAAACTCACAACTAGATCATACTAAAACTTTATTCTACTAGATCAAGATATTATCAAAAGGACCAAACTAAGAAAAACGGTAAAGATAAAAGTGATGGTGATACGATACCGGGGCACTCCCCCAAGCTTGGTAGTTGCCAAGGGGAGTGCCCATACCGGATGCTCATTTCTTCTTTGTTGGTGAAGAAGGTGTTGGTGATGATGGGTAGTCGCACATCGAGCTTAAGAGATCCTCCAATTTGCGGATAATGCCCTTGCATGCGATGATATGCTCCTTCAACAAAATATTTTCACTTGTGAGATACTTGTTTTGAATACGAGCTAACTCAATCATCTCGAAAGCCTCAATCTCCGTTGGGGTAAAGAGATTGGGGTGAGGTGGAAGGATGTCTTCTTTTGCTACCGCCGGAACTTGATCCCCCATGGCCTTCTTGATCCCATAATCCTTGTTGATCTCTCCGGGTTCTTCTCTCTTCAGCTCTATCTTCATTAGCCAAGCATAGTTGCCCTCATTGTTGGAGGAGGAGGGAGACAACATGATGTTTGGCCTTGACAACCCTGGCAGAAAATAGCTCGAAACAAGAACAGGAGATTTTTGCGTGATACTGTGGTCAAAACCTTCAGGAGATTATATAATGAATTTTTACCGACCAAAAGAAGTATCATGCAAGAAAACAAAGTCTGGAGAGCACACGAGGTGCCCACGAGGCAGGGGCGCGCCCAGGGGGGTAGGGCGCGCCCTCCACCCTCGTGGAAGCCCCGTGTCCTTTCCGGTCTGCTTCTTATTTTCCTACTTTCTTATATATTCCAAAATGGAGAAATATTGCCACTAGTAGAAAAAGGGCCTTCAGTCCCGGTTCATAAGGGCCTTTAGTCCCGGTTCTGGAACCGGGACTAAAGGGTCGGTACTAATGCCTCTCCCTTTAGTCCCGGTTCAATCCAGAACCAGGACTAAAGGGCGCGGCCACGTGGAGCTCCACCTTTAGTCCCGGTTGGTAACACCAACCGGGACTAAAGGAAATTTTATGATTTTTTTTGAATTTTTTTGATTTTTTTTATTTTTAAATTTCTGAATTTTTTTAATCTCTAGTCTGTAATCACCACCACTCATCACTTCTCAATTTATCCTCTAATCACCCCTCATCATTCCAAATCATCTAACTTCCTGAACGGTCACCCATCCTCCCACTCCCCCAGCCTGAGCACGCTTAACTTCCGGGTTCTATTCTCCCTCGCTCCAAGTCTGCACTTGTTGTTTTCCTGACAATACTAAGATGTCAATCCTATTAACCTTCAGGAATTTTGCTTGAGCATGAAATGACACATTTCATAGTTTTATTTTGAAACTATTGTTTTAAAAAAACAATAATTATTTAGTAACACTAATATTTCTTGAATAATTAGTTTGACCATTGTTTGACCACAGTTTGACCAGATTTGACCAAAATTGAAATAACTGAAATAATTATTTAGTAACACTAATATTCTAGAATAATTAGTTTGACTATTGTTTGACCACAGTTTGCCCACTGTTTGAATTTTTTTCGATTTTTTTCACTCTAGATCTTAAAAGCCCCGTAACTTTTTTTCTATTAGGTTTTTGAGGATTTTGAAAATGTTTAACGGAGTCTGAAACGTTCTGGAAAGTGTCCCTTATGTATTCCTCCGGGGTTACGGTTTCAATAATATTAGTTTCAACATTTATGGGATTACCTGAGATATAATGTTTGATTCTTTGACTGTTCACCACCTTCGGATTTGTGCCTTCGAAGTTATTGATTTTTATGGCACCGGAGCGATAGACCTCCTCGATAACGTAAGGACCTTCCCATTTAGAGAGAAGTTTGCCTGCAAAAAATCTTAAGCGAGAGTTGTATAGCAATACATAATCACCTACATTAAACTCATGTTTTTGTATCCTTTTATCATGCCATCTTTTAACTTTTTCTTTAAACAGCTTGGCATTTTCATAAGCCCGGGTTCTCCATTCATCAAGTGAGCTAATGTCAAAAAGCCTCTTCTCACCGGCAAGTTTGAAGTCATAGTTGAGCTCTTTAATAGCCCAATATGCCTTATGTTCTAATTCAAGAGGTAAGTGACATGCTTTACCATAAACCATTTTATATGGAGACATACCCATAGGATTTTTATATGCAGTTCCATAAGCCCATAATGCATCATCAAGTTTCTTGGACCAATTCTTTCTAGATCTATTAACAGTCTTTTGCAAAATTAATTTGAGCTCTCTATTGCTAAGTTCTACTTGACCACTAGACTGTGGATGATATGGAGATGCAATTATATGATTAACATCATACTTAGCAAGAATTTTATGAAAGGCACCATGAATAAAATGTGAACCACCATCAGTCATTAAATATCTAGGGACTCCAAACCTCGGAAAATAACTTCTTTAAGCATCTTAATAGAGGTGTTATGATCAGCACTACTAGTTGGAATAGCTTCTACCCACTTAGTAACGTAATCAACAGCAACTAAAATATGGGTATACCCATTAGAGGAAGGAGAAGGTCCCATATAATCAAAGCCCCAAACATCAAATGGTTCAATAACAAGTGAATAATTCATAGGCATTTCTTGACGTCTACTAATATTACCAATTCTTTGACATTCATCACAAGATACGACAAACTTACGGGCATCCTTGAAGAGAGTAGGCCAATAGAAATCAGATTGCAATACCTTATGTGCAGTTCTGTCTCCAGCATGGTGTCCTCCATAAGCTTCGGAGTGACACTTGCGTAAGATATGTTCCTGTTCATGCTCAGGTACACAACGTCTAATAACACCATCTACTCCTTCTTTATAAAGGTGTGGGTCATCCTAGAAATAATGTCTTAAATCATAGAAGAACTTTTTCTTTTGCTGGTATGTGAAACTAGGTGGTATAAATTTAGCAACAATGTAATTAGCATAATCAGCATAACATGGAACAGTACGAGAAGCATTTATGACAGCTAATTGTTCATGAGGAAAGCTATCATCAATAGGTAGTGGGTCATCAAGAATATTCTCTAACCTAGACAAGTTGTCTGCAACGGGATTCTCAACTCCCTTTCTATCAATGATATGCAAATCAAATTCTTGTAGCAGGAGAACCCATCTAATAAGTCTAGGTTTAGCATCTTTCTTTTCCATAAGATATTTAATAGCAGCATGATCAGTGTGAATAGTTACTTTAGAATCAACAATATAAGGTCTGAACTTATCACAAGCAAATACAACTGCTAAGAATTCCTTTTCAGTAGTAGCATAATTTCTCTGGGCATTGTCTAGAGTTTTACTAGCATATTGAATAACATTTATTTTTTATCAACTCTTTGTCCTAGAACAACACCTACAACATAGTCACTAGCATCACACATGATTTCAAAGGGTAAATTCCAATCAGGTGGCTGAACAATAGGTGCAGAAATCAAAGCTTTCTTAAGTATTTCAAATGCTTCTACACAATAATCATCAAAGACAAAAGGAATATCTTTTTGTAACAGGTTAGTCAGAGGCCGGGAAATTTTTGAGAAGTCCTTAATGAACCTCCTATAAAAACCGGCATGACCAAGGAAACTTCTTATACCTTTGATGTCCTTGGGACACGACATCTTTTCAATAGCATCAACTTTAGCTTTGTCAACTTCAATACCTCTTTCAGAAATTTTATGCCCCAAGACAATACCTTCATTAACCATAAAATGGCACTTCTCCCAATTCAAGACAAGGTTAGTTTCTTCACATCTCTGCAAAACTCGATCAAGGTTGCTCAAGCAATCATCAAAAGAGGATCCATAAACAGAGAAATCATCCATGAAAACTTCACAGATCTTGTCACAAAAGTCAGAGAATATAGCCATCATGCATCTTTGAAAGGAGCAGGTGCATTACATAAATCAAAAGGCATACGTCTATAAGCAAAGGTACCGAAAGGGTAGGTAAACGTAGTCTTTTCTTGATCGTCAGCTGACACAGGTATTTGAGAGAAACCAGAGTAACCATCTAGAAAGCAAAAATGTGTATGTTTGGATAATTTTTCTAGCATTTGATCAATGAAAGGAAAAGGGTAATGATCTTTTTTAGTAGGTTTATTTAATTTGTGGAAATCAATTACCATCCTATAACCTGTAATAATTATTTGCGGAATCAATTCATCTTTATCATTAGGAACGACAGTAATACCTCCCTTCTTAGGGACACAATGGACAGGGCTTACCCACTGACTGTCATCAACGGGATAAATTATACCTGCTTCAAGGAGCTTTAATATTTCCTTTCTTACCACTTTTTTCATCTTAGGATTTAGCCGTCGTTGGTGATCAATAACTCGTTTGGCATCTTTCTCCAAATTTATTTTGTGTTGACATAGAGTGGGACTAATGCCCTTAAGATAATCAAGAGTATATCCAATAGCAGCACGGTGCTTCTTCAGAGTTTTCAATAATCTCTCTTCTTCATGCTCTAAAAGGTTAGCACTAATAATAACATGATATATCTTCTTTTCATCAAGATAAGCATATTTAAGAGTATCAGGCAATGGTTTAAGCTCAAACACGGGGTCACCCTTGGGTGGAGGAGGATCCCCTAGAATTTCAACAGGCAAGTTGTGTTTCAGAATAGGTCCCTGTTTAAAGAATACCTCATCTATTTCCCTTCTTTCATTCATGAACATATCATTTTCACGGTCTAGCAAATATTATTCTAAAGGATCAGTAGGAGGCACACAATAGAAGCAAGACCAATAATTTTATCTTTACTAGGCAATTCTTTATCATGAGGTTGTCTACGAAATTTAGCAAAATTAAACTCATGAGACATATCACCTAAACCAACAGAAACAATATCCTTATTGCAGTCTATCTTAGCATTAACAGTATTTAAGAAGGGTCTACCAAATATAATGGGACAAAAGTCATCTTGTGGGGAACCAAGAACAAGAAAATCAGCAGGGTATTTAACTTTCCCACACAAGACTTCAACATCTCTAACAATCCCAATCGGTGAAATAGTATCTCTATTGGCAAGTTTAATGGTAACATCGATATCTTCTATCTCAGCGGGTGCAATATCATGCATAATTTCTTCGTATAAGAAATGAGGTATTGCACTTGCACTAGCACCCATATCACATAAGCCATGATAACAATGATCTCCTATTTTAACAGAAATAACAGGCATGCCTACAACAAGTCTATGTTTATTTTTAGCATTAGGTCTAGCGATTCTAGCAGCTTCATTGCAGAAGTAAATAACATGCCCATCAATATTATCGGCCAAGAGATCTTTAACCATAACAATCTTAGGTTCAACTTTAATTTGCTCAGGGGTTTAGGTGTCTTAATATTACTTTTGTTAACCACAGTTGAGGCTTTAGCATGATTCTTTATTCTAACAGGGAAAGGTGGTTTCTCAATATAAGCAGCAGGAACAACAGGATCATCATAAGTGATAGTCTTTTCTTCAACTTTAATAGGTGCAACTGATTTTACTTCAATGGGAGGATTATATTTAAACCACTTCTCCTTAGGGAGATCAACATGAGTAGCAAAGGATTCACAGAAAGAAGCTACTATCTCAGAGTCAAGTCCATATTTAGTGCTAAATTCACGAAAAGCATCGGTATCCATAAAAGATTTAACACAATCAAAACTTAGGTGTTATACCTGACTCCTTACCTTCGTCGAGGTCCCAATCTTCAGAGTTGCGTTTAAGTCTTTCCAATAAATCCCATTTGAATTCAATAGTCTTCATCATAAAAGATCCAGCACAAGAAGTATCGAGCATGGAGCGATTACTGAGAGAAAGTCGAGCATAAAAATTTTGAATAATCATTTCTCTTGAGAGCTCATGATTGGGGCATGAATATAACATTGACTTAAGCCTCCCCCAAGCCTTGAGCGATGCTTTCTCCATCGCGAGGCCAAAAATTATATATATAATTACGATCACGATGAACAAGATGCATAGGATAAAACTTCTGATGAAATTCCAATTTCAATCGCTTGTAGTCCCATGATCCCATATCATCACATAGCCTATAGCATGTCAATGCATCTCCCTTCAAAGATAAAGGGAAGACCTTCTTCTTGATAACATCATCGGGCATACCTGCAAGCTTAAATAATCCACAAACTTCATCCACATAGATTAAGTGTAAATCGGGATGCAATGTTCCATCTTCTGCAAAAGGATTAGCTAGTAGTTTCTCTATCATACCCGAAGGAATTTCAAAGTAAACATTTTCAATAGGTTCAGTAGGTTGAGGAGAAACTCTTTGCTCTACTGGTCGGGGTGAAGATACCCCGAACAATCCCCTCAAAGGATTATGTTCCATAGTAACAAGTGACAGTAAATTTCAGCACACTATATAAATTTTTCCTTACCAAATTCCACCTACCAAAGGCGCTTCACTCCCCGACAACGGCGCCAGAAAAGAGTCTTGATGACCCACAAGTGTAGGGGATCTATCGTAGCTTTTCGATAAGTAAGAGTGTCGAACCCAACGAGGAGCAGAAGGAAATGATAAGCAGTTTTCAGTAAGGTATTATCTGCAAGCACTGAAATTATCGGTAACAGATAGTTTTGTGATAAGGTAATTGGTAACGAGTAGCAAGTACTAAAAGTAAATAAGGTGCAGCAAGATGGCCCAATCCTTTTTGTAGCAAAGGACAAGCCTGGACAAACTCTTATATGAAGGAAAGCGCTTCCGAGGACACATGGGAATTATCATCAAGCTAGTTTTCATCACATTCATATGATTCGCGTTCGGTACTTTGATAATATGATATGTGGGTGGACCGGTGCTTGGGTGCTGTCCTTACTTGGACAAGTATCCCACTTATGATTAACCCCCATTGCAAGCATCCACAACTACAACAGAAGTATTACGGTAAACCTAACCATAGCATGAAACATATGGATCCAAATCAGCCCCTTACAAAGCAACACATAAACTAGGGTTTAAGCTTCTGTCACTCTAGCAACCCATCATCTACTTATTACTTCCCAATGCCTCCCTCTAGGCCCAAACAATGGTGAAGTGTCATGTAGTCGACGTTCACATGACACCACTAGAGGGACAACATACATCTCATCAAAATATCGAACGAATACCAAATTCACATGACTACTTATAGCAAGACCCCCCCATGTCCTCAGGAACAAACGTAACTACTCACAAAGCATATTCATGTTCATAATCAGAGGGGTATTAATATGCATAATGGATCTGAACATATGATCTTCCACCAAGTAAACCAACTAGCATCAACTACAAGGAGTAAGCAACACTACTAGCAACCCACAGGTACGAATCTGACATTTGGATACAAAGATTGGATACAAGATATGAACTAGGGTTTGAGATGAGATGGCGATGGTGAAGATGTTGATGGAGATTGACCCCCTCCCGGTGAGAGGATCGTTGGTGATGACGATGGTGATGATTTCCCCCTCCCGGAGGGAAGTTTCCCCGGCAGAACAGCTCTGCCGGAGCCCTAGATTGGTTCCGCCAAAGTTCCACCTCGTGGCGGCGGAGTTTCTTCCCAAAAGCTTGCTTATTATTTTTCCTCGGACGAAAGACCTCATAGCAGAAGATGGGCATCGGAGGGTCACTAGGGAGCCCACGAGGCAGGGGGCGCGCCCCCCACCCTCGTGGCCAAGGTGTGGGCCCCCTCTGGAACTTCTTTCGCCCAATATTTTTTATATATCCTGGAAATAACTTCTGTGAAGTTTCAGGACTTTTGGAGCTGTGCAAAATAGGTCTCTAATATTTGCTCCTTTTCCATCCTAGAATCCCAGTTGCCGGCATCCTCCCTCTTGATGTAAACCTTGTAAAATAAGAGAGAATATGCATAAGTATTGTGACATAATGTGTAATAACAACCCATAATGCAATAAATATCGATATAAAAGCATGATGCAAAATGGACGTATCAGCGGCTAACGTGGTTGTGTGTGGTTCTCCTACTGGATTGATAACCTTGGTTCTTAATTGAGGAAAATACTTATCTCTACTGTAGTGTTTCATCCTCTCCTCTTCGAGAAAATTCCAGTGCCGCTCACAAATAGCAACAATATGTAGTGTTGTGCCTTTAATAGCGTCTTGTGTTAAAAAAATTAATAGTGTCTTTAGGCAAGTGGATAAGTCCCGCCGAAGAAAACCCTACTGACCCATAATAAAAACAAGATACATGTACATAATTAGATGTGATTGCCTATTCTAGAGTTGTTTGACATTTCATAAATCTGACCACGTCTTTGTAGCTTTTTGATGATTGGCGGGGTACTTCGTACTTACTAAATGAGACTACAAAAGATAAATAATAATTAATAAAAACAAAACCCACTTTGTCTATGTTTGACTTGTCAGCTGAGTATGAGACTCCACAAGATGCCTTGAATCCTTATCAAAATTAAGGCCCATGTTTTTATTCTTTCTCTAAAAAAGTGAAATGTAGTCTTGGATCAACCCTCCACCGTCTGAACGTTTATTAGTCCACATTTGACACTTATTTTCACCTTTATTTTTTTGTACTTGACGTATGCGTGCTTTGTGGTTATGCAGAGATCGCGTGTGAAGTGAACTGATCATGATTGTATTATTTTGATGTGACGTTATAAGTTAATAAAAATATCTTTCGTAAAAAAATAATTTAAAAATTAATTATGTATATGAGAGATTGTATACAATATGTTCTATTACAAAGATACTTCTATTTTATGATTTTATTTATAAATATGAAGGAAATATGCCCTAGAGGCAATAATAAAGTTATTATTTATATTTCCTTATATCATGATAAATGTTTATTATTCATGCTAGAATTGTATTAACCGGAAACTTAGTACATGTGTGAATACATAGACAAACAGAGTGTCACTAGTATGCCTCTGCTTGACTAGCTCGTTAATCAAAGATGGTTAAGTTTCCTAACCATAAACATGAATTGTCATTTGATGAACGGGATCACATCATTAGAGAATGATGTGACTGACTTGACCCATCCGTTAGCTTAGCACTATGATCGTTTAGTTTTTTTGCTATTGCTTTCTTCATAACTTATACATGTTCCTATGACTATGAGATTATGCAACTCCCGAATACCGGAGGAACACTTAGTGTGCTATCAAATGTCACAACGTAACTGGGTGATTATAAAGATGCTCTACAGGTGTCTCGGATGGTGTTTGTTGAGTTGGCATAGATCGCGATTAGGATTTGTCACTTCGATTGTCGGAGAGGTATCTCTGGGCCCTCTCAGTAATGCACATCACTATAAGCCTTGCAAGCAATGTGACTAATCAGTTAGTTGCGGGATGATGCATTACAAAACGAGTAAAGAGACTTGCCGGTAATGAGATTGAACTAGGTATGATGATACCGACGATCGAATCTCGGGCAAGTAACATATGATGACAAAGGGAACACCGTATGTTGCTATGCGGTTTGACAGAGAAAGATCTTCGTAGAATATGTAGGAGTCAATATGAGCATCCAGGTTCCGCTATTGGTTATTGATAGGAGATGTGTCTCGGTCATGTCTACATAGTTCTCGAACCCGTAGGGTCGGCACGCTTAACGTTCGATGACGATCGGTATTATGAGTTTATGTGTTTTGATGTACGGAAGGTAGTTAGGAGTCCCGAATGAGATCACGGACATGACGAGGAGTCTCAAAATGGCCGAGACATAAAGATTGATATATTGGATGACTATATTCGGACACCGAATGGTTCCGAGGTGTATCGGGTATTTACCGGAGTACCGGAAGGTTACCGGACCCCCCGGGGAGTTAATGGGCCTTGATGGGCCATAGTGGAAGAGAAGAGGAGGCGGCCAGGTGTGGCGCGCGCCCCTAGGCCCAGTCCGAATTGAGGTAGGGTCCCCCCTTTCCATCCCTCCCTCTTCCCTTCCTTCCCCCTTCTAGTTGAACTAAGAAAGAGGGAAACCTACTCCTAGTAGGAGTAGGAACCCCCCCTTGGGGCGCACCCTAGGAGGCCGGCCCTCCCCCTCCTCCACTCCTTTATATATGGGGGAGGGGGGCACCCCATAGACACAAGTTGATCTCTTAGCCGTGTGCGGTGCCCCCCTCCACAGATTTCCACCTCGGTTATATTGTCGTAGTGCTTAGGCGAAGCCCCGCGTCGGTAACTTCATCATCACTGTCACCACGCCGTTGTGCTGAAGAAACTCTCCCTCGGCCTCAGCTGGATCTAGAGTTCGAGGGACATCACCGAGCCGAACGTGTGCAGATCGCGGAGGTGCCGTGCGTTTGGTACTTGATCGGTTGGATCGCGAAGACGTTCGACTACATCAACCGCGTTACTTAACGCTTCCGCTTTCGGTCTACGAGCGTATGTGGTCACACTCTCCTCGCTTGTTGCTATGCATCTCCTAGATAGATCTTGCGTATTCGTAGGAATTTTTTTGAAATACTGCGTTCCCCAACAAAATAATACTTTACCAATGCACTATAAAATCAATATATTTTACTTCAGGCCCCACCATTATTATGTTGTATTATTTGCACCGTTTTAGAATTCATTGCTTTAATATGATGTGTAAAGTCAAGTTCAAAATGTTGATGCATATGTGTCTCGGCAACAATGGCAACAACTCGTGACACTGTGTGTGTGTGTGTGTGTGTGTGGTGGGGGGGGCTATGAGGGTACAATTGTTGGGGAACGCAGTATTTCAAAAAATTTCCTACAATCACGCAAGATCTATCTAGGAGATGCATAGCAATGAGAGGGGAGAGTGTGTCTACGTACCCTCGTAGACCGAAAGCGGTAGCGTTAAGTAACGCGGTTGATGTAGTCGAACGTCTTCGCGATCCAACCGATCAAGTACCGAACGCACGGTACCTCCGCGATCTGCACACGTTCAGCTCGGTGGCGTCCCTCAAACTCTAGATCCAGCTGAGGCTGAGGGAGAGTTTCGTCAGCACAACAGCGTGGTGACGGTGATGATGAACTTACCGACGCAGGGCTTCGCCTAAGCACTATGACAATATGACTGAGGTGTGTTTCTGTGGAGGGGGGCACCGCACACGGCTAAAACAATTGTCAACTTGTGTGTTCTAGGGTGCCCCCTGCCCCCGTATATAAAGGAGCAACGGGGAGGCTGGCCGGCCCTATAGGATGCGCCCAAGGGGGGCAATCCTACTCCTAGTAGGAGTTGGACCCCGCCCCCCCCTTTCCTAGTCCTACTAGGAAAAGAAGGAAGGAGAGGGGAAGGAGAAGGAAGGAGGGGGCGCTGCCCCTCCCCCTAGTCCAATTCGGACTAGGCCCGGGGGCACGGACAGCCCTTGGCTGCTCCCTCTCTCTCCCTTACGGCCCAATAAGGCCCATAACTTCCCCAGTGGTTCCGATAACCCTTCCGGCACTCCGATAAATACCCGATACACCTCGGAACCATTCCGGTCTCCGAATATAGTCATCCAATATATCAATATTTATGTCTCGACCATTTCGAGACTCTTCGTCATGTCCGTGGTCTCATCTGGAATTTCGAACTACCTTCGGTACATCAAAACACATAATACCGACCATCATCGAACGTTAAGCGTGCGATCGAACGTTAAGCGTGCGGACCCTACGGGTTCGAGAACTATGTAGACATGACCGAGACTCATCTCCGGTCAATAACCAACAGCGGAACCTGGATGCTCATATTGGTTCCTACATATTCTACGAAGATCTTTATCGGTCAAACCGCATAACAACATACGTTGTTCCCTTTGTCATCGGTATGTTACTTGCCCGAGATTCGATCGTCGGTATCGTCATACCTAGTTCAATATCGTTACCGCCAAGTCTCTTTACTCGTTCCGTAATGCAACATCCCGCAACTAACTCATTAGTCACATTGCTTGCAAGGCTTATAGTGATGTGCATTACCGAGAGGGCCCAGAGATACCTCTCCGAAACACGGAGTGACAAATCCTAATCTCGATCTATGCCAACTCAACAAACACCATCGGAGACACCTGTAGAGCATCTTTATAATCACCCAGTTACGTTGTGATGTTTGATAGCACACAAGGTGTTCCTCCGGTATTCGGGAGTTGCATAATCTCATAGTCATAGGAACATGTATAAGTCATGAAGAAAGCAATAGCAATAAACTAAACGATCATAGTGCTAAGCTAACGGATGGGTCTTGTCCATCACATCATTCTCTAATTATGTGATCCCGTTCATCAAATGACAACACATGTCCATGGCTAGGAAACTTAACCATCATTGATTAACGAGCTAGTCAAGTAGAGGCATACTAGGGACACTCTATTTGTCTATGTATTCACACATGTACTAAGTTTCCGGTTAATACAATTCTAGCATGAATAATAAACATTTATCATGATATAAGGAAATATAAATAACAACTTTATTATTGCCTCTAGGGCATATTTCCTTCAACAATAAGCTAAGAAATTAGCCCGTATAGAACCAAGAGAAAGATTAAGACATTTGATGAAGAAGAAAGATGGCGAATCCAGCGAGGCAGGAGGATACGCATATTTTCGTTTTATCCACTGCAAAAAACAACAAAACTATCTCTAATGAGCCACACATGATCTATGTAAAGATCTAGTTATTCGTTTTGGTCTGTGATATTTCTTTGGGTAAGGGAAAACTAGAGAAAAAGAAGCTAAATGTACATGTCGATTTTTTTGGAGTTGGAGGAATTAAAAAAAATATAGGACGTGTTTGGTTCACTGGTCGGTAACGCAAACGACAACAGTAACAGGTCGCAATGAGATCGAAGGGGTAACAACCCATTTCTTGTTTTGTTTGGCACATGCCAATAACGTTATCAGTAACCTTTATAGTGTTTGGTGTGACACTGTAATCAGAATACATCAGATAACTTTTGTATGCACGCCCGATTTCAAATTCACACAATTTCACAAGGTTTTCACATGCATTTAGTGGATGCTTCACTAGCATAACTTCAAACACATCAAACAAGTACATAATTCAAAAATATTTGCATTCATCCAAGACATCATTTAACCAGATTTTGAGACCATTTATAAATATCAACTCATTGGTACAAACTCATAATTCAATGACAATTCGAGATAAAATACATAATTAGTCCCCAAAATTTATTTTGTAAGACAAGTCCAAAGGCCAATTTCAGAATCTTGCAAAGTAGCTTTTCCAGTGACCATTCCTCTCATCTGCCACACAACCGATCTTTTCTAATCAACCTAGCTTCTTTTATCATCTGTCAATAAGCAAGAGTTAAATGAGAAATACATAAACAGACAGGAGACAACCACTAATCCAAAAATTAACAACAGAATAGGCACTGTGATTACAAAATTGTAAGCAATCCATAATTGTCATCATTTATTATGTTATTCACTAGCAAATCACTTGGCCTAGAAAGATAATTAAGAACTCTAATGATAATTTACTTGACATATCTAAGCAAATGCATATTATCCCTATTCATTGTAACTTAACATCTCATAGGTGGTTATTGAACTCTGTTATTCACCTGCATAACCAGCTTGTCAAGTAGAGATTGGATGGAACATATACTATGAAATGTCAAGCATAAGCAACAAGTCAACTAGATATTGCAAATGCATATACTAGCAACAAGTCAGGTAGAGGATGAAAATGCATATACTAACAACTAGTCAGGTAGAGATTGCAAATGCATATACTAGCTGCTAGTCAAGTAGAGATTGCAGCTGCTTATGACAACTAGCCAAGTAGAGTAGTACAGGTTATCAAACTTGATAATGTAGACTATAGAGTTTAGCAAAAGGGATTGTAGAGTTTAGCAAAAGGATACCAGCGAGCAATTTTAAGATGAACTCCCTCCTCAGATTTTCTGGAAGCATAAGCATCATGTTCATGTGATCTGGAGCTTTAGCAAATACGGATGCAGCCTCAACGATCTCACACCCAATGAAGCTAAGCCTAGTCAATTCACAACTTGCCTTCCCTTTTGATTTCTATTGAGGATCCTCTTGTGCTACTTCTCACGCCATTGATGTTGTGAATGATGTTGCCATTGTACCCACGTGTTGCGTTGCATTGTTCAGCTGGCTATTGAAATCTTGTAGCATTGTTGCAAAAGGATCACTTGGTAGTGTCACCCTCTTTGGCCTTGGTTCCTTCTTCGGCCTCTTGAAACTAGTTGCGTCCACAGAGCAAGTGTCAACAGACCGTCTAGTGGTACCTGTTGAGATTAGGTCCTCTTGATCATGTTCCTTCCTCGACAGCAATTTCATTTTGCAAGTTTACCACTGTCTCACCAAATCCTTTAACATTTTCCATCGTTGCTACAATCTTGCCATAAAGAGCATCCAGCCGCTCAAAGTACAGAAATGGGACACCATACAATCCCTTTGCCTCATTATGAATCTACATGTTTTTTTATAGAAGAAGGAACTTAGTCTCTGATAGAAATGTAACAGATCGGGGGTACATATACCAAAAGGAATCAAACAATAATATAAAAAATAACAAGGTAGGAAGGTACAACATCAAGCAATTCAACATTACAAACTACAATAGCAATGTGCACAACAACACTACAATAACATTTCAACATTGAAGGAGTTCAGTTTTAATGGATGAAGTGATCTAGCTTACAATATGCTTCATATTGTGCCTTCCCGCATTGAATTATCTTTCGGTTTGCATCCAATGTGAAACCACTTTTGGCTATCATTACTTCAAGAGCACCATATTTTGTCCTAAAGTGCCCCACTCTTGACTTAATGTGCGGAATTGAAGAGATACCACAACCCAAGCACTTCTCGGCAAGATGCTTCTCCAATATCGCCAGGTATCCATTTTTGAAGTTACCATCTACCGTCCACCTTGGATCTAAAGACAACTCATACAAGGCTTTTCATCATCCTCATTCGAAGTCCACTTCCTGTTATTCTTGCTTCTTCCACGGGACGTACTTGAGTTATCCACATCCATATCTAAAGAAGGAATAACTAATACAAATGAGAAGGAACACACACACACACATGAAATGGAACAAATACAAATGAGATGCAATTGAAACAAAAAGAAAGTTGGAAGAAAAAAATGAAAAAAAAGTAGAAATGACTTATACCTCAATTACCCCTAGCAGCCCTATGTCTGCTATACATGCCCTGCGCAAGAACATTTCGAAAGTTTGTCCGCTCATTCGAAGTTGAGAGAGAAGTGATGAATTCTAGTTGGCCTAATTCTCCCTCCATGGTTTCCAATGTTTCTTGCATTATTGGCTTGTCATTATTGAGTGGGTTGAGCGGCATATTTTGCAAGATAAGATTGTGCTAGAGTGCATATGCTATGATGATTCGACATTGTGTCTTCAACTCTTCATAGAAAAAAAGACGGGGACCCAAAAATCGCCCACTGATTCTTGAGCCTTCTAAAGGACCTTTCTACAATATTTCTGGCTCTAGCATGACACATGTTGTAATACTCATCTGCACTACGAGGTGGGTTATGTGTTGTCCAGCCACCCAAGTGGTACCTTTGAGCATGATATGGAGCTAAAATCCCTCTGGCATCTGTGTAACCAGCATCGATAAGGTAAGATTGATCTTCGGGGACACGGAACCCATTTGGCATTGAGATGGCACCTCTAAGAACGCGATCATCATGTGGAGAACCCTCCCAACCAGGTAATATGTAGATGAACGACATGTCATGTGCACACACACCTGACACATTTGTATCTATACCACCCAATCTTGATCGATATCTTATTTTCATATTAGCCGGGACGGTTACCCCCATGTACATTACATTTCCCCGAATCAAACACCTCCATAATTTATACTGAACTTCTATACTTATGTATAACTTACATGTTTGCTATATTTTTAACTTATAATTTGCTTAATTGGCATAGTCAAGCACACTAACATTAGTACTACCATAATGATATTTGGTATACAATTATTATGTATATTATTCTAAAATACATTCATGTTGTGCTATTTGTATTTTCTAGAAAAACCTTCTCGATTATTTATTGGAAAATGTATAAATAAACTATGTAGTGTGGGTTGTATGTGTAGTATTTTACCATTCTTAAATATACCCATGCTAGAGATCTCTAAAGCATACCATGAAACAAATATCTCCATAATAGTTTCTAGTGTATCATGAGATAATCATTTTATAGAGCCTCTAGCTTATAAGATGAACTGTTGGAATTAAATATTCATCAGTATTTCTTGGTCAAATGTGTTTTGCAAGTTATGGTGATTTCAGTAATGGATGAGTTATGCCTAATGCAATGTAGAAGTAACATTCGCAACCCCTGCATGCCCGGACCGCGCGGTCTGGAGGTGTTTTGTCATCCAACACAGTCCCGCATCCGTTTGTGAACCGGTCCGGACATCCGGACCGCTGCCGCGCACACGTATGACACCCCTGGCCCACCCAAAACCCTCTCCCATCCTTTCTCTCCAATGGATTTCCCGCGCCACATTCATGCTGGCCTAGAGCCGCAGCAGCCGACATTAATGTCGTGCGATGTGACCGGACAGGAGGGCAGCGTTGACCGACGCGACCAGATGGGAGACACCGCAAGCAGGAGCCGGTGTCCCCCTAAGCAAGCAGGAGACACCCGGAGCCCTCATAGGCGTCGGAGCTGCCGCAGTTGCACATCAACCTGGCGCCGGGCACGGAGATTGTGTACCTCTTCGACAATAAGTAGTTTTAGGTATGTACAAAGTATGTAGGTTGTTTATCTGCATTGCTAGTATGGATTTGAGGTATGAAGTTTGAGGTTCATGGATGTGATGGATGTTTTCTTTTTTTATGCTGCGTTTGAAGGGTGAATTTTGGTACTTCCGGTTGTAGATGCTCTTATTAGGCAGAATCGCGACTAAACTTTTCTCTGACCGGCTATGGCAGCTCCACCCCTCCTTTTGATTAGTCTATCCATGCGAGTTGTTTCAGCGAACTTGAAATTTCATAGAAATGAACCCGCAATTTTTTTCCATAGAAATGCATTTCTTTTACTGAATGTACCAACGATTTCACTGCTTGAGCGACTTGTATTACAAGACAGTTCTGCTACTCAGCGTGTAGACTGTCCATTCAGCTACATGGTGAAAATCTCTATTGCAAAATATGAACCTTTCAATCAAAAGTACTCCCTCTCTACCATAATATAAGAACGTTTTTTACACTAGTGTAGTGTCAAAAACACTCATATATTATGAGACGGAGGGAGTACTTTGCATACATTTAGGCAACGGAAAGTTCTTTTCTGAACCGAATGTTGCCATCTCCTTCCTGAAAATTCAGCCAGGATGCTGAATGCCGGCAGGGGAAGCTACCCAACCAGCTTCTTTCCATGGCTTCCAACCTTTTGCTGCCTCTGCTGCTCCTTCTCCCCGCCTGCTCTCCTCCTCCCCTTCACCACAGCCCCGTCAGCGGCATCGACACCGTTACCAGTAGCCGGCTCATGGCCACCTCTGCTCCTTCCTCTTGCCGCTGCCGGCAGTAAAGAGGGGTCTTTGCCGATACCTGTTGCTGCAGCCGGTTGACGTGGCACTCTTCTTGCAGCGCCGCCATTGCCGGCATCGACCTTCAGGTCCTTTGCACCAACCGACACTCTTCTTGTGGCGCCCCCATTGCCAGCATCGACCTTCAGATCCTTTGCACCAACCGACACTCTTCTTGTGCCACCACCATTGCCAGCATCGACCTTCAGATCTTTTGCACCAACCAAAGGATCCTTGGTCCGAGCTCTTGGGGCAGCCGCCGTGACATTCTTCATCGCGGGTTTGTCTGCGACGTTCTTGGCTGCCTTTGTGCTGCCTGGGGCTACGGTCTTCTTGTTTGACGAGGTTTTCTTAGCTGCCTTGGTGTCTGTTGTAGGAGCTGCCACTGCATTCTGCAGCCTGTTTCCCAGAGGTGTGTAGCTTGATCTCTTGTCTATTTTGTAAGATGGGGACTCTTGTTTGCAGAAGGCAGGGGACGGTCCTCTGGTGCTGAGGTTTTTCTCTGACGAAGAGCTGGGTCTTGCCGTTGGAGTGGCCGACTTTGAGGAACTGGACGTCGTAGGAGATTCAGATTTCGTCGATGTGCTACTGAGTGCATCGAGCTTTCCTGAGAACTGTCAAAGTTTCACAATGTCAAGAAATAAGATCAATGAAAAAAAAATGAATAAATCGCGAAAAAAAAAACAGCTAGTCTTCTTTGGTTTGGTGGATAACTTTGACGGTCACCCATGTGGTATTAGAAGATGATTTTTTTTATTATAAAATGTTCTGCAATCCTCATGCGGTATTTCAACTTGGTGAATGGTGAATTACTTCGATGTGTCATGATTGTTTTTATTTTTTTTTATGATGTGCGGAAGAGGTGCATGTCTTTTCTAAGGTAAGTAGAGTGAAAGTGTTGCTATTACTGTGAAGACTCGATAGCCATCATACCCTTGAAGTTTTAACTGGTTGAAGGATAGGCAGCTCCCTCTGGAAAACCATTTGGGCGGAATCAGCTTCCATCTCAAGGGAAGCGAACAGCGGGGTGGCAGGAGGAGTCTTGAGCCTGAAATCAAATGAACCGCCCCGATTTCAAAATACGCAGTAGAGAGAATAGGTCAACATGTTTTTACTGCAAGCAAATTCCATCTTTACCAATCGTAATCGTTCTTTTCGCCATCTGTGAGTAGGTAATCTCGCTTCCCCGAGGCGAGTTTGAACATGCGGCGGTCACCTATATTCAGACAAAAAAAGCGTTCTAGTCAGATTATCTATCTTCCAAGTAAAGATGTGTATCAACTTCCCTAGATCTTCCAACAGTTTATTGATACCAGTGACACAAAATCTCATCATCTTAGCCCCGGACGGCGATAGCAGAGGGGGGGGGGGGGGGGGGGGGGATAATTGCATCTCGGCGACAAAAATGAACACGCAAAGAAGTGAAAATATAAGAGACAACACCTGACCTTGGATGGCTTCAAACTCCACGGAGTACATTGGGTCAAGGAGGTTCACCTCCTTCTCCTGATCATGCCTGTACAGTTCCCCAAAGAGAAGCAGGCTCTCGTCTTCGTCCTTCCGCGCCGGAGCCGACGCGGGTGTGCCCCTCGCCATGCCGGAGAACCTCTTCATGTGCTCCATTCTTCAGGCGCTCAATGCAGGGAGCAGAGTAAACAGCCAAACTAAAGGTGCCGAGACACAGGGAGAGCAGGTACATACATGCATATATTGCATACAGTGACGGAAGCTTGCCTGAATAACAAAAGGCCAAAACTGTGCCGGCAATCCTGAAAGTTTCCCTGGAGCTCCACGCGATCTGCACAAATGCAACAAATATGTTGGCGAAAGGGACATCAAGATGCAGCCGAATGGAAAGTATTATTACATTACATTGGGCAGTACCGTTTCTTTCTCCTTGGGCTCCACATGGCACAAATTTGTTCAGTTTTGGCCCCTTCATAAAGGCCAACTGTAATTGCTTTCAGTGTGCCCCCATATAAAAACCATGCCCATAGTCGGCCGAGGCCGGGGATAAATCCGCAGCGACGACGAAAAAACAGGCTTTCACATGATATAATTCACATACAAAGAACAGAGTAGATGCAGAGAGAAGCAGGTTGCTGGTCTATGCAGAGCAGAAACAAGCATATCATGTCACTCACATTGTAGTACAGTGTCTACAGGGCCACTCACATTCACATGTAAATCATACACTTGTACGGCAACCAGTTTTAACTCCACAGTTGAGCGGTGTCGCTCCCAGATTAGTACACATCTCTGCCTGCAAAGTTCCGAAGTACTCTACGATTCTAGGCGACAAGAAGCCACTTCTAGACAGATTGTTGATTCAACACCCAGTAGTGGTGATCTCCACCAAATGGTGCGGATGTTGTCGCCGTTATTGTATATGTTTTTTCTCGAGGCCAATGACTAAGTTCACACCTTCCCTTTCTTCGACTCGTATGACTGCCTGATTGCATCCCAGAACGCAGGCATCGCCTCGGAGTCAGGAACTTCTTTGAATGACGGAAGATAGTTTAGGTCCACTATGACATGGTCTCCACTGCCCTCCTGAACCTGCGTATTCAAAGGCTATGTTTACAGTTCCGAAGTAGAATGCGCAACAACAAAAAGATAATGGTGACTGTAAGTGTTTCAGACTTCCAGTGGGACGAAGTTACTCTGTTTGTAGCTGTACCGACTACTAATAGCACAAACCATACAAGAATAAATACTTACAACAACATCAAATCCAAAAATTGTTAGTCCAAGTGATTCCTTTAACAATTTTGCAGCCTCTTCCACCACACCGATGTTCAGAGATTTGTTATCATGTACCCTGTTCAGCAGCAGCTGCTCCTTGGTAGCCACTGGAAGAGTCTTCAAACTGTGAAGCAAATTCAAATAATTTGGTATGGGAAGTACACTTTAGCAGATGAATGAAAAAGACATCCAACATCATGCCGAAAATATATACTTCCAAACTTTACCTATTAAACGTAAGAGGTTCATCCCCCGATGACGATTTTAGCAAATTTGCATTGGGCATTGAAGTTTTTACAGCATGAAAAACCTTGTCTCCAATTACATAAAATTTGTATATCTTGGACCCGTGATCAATGTATTCCTACATCACATAAATAAAACCTACACATCAGAATCTCCCGGTTGTTTCTGAAGATGAATCATCGCAAACGGTAGTTCACAGGTACAGATCTGCAGAGTGCATCAAGACTCAACACGGAATGCCTCATGAGTGTCAAAATTGAAGGAAAACACACAAGATGTGATTAATCGTCAAAACATATAATACATTAAGTGTATTATCAAATATGCCCATTTCCTTCCAAGGCACCTGCTATCAGAGAGGAAAAGGCAGAAAATTGTACCTGTAGAATAGCTGGAAGAGGCACACTAAGGTTGCTAAACTCTTCAATTTGGAAAACTAATGCCTGCAGACAACGATTTTTCATTTAGATGCATAATTCAAAAGAAAGCAAATAAAATTCCAAACTGAAAAGGGATCAAGTAGCACAATAAGTCAGCAAAACCATCTTCGTAGGAATGGTGACAAAAGGATATGATTGGAAATTAATATAATACCCGAACATTCAGTTGATGTAGAACTAAATACAAAGACAATAAGCTACCATATTGTGCGCATCAGCGACTCCACATGCTACTTGTGGCTTCACGATGAGTGGAAATGATAAATTAGCTTCTGCTAGTTGCTTCTGTAATTCACTGCCATTGAATTTTATGGCCTGCATTGGAAAATAGCAAGAAAACTCAATAGTCAAGACAAAGCCGATTGTAGACAATAAAACAATGCAACATGCATTGCACATAAATGCTCTTCAGAAGTGCATGAAGACAGGAGTGTTTAATGATGGTAGATGTCAGTAACATACAGTACAAAAGCCATGAAGTCATACTTCTGCATAAGTGTAATTCAAATAAAAAGACCTTCAAAGAATGTGGTGCTCGGAGTTTGGGCCTTCCTTCAGAGCCAAGTTCTTGCAATCTAACTAGAATTTCTTGGATTTGCAGACGATCAAGCAACGGGGAAATATTTTTGAATGGATCAATGATGCAAAAATCAGGGTATTCTTCCATAAACCTGCTTAACAAAGAGGATGATAGTGAAAACAGAATGAGTATAATACTTCAACATATCAACCTAAGAAGTTTCTGTTACAAATTATATAAAGCAAGTTATCAGATGGTTGCTACTTGTTGCTAGAAGATACGAAAGTGAAAATCCACTAAATTACTTCTGTAATCGATTGTACCTTATAACTTCAGACATTCCTGCAGAAAATGAAATTCCCCTGGGAAAACTGATGGAGCAATTTGGATCAATGGTAATGATCTCATCCGTCATTTTGTGGAGGATTATGTCAACTTCTAGAAGTTGAGAGGCTAAAGGAAGTTCAAATGAGAGTGGGACAAAGATAAGTCCATTTTCACTAGGATAAATGGGAAATGCTCCTCTCTGCAAGCAACATAGGAATAATGATGTTCCAGCAGAGATCAAATATGTACTTAGTAACACATTATAGAAAACTTGCCTTGGCAAAGTCTTCCTCACGGGATGGTTTCATTGCATAGCCAACCATCAAAATAGATGAGCTAACTATTTCCTGGATGAAAGAACACATAATTTCGAATTTAGTGCATTACAACATCACAAGAAATATGACCAAGTAGACATGAATGACAATTTAACCTTTTTAATTAAAGTAGCCAAAGTGATAAGCAGCTCTTGAAGCTTGCCAATATTTACAACTCCAGAATCTTTTGTTCCACATTCACTATCTGGATCATAAGAAGAATATCAATAGCCCTCAAAGATAATATTAGCACCTCCTTCCAATATGTAAAACAGCATGGGCTACACAGCAGATATATCATTGATGAAGTCCTAACGCCAAACAGCTAGTTGGAAACAGCATGAGATGGACAATTAACATTTCTTCCTGATTTATGCTTACCTACAGCAATAACCTTCCAGTTGTGGCTCTCAAGTTCAGAAAATAGATCTTCATCAACTCTGGAAGTAGCATAAAAACAAGAACTCGTTCTGCTCCACTCTAACATCAACTCATTTAGTAAGTGATTCCCAGTTGGAGCAGGTAGTGATATATATCCAAAGGAGTTCAAGTCTGCTGTCATTTCAAGAAAGCCTGACTGATAAAAGCAACAGAGAAGCCCCGTGTAAGCGTATACTACCTTACGGAATGATGTAAAGCATTCACAAAACAATGCCTTCAGAAGAACGGGAATGTATGCCGCAAGCCAGCAATACCAGTTTTTTTCATTTCATATGGGAGGGTACAGATATTAGCGCAGTAAACTGAGGGTTATAAAATGTTTGGCCAGAAATATTGCAAGTTTTAACCGCACAGCAGGATTTAGCAGAAGAAAACTTTGACAGACATCAAGAGTGATCAGTGCAACGGGAGCATCTGGAAATAAATCTAGCTGGATATATTGGTTCATCTGAAGTGATCATGCAAACACTTCTGTTTTAAGTATACTCAGCTCTGTATAGCCCTCATCGCGAATCATAAACAGTACAGTACAAGTATAACTGGGATGAATCAAACACAGTAACTTGAAAAAAAAAGGTTCAGAAGGGGGTAGAGACAGATGTACCACAGTAGTTGGCATTTCCTCCGTATGGCAAATTGCCTGAAACAAAAGGAGCAAGAAGATGCAGTCAGTGGACTACAAGGTACTGGTATATCATAATAATTCATCTCAGAGCGCACGCGGTGAAGAGCCGGACTCATACCACGCCCAGATTGGAGTGGCGCAGCCGCCGCAGCAGCGCCTCCGCCCCGGGACGCAGCGTGGGCACCGGCGCGGCCTCCTGCGCCCCTGCACCGACGGGATTGAGGAGGAGGGACGCATCCAGCACCAGCCGCACAGGTCGCTCCATGGCCATGGCTGCGGGGTTCGGGTCTCTCTCTTCAGCTTGGGGTGTTGGGGCCGGACTTGGAGGAAGGAGAAGCTCCTGAGCGGTGGGGCCACGTGTGAGGAGGGCCAGGTGGGTCTTCCGGGCGCGTGGCAGACAGGTGGCGGGTCGTGGCGAAATGCGGAAAGCACCTTCTCCTTTTATTTTTTTTTCTTTTCATTCTTTAATAAGGCTGATAGTGGCTACTGGCTGGTGTTGCAGGGAATCCGGTGCACTGTGTCGAGGAAAACGGACGTACCGCGTACGTCCTCATTCTTTTTAAAAATATATATAAACGGCGGGCATTTCAACAAATCTGACAAACACCGATACAAATAAATATTAAAGACCCAAACAAAAAATAAATTTTACACCATTGTCCCTAAAGTCTTTCTATCTCCATCTTTCTTTGTCACCCTCATTATTGAAGAAATTGTCGTGAAAATGGAGCGAATGCAAAGACCACGTCATAGACTTCAGCAAAAATACATGCCACAAGATGCTATAGGAACTACAGTAGAAATCTACTGCAAGATGCATGACAAGGCACATGCTTGAAGAATGTCGGCGAGGTTACTAAAGATCTATCGTAAAAAAACCGATGCGAAGGGAGAAGAACAACCATCTTAGGCTAGAAGAAGAGAGGCACTCTTCCTTTTCAAAAGTCTTTGATGGCAGACTTTTCGGCTTCATTTGCAATACGAGGAGCACTCAAACATCATCCTCGATCAAGTACTCCACATATGCATATCCTTTCTAAAATCAAACTCCCACGGATAAAACGCAGGGAGGTGAGGCCAGCGTGTAGAACATAAGGGCATCTTCAACGTGGACCTCTAAATCGCACGCACTCGTCCGGACCAAGCGGAACAAACGTGATTCGTGACCCAAAAACTACTTTGATTACATCAAAGATTGCAGGCATCGAGCTAGGAACTTCTTTGACAACGGAAGACACTTTAGGTCCACTATGACATGGTCTTCGCCACCCTCTTGAACCTGCATATCGAACGTTGGGTTTTACATTTCTAAAGTAGAACACACGCCACACAAAGCAAGCAGTACGCAACCGCCTTCTCCCCTAAGAAAAGCCTAGGGTTCCTTTGCATCCCGCCGGTCCGCGTCGTATCCGGTGACCTTAGGGCCATTGCGGCGCGGTGGATCCCGGCCCTTGCCGGCGGGAGGGCTTTGTTATTTTCAGATGTTTCCTCCAGTTTCGTTAAGCTTTGTTTCCTATTCAGAAAGACGAGATGGTGGCGGTTTCCTAAAGATGGAATAAGGTTCGCCCCGCCTAGCCTCCGTCTTGGTGGTGTGTCGATCTAGCATCGTCGGTGGGCATGTGGATGCGTGTCTCCGACGAATCTGTCCTTAGTGGATTTGCTCGGATCTGGCCGTAGTTCGTCTACGTTCGTGTGTCTTTAGGTTAGATCCTTCCGATCTACGCTACTCTTCATCGGCAGTGATTGTTGTTCTGCTACGCTGGCCCTATGGGGTCTTAGCACGACAACTTCTCAACTGTCTATTACAACAAGTTTTGCACGGCTCCGGTGAGGGAGGGGCGATGACAGCGGCGCGCCTTCGGCACACTTCGGTGCTTGTAGTCATGGCTACGTGGTCTACGGATCTGGATGTAATTTTTATTATTTCTGACGTTCGTTACTGCCATGATTAAAGATGAATAGATTGACTTTTTTCGGAAAAAATAGAGCACGCGCCATGAAAAGCTAATTGCGACCAAGTGTTCTAGATCTTGAGTGGGACAAAATGTTCAGTAGGCCACTAATTAGAAAAAGAAGAATATTGAATGGGAAATACATGAAGGCATATTTTGCCTGCTAATTAGAAAAAGAAGAATATTGGACTCCTTTTCTTTTCCAGCCTAAATAATTTAATTGCCGCTAATCAACAAATTATCCAAAGGTAATATCATCCTAAATTGTCTAGGATTATGCGCCTTGATCATCATGCCCTTTATGGAGGGAAGGAGGGAAATAGATTAAGACATATTTTGCCCGCCATAGAGAAAAAGAAGAATATTGGACTTGTTTATGGGAGGCAAGCTGAACATAGATACGTAATGCGGTATGCACTGGTCCATGAGAAGCAGGGTCTGATCTGAGTGTGGATTTTTGGAGGCCGAGCTCCAGTGAGCTCGGTATTTTGAAAAAAAAAACGTATTCAAAAGTATCAAAAAAATCTTTAAAAAAATACCATGAAAACTTATATGTATTCTGCAAGGTGTTAATTTTGTCGAAAAATGTTGTGATTTGTAGGCTGTACAAAAATAACAAATTTCTGGCCCGATAACAAAAATAAAAGGCCCATTAAAAATGCATATTTGTCTTTTTCCTGTACTCCACATGTAAATGTATAATACTGTGAAATTTTGCATATACATAGTATACATGTGCATGTGTGTTCAAAAAATAAATTTGGAATTTTTCACGCTTCAAAAAAATAAAAATTGAAAACGAGCTCACTGGAGCTCGGCCTCCGTTGGCATTTTTCCGGGTCTGATCTTCCCTTTTATTTCCTCTTTGAGTTATCAACCAATGGTATTACTAACGGGGAAGAGACACAAATCTATACGTCTGGTTGCTCCGATCGTTGCACGTATAAAGTGTTCAAGTCCTCAAGGCCATATATATAAGCGCACAAACCCGGGACATCAGATTCACCAAAGAAGCCAAACCTAGCAAGGGCCAGACAAGATGGCACGCGGACGCGGGTTCACGGGCTCCGACGCGCTGACGGCGCTCACCCACCGCCTCGCCGACCAGTTGTCGGTCACCAGGGAAACCCCCAGCAAAGTCGCCTTCTCGCCGCTCTCTATCTACTCGGCTCTATCCCTGGTGGCCGCCGGGGCCCGCGGCGGCACCCTGGACGAGCTCCTCGCCGTCCTCGGCGCGAGCTCCCGCGACGAACTCGCCGCGAACGGCCGCTTCGTGGTGGAGCACGCGCTCGCCGACCGGTCGCCGTCGGGTGGGCCACGCGTCGCGTTCGCGTCCGGCGTGTGGCACGACGCGGGGCGGGCGCTGGAGCCGGCCTACAGGGAGGCCGTCGTCGCCTCCTACTTGGCCGAGATACGCGCCGTCGACTTCCGCAACAAGGTCAGTGTCTATGTCTCATCACGTCATATATAGTTTGTATCCATGAATCCATCCATGGAGATTGACTGATTGCTGTCGATCGGTGCAGGCGGAGGAGTCGAGGGAAGAGATCAACAAGTGGGTCGCGGCGGCCACGGGCAAGCTCATCGACTCGATCCTCCCCCCGGAGTCGGTGAGCGAGGACACGGCTGTGGTGCTCGCCAACGCCATCTACTTCAAGGGCAAGTGGGAGACGCCATTCAAGAAGAAGAACACCAAGGTGGAGCGGTTCTACCTCCTGGACGGGACCGCCGTCGACGCGCCCATGATGCGCACCGGGCGGAGCCAGTACGTCGAGGAGCACGACGGCTTCAAGGTGCTCCGGCTGCCGTACAGGTCCCAGGACCCCGGCGCCTCCAAGAAGCGGCCACGCTCACGCCAAAGCGGCACCTCATCCAGAGACAATCCTGCACCACTGCCGCGGTACTCCATGTGCGTCTTCCTGCCGGACGCGCGCGACGGCCTGTGGGACCTCGTCGGCAAGATCGCGTCCAGCCCGAGCTTCCTGCGCGACCACCTGCCGGAATATGAGGTCGATGTCGACGAGTTCCGCCTGCCCAAGTTCAAGGTCTCCTTCTACGGCAAGCTGTCCTGTGTGCTTCGGGACATGGGACTCGTGGCCGCGTTCAAGGCCGACAAGGCTGACCTGACTGACATGGCGCCCGACGTCGAGGATGCCTCGGGGGAGCTAATAAAGCGGCTGGTGCTCAAGGACGTTTTCCACAGGGCGGTGGTCGAGGTGAACGAGGAAGGCACCGAGGCGGCCGCCGTCACCGTCTGTGAGGAGGAAGATGAATCGGCCTGTCAGCCTGTCGATTTCATCGCCGACCATCCGTTTGCCTTCTTTGTGATCGAGGAGGTGTCCGGTGCCGTCGTCTTCGCCGGCCATGTGCTTGATCCTACAAAACACCAAGACACATTACACGACGTGGATTAGAAACTCGACTATATTTTGTATCTCCAATAGCCACCCGCCAACTAATGACTCGAGCTTGTGAATTTTTATTTTTATTTTTATTTTGCGAAGATTGGGAGTTTAAACTGGATTCTCTATTCAAAGAGAGAAATGAGTAGGCTAATTTGGACTATTACTATTCATTGCTCCGAACCCCGATTTTTATCCGACGAGCAGAAATCACTCGAGACCAAATCAAATGGCTAGAATCGCATCAAGCTCGAGATCGAACGGCCCAAAGTCTCTGAGACATGAGAGGATATCATATGAGCATGATAACTTAGTGTCTGTTGCGCACCCAGTCGTGTCAAAGGTGGACACAATTTCTTTTAATACAGTATATACCATCGAAGTCGCTCACATACACAAGCATATATACACTCATCCCTATAAGGCTATAATCAAACACACACATACACTACCTTCAATTGAGCACCTCTGAGAGAATGACCAGCACAACAGCTTAAGATTGATAAAGTCATCAAACGTATAAGCTATGGTAGAACGTATAGAGATTGAGGAATCGCACTCTCCCCTGGGGGTGCGTGGCTTCTCATTATATAGCATCGGTATTACATATACATGGTATATACGAAAGGGTAAGCTACAAACGTATATAACCTGGATTCTAACACCCTCCCTCAATCTTAACCTGTGTCAAGAAGGTTGAGATTGCGCCACAAACTTCAAACAAAGGAAGTGGCAATGGCTTAGTGAAAATGTCCGCAAATTGATCTTTAGATGAGATGAACTTGATTTGTAGTAGCTTTTGTGCAACTCGTTCCCTCACAAAATGAAAGTCAACTTCGATATGCTTCGTCCTTGCATGGAAGACAGGATTGGATGAAAGATATGTGGCTCCAATGTTATCACACCATAGAACTGGAGGTATGTCTTGAGGAATACCCAACTCTCGCAGTAAAGATTGTACCCAAATAAGTTTGGCCGTAGCATTAGCAGCAGCTTTGTACTCAGCTTCTGTGCTACTCCGTGAAACGGTGGCTTGCTTGCGAGCATTCCAGGCGATCAAATTTGAACCAAAGAACACAGCATATCCCCCCGTAGATCGGCGATCATCAGGACATCCTGCCCAGTCTGCATCAGAGAAGGCAGACAACCCTCTAGAGGTGGTAGGCCGAAGATGTAAACCGAAGGAGGCAGTGAGACGAACATAACGCAGAATGCGTTTGACTGCAAACCAATGCGTGTCACGGGGCTCGTGAAGATACTGGCAGACACGGTTAACCGCAAAAGCAAGGTCCGGTCGAGTAATGGTAAGATATTGTAGTCCTCCAACAATACTGCGATACTTTGTAGCGTCATCAAAAGAGAGAAGCACACCAACATCAGCAGACAGCTTCTCAGTCACAGTCATGGGTGTGGTGATAGGCTTACATTTCAACATACCCGCACGCCGAAGGAGGTCCATAGAATATTTCTTCTGAGTGAGAGAGAGACCAGCAGCAGTATTAGTCACTTCTAAGCCCAAAAAATAGTGAAGAGGACCAAGATCCTTAACAGCAAAGTCATGTCGAAGACTTAGTATGAGCTTGTCGGTGGCAGTAGACGAAGAACTGATGAGAATAATGTCATCAACATAGACCATGTTGGAAATATGCCCTAGAGGCAATAATAAATTAGTTATTATTGTATATATTTCATTGTTCATGATAATCGTTTATTATCCATGCTAGAATTGTAATGATAGGAAACTCAGATACATGTGTGGATACATAGACAACACCATGTCCCTAGTAAGCCTCTAGTTGACTAGCTCGTTGATCAATAGATGGTTACGGTTTCCTGACCATGGACATTGGATGTCGTTGATAACGGGATCACATCATTAGGAGAATGATGTGATGGACAAGACCCAATCCTAAGCCTAGCACAAAGATCGTGTAGTTCGTATGCTAAAACTTTTCTAATGTCAAGTATCATTTCCTTAGACCATGAGATTGTGCAACTGCCGGATACCGTAGGAATGCTTTGGGTGTACCAAACGTCACAACGTAACTGGGTGGCTATAAAGGTTCACTACAGGTATCTCCAAAAGTGTCTGTTGGGTTGGCACGAATCGAGACCGGGATTTGTCACTCCATGTAAACGGAGAGGTATCTCTGGGCCCACTCGGTAGGACATCATCATAATGTGCACAATGTGATCAAGGAGTTGATCACAGGATGATGTGTTACGGAACGAGTAAAGAGACTTGCCGGTAATGAGATTGAACAAGGTATCGGGATACCGACGATCGAATCTCGGGCAAGTATCGTACCGCTGGATAAAGGGAATTGAATACGGGATTGATTGAATCCTCGACATCGTGGTTCATCCGATGAGATCATCATGGATCATGTGGGAGCCAACATGGGTATCCAGATCCCGCTGTTGGTTATTGACCGGAGAGTTGTCTCGGCCATGTCTGCATGACTCCCGAGCCCGTAGGGTCTACACACTTAAGGTTCGATGACGCTAGGGTTATAGGGAAAGTATGTACGCGGTTATCGAATGTTGTTCGGAGTCCCGGATGAGATCCCGGACGTCACGAGGAGTTCCGGAATGGTCCGGAGGTAAAGATTGATATATAGGAAGTATGGTTTTGGCCACCGGAAGTGTTCCGGGCATCACCGGTAGTGTACCGGGACCACCGGAGGGGTCCGGGGGTCCACCGGGAGGGGCCACCAGCCCCGGAGGCATACATGGGCCAAGTGTGAGAAGGGACCAGCCCTTAAGTGGGCTGGGGCGCCTCCCCACCAAGGCCCATGCGCCTAAGGGGAAGAGGGGGCAAACTCTAAGGGCAGATGGGCCCTAAGGCCCATGCCTGGTGCGCCTCCCTCTCCCCCTCCACTTGGCCGCCACCCCAGATGGGGATTGGGGCTGCCGCCACCCCTAGGGTGGAAACCCTAGGTGGGGGCGCAGCCCTCCCTCTCCCCCTATATATAGTGGAGGCAAAGGGGAAGCCCAACACATGAAGTTCCTTCCCTGTTGGCGCAGCCCTACCCCTCTTCCTCATCGTCTCTCGTAGTGCTTGGCGAAGCCCTGCTGGAGTCCCGCGCTCCTCCACCACCACCACGCCATCGTGCTGCTGCTGGATGGAGTCTTCCCCAACCTCTCCTTCTCCCCTTGCTGGATCAAGGCGTAGGAGACGTCACCGGGCTGTACATGTGTTGAACGCGGAGGTGCCGTCCGTTCGGCACTAGGATCATCGGTGATTTGGATCACGACGAGTACGACTTCATCAACCCCGTTCACTTGAACGCTTCCGCTTAGCGATCTACAAGGGTATGTAGATGCACTCTCCTTCCCCTCGTTGCTAGATTACTCCATAGATTGATCTCGGTGATGCGTAGAAAATTTTGAATTTTTGCTACGTTCCCCAACAGTGGCATCATGAGCTAGGTCTATGCGTAGTTTCTATGCACGAGTAGAACACAAAGCAATTGTGGGCGTCGATTTTGTCAATTTACTTGCCGTTACTAGTCTTATCTTGATTCGGCGGCATCGTGGGATGAAACGGCCCGGACCGACCTTACACGTACTCTTACGTGAGACTGGTTCCACCGACTGACATGCACTAGTTGCATAAGGTGGCTAGCGGGTGTCTGTCTCTCCCACTTTAGTCGGATCGGATTCGATGAAAAGGGTCCGTATGAAGGGTAAATAGAAATTGGCATATCACGTTGTGGTTTTCGCGTAGGTAAGAAACGTTCTTGCTAGAAACCTATAGCAGTCACATAAAAACCTGCAACAACAATTAGAGGATGTCTAACTTGTTTTTGCAGCATATGCCTTGTGATGTGATATGACCAAAAGGATGTGATGAATGATATATGTGATGTATGAGATTGATCATGTTCTTGTAATAGGAATCACGACTTGCATGTCGATGAGTATGACAACCGATAGGAGCCATAGGAGTTGTCTTAATTTATTTATGACCTGCGTGTCAACATAAACGTCATGTAATTACTTTACTTTATTGCTAAAGTGTTAGCCATAGTAGTAGAAGTAATAGATGACGAGACAACTTCAAGAAGACACGATGATGGAGATCATGATGATGAAGATCATGGTGTCATGCCGGTGACAACGATGATCATGGAGCCCCGAAGATGGAGATCAAAAGGAGCAAAATGATATTGGCCATATCATGTCACTATTTGATTGTATGTCATGTTTTGCATCTTATTTGCTTAGAACGACGGTAGCTTAAATAAGATGATCCCTCACTAAAATTTCAAGAAAAGTGTTCCCCCTAACTGTGCACCATTGCGAAGGTTCGTCGTTTCGAAGCATCACGTGATGATCGGGTGTGATAGATTCTAACGTTAGAATACAACGGGTGTAAGCCAGATTTACACACACAATACACTTAGGTTGACTTGACGAGCCTAGCATGTACAGACATGGCCTCGGAACACGGAAGACCGAAAGATCGAGCATGAGTTGTATAGAAGATACGGTCAACATGAAGATGTTCACCGATGTTGACTAGTCCGTCTCACGTGATGATCGGACACGGCCTAGTTGACTCGGATCATGTTTCACTTAGATGACTAGAGGGATGTCTATCTGAGTGGGAGTTCATTAGATGAACTCAATTATCATGAACATAGTCTGAATTGTCTTCGCAAATATGTTGTAGATAAATAGCTCACGTTGTAGCTCCCTGTTTCAATACATTCCTAGAGAAAGATTAAGTTGAAAGATATTGTAAGCAATGATGCGGACTAGGTCCGTAGTCCGAGGAGTGTCCTCACTGCTACACAGAAGGCTTACGTCTTTGATGCACCGCTCGATGTGCAAACCCCTACAACGTCGTCTGTGGATGTTGTGAACACCTGACAGACACATCCCGATGACTACTTGATAGTTTAGTGCACCATGCTTTACGGCTTAGAATCGGGATTCCAACGACGTTTTGAACGCCATAGAACATATGAGATGTTCCAAGAGCTGAAATTGGGATTTCAGGCTCATGCCCGTGTTGAGAGGTGTGAGACCTCTGACAAGTTCTTTTGCCAACAAGATGGAGGAGAATAGCTCAGCTAGTGAGCATGTGCTCAGAATGTCTGGGTGCTACAATCACTTAAATCAAGTGGGAGTTAAACTTCCAGATAATATAGTGATTGATAGAGTTCTCTAGACACTATCACTAAGCTACTAGATCTTCGTGATGAACTATGACATGCAAGGGATGGAGTTGATCCCGGAGCTGTTCGCGGTGCTTAAGGCCGCAAAAGGTAGAAATCAAGCAGGAGCATCAAGTGTTGATGGTTTAACAAGACCACTGGTTTCAAGAAGGGCAAGGGCTAGAAGGGAAACTTCATATGGATGGCAAACAAGTTGCCGCTCAAGTGAAGGAACCCGAGGTTGAACCCAAACCCGAGACTAAGTGCTTCTATTGTAAGGGGAACGGTCACTGGTAGCGGAATTACCCCAAATGCATGGTAGATAAGAAGGCTAGAAACTTCAACAAAGTATATACGTGTTATTAATGTGTACCTCACTAGTACTCCTGGTAGCACCTGGGTATTGGATACCGGTTCAGTTACTATTATTCGTGACTTGAAGCAAAAGCTACGACTAAACGGAGACTGGCTGAGGGCGAGGTGACGATGTGTGTTGGAAGTGTTTCCAAAGTTGATGAAATCACCATCGCACGCTCCATCTGCCTTCGGGATTAGTGTTGAACCTAGATAAATGTTATCAGGTGTTTACGTTGAGCATGAATATGATTTGATCATGTTCATTGCAATACGATCATTCATTTAAGTTAGAGAATAATGGTTATTCTGTTTACATGAATGATACCTTTCATGGTCATGCACCCTATGTGAATGGTTCATTGAATCTCGATCGTGGTGATACACATGTTCACGCCAAAAGATGTAGAGTTAATAATGATAGTACCATTTTCTTGTGGCACTGCCGCTTAGGTCATATTGGCGTAAGATGCATGAAGAAACTCCATATTGATGGATGTTTGGAGTCACTTGATTTTGAATCGCTTGACACATGCGAGCCATGCCTCATGGGCAGGATGACTAAGACCCCGTTTTCAGGTACAATGAAACGGGCAAGTGACTTGTTGGAAATCATACATGCTGATCCAATGAGAATTGAAGCGTGCGGTGGATATCGCTATTTTCTCATCTTCACTGACGATTTGAGTAGATATATGTATATTTACTTAATGAAGCACAAGTCTGAAACGTTTGAAAAGTTCAAGCGATTTTAGAGTGAAGTTAAGAATCATCATAACAAAAAAGATCATGTTCCTACGATCTAATTAAAAGGGGATTTTCTGAGTTATGAGTTTGGCAATCACTTAAGACATTGTGGAATTGTTTCACAGTTGAAGCCACCTGGAACACCACAAGGTAATGGTGTGTCCGGACGTCGTAATCGAACCCTATGAGATATGGTGCGATCTATGATGTCTCTTACCAACCTACCGTTTTCATTTTGAGGTTATGCGTTAGAGACAGCTGCATTCACTTTAGATAGGACACCATCTAAGTCCGTTGAGACGACGTCGTAAGAATATGGTTTGGCAAGAAACCAAAGTTGTCATTTCTTAATATTTGGGGCTGCGATGCTTAAGGCTTCAGCCGGAGAAGCTCGAACCCAGAGTGGACAAACACATCTTCATAGGATACCCAAGGGTGACAGTTGGGTATACCTTCTATTTCAGATCTGAGGGCAAATTGTTTGTCGCTAAGAACGGGTCCTTTCTCGAGAAGGAGTTTCTCTCGAAAGAATTGAGTGGGAGGAAGATAGAACTTGATGAGGTTGTCGAACCTTTACTTCAACCAGAGAGTGACACAACACAGAAAGATGTTTTCTGTGGTGCCTACGTCTGTTGAATAGGAAGTTAATGATAGTGATCATGAAGCTTCGGATCAAGTTGCTATCGAACCTCGTAGGTCGACAAGGATATGTACTACTCCTAAGTGGTACGGTAATCCTGTCTTAGATACCATGTTGTTAGACAACAATGAACCTACGATCTATGGAGAAGTGATGGTGGGCCTGTATTCCGACAAATGGTTAGAAGCCATGAAATCCGAGATAGGATCCATATATCAGAACAAAGTATGGAATTTGGTGGACTTGCCCGATGACCGGCAAGCCATAGAGATAAATGGATCTTTAAGAAGAAGACGGACGTGGGCGGTAATGTTACCGTCTATGAAGCTCGACTTGTGGGAAAGAATCTTTTCAAAAGTTCAAGGAGTTGACTACGATGAGAATTTCTCACCCGTAGCGATGCTTAAGTCCGTCGGAATCATGATAGCATTAGCTGTATTTTTCGATTATGAAATCTTACAGATGATGTCAAAACAAGTTTTCTTACCAGTTTTCGTAAGAAAAGTTGTATGTGATACAATAAAAGGTTTTTTCGATCCTAAGGATGCTAAAAGGTATGCTGGCTCTAGCAATCCTTCTATGGACTAGAGCAAGCATCTCGGAATCGGAATATATGTTTTGATGGAGTAATCAAAGCTTTTAGGTTTATACAATGTTTGCTAGAAACTTGTATTTACAAGAAAGTGAGTGGGAGCACTACAACATTTCTGATAAGTATATGTGGATGACATATTGTTGATCCGAAATAATGTAGAATTTCTGGAAAGCATAAACGGTTGTTTGAAGAGTGTTTTTCAAAGGAAGACCTGGATAAAGCTGCTTACATATTGGGCATCAAGATCTATAGAGATAGATCAAGACGCCTGATGGTACTTTCAAAGAAGGCACACCTTGACATGTTTTTGAAGGAGTTCAAAATAGTCAAAGAAGGGGTTCTTACCTGAGTTGTAAGGTGTGAAGTTGAGTAAAACTCAAAGCTTGACCACGGTAGAAGAAAGAGAAAGGACGAAGGTCGTCCCCTATGCTTTTGTCATAGGATCTATACGGTATGCCATGCTGAAGTACCGCACCTAATGTGTGCCTTGCCACATGTCTGGTAAGAGGGTACAAAGGTGATCTAGGAGTAGATCACCAGATAGCGGTCAAAATTATCCTTAGAGGAATAAGGAAATGTTTCTCGGTTATGGAGGTGATAAAGAGTTCGACGTAAAGAGTTATGTCGATGCAAGCTTAACACCTGTCCAGATAGCTCTGAGTAGAGATACCGAATACGTATAATGGAGCAACAATTTGGAATAGCTCCAAGTGGAACGTGGTAGCAGCATCTACGATATGACATAAAGTTTTGTGAAATACATAGGGATCTGAATATGGCAAGACCCGTTGACTACAACCTCTCTCACAAGCATAACATGATCAAACCCAAAACTCTTTAAGTGTTTATCACATAGTGATGTGAACTAGATCATTGAGTCTAGTAGACTCTTGGATGTTGGTCACATGGCGATGTGACCTATGAGTGTTAATTCACATGGCGATGTGAACTAGATTATTGACTCTAGTGCAAGTGGGAGACTGTTGGAAATATGCTCTAGAGGCAATAATAAATTAGTTATTATTGTATATATTTCATTGTTCATGATAATCGTTTATTATCCATGCTAGAATTGTATTGATAGGAAACTCAGATACATGTGTGGATACATAGACAACACCATGTCCCTAGTAAGCCTCTAGTTTACTAGCTCGTTGATCAATAGATGGTTACGGTTTCCTGACCATGGACATTGGATGTCGTTGATAACGGGATCACATCATTAGGAGAATGATGTGATGGACAAGACCCAATCCTAAGCCTAGCACAAAGATCGTGTAGTTCGTATGCTAAAGCTTTTCTAATGTCAAGTATCATTTCCTTAGACCATGAGATTGTGCAACTGCCGGATACCGTAGGAATGCTTTGGGTGTACCAAACGTCACAACGTAACTGGGTGGCTATAAAGGTTCACTACAGGTATCTCCGAAAGTGTCTGTTGGGTTGGCACGAATCGAGACCGGGATTTGTCACTCCGTTTAAACGGAGAGGTATCTCTGGGCCCACTCGGTAGGACATCATCATAATGTGCACAATGTGATGAAGGAGTTGATCACGGGATGATGTGTTACGGAACGAGTAAAGAGACTTGCCGGTAACGAGATTGAACAAGGTATCGGGATACCGACGATCGAATCTCGGGCAAGTATCGTACCGCTGGACAAAGGGAATTGAATACGGGATTGATTGAATCCTCGACATCATGGTTCATCCGATGAGATCATCGTGGATCATGTGGGAGCCAACATGGGTATCCAGATCCCGCTGTTGGTTATTGACCGGAGAGTTGTCTCGGCCATGTCTGCATGACTCCCAAGCCCGTAGGGTCTACACACTTAAGGTTCGATGACGCTAGGGTTATAGGGAAAGTATGTACGCGGTTACCGAATGTTGTTCGGAGTCCCGGATGAGATCCCGGACGTCACGAGGAGTTCCGGAATGGTCCGGAGGTAAAGATTGATATATAGGAAGTATGGTTTTGGCCACCGAAAGTGTTCCGGGCATCACCGGTAGTGTACCGGGACCACCGGAGGGGTCCGGGGGTCCACCGGGAGGGGCCACCAGCCCCGGAGGCATACATGGGTCAAGTGTGAGAAGGGACCAGCCCCTAAGTGGGCTAGGGCACCTCCCCACCAAGGCCCATGCGCCTAAGGGGAAGAGGGGGCAAACCCTAAGGGCAGATGGGCCCTAAGGCCCATGCCTGGTGCGCCTCCCTCTCCCCCTCCACTTGGCCGCCACCCCAGATGGGGATTGGGGCTGCCGCCACCCCTAGGGTGGAAACCCTAGGTGGGGGGTGCATCCCTCCCTCTCCCCCTATATATAGTGGAGGCAAAGGAGCAGCCCAACACATGAAGTTCCTCCCCTGTTGGCGCAGCCCTGCCCCTCTTCCTCCTCGTCTCTCATAGTGCTTGGCGAAGCCCTGCTAGAGTCCCGCGCTCCTCCACCACCACCACGCCGTCGTGCTGCTGCTGGATGGAGCCTTCCCCAACCTCTCCTTCTCCCCTTGCTGGATCAAGGCATAGGAGACGTCACCGGGCTGTACGTGTGTTGAACGCGGAGGTGCCGTCCGTTCGGCACTAGGATCATCGGTGATTTGGATCACGACGAGTACGACTTCATCAACCCCGTTCACTTGAACGCTTCCGCTTAGCGATCTACAAGGGTATGTAGATGCACTCTCCTTCCCCTCGTTGCTAGATTACTCCACAGATTGATCTTGGTGATGCGTAGAAAATTTTGAATTTCTGCTACGTTCCCCAACAGACCAAAAGGTACATCGTGAGCCCAAGGCGCTGCAGAAGAAGCAGAGATGTGTCTGCAGTAGAGGGAACAAATCCATGTGACCGAAGGGCAGAACCAAGACGAGCATGCCAAGCACGGGGGGGGGGGGGCTTGTTTGAGACCATAGATTGCTTTGATGAGCCGACAAAGATGATGTGGATGATCTGGATCAACAAAACCAGGAGGTTATCGCATATAAACCTCTTCCTCTAAGACACCATGGAGGAATGCATTCTGTATATCCAACTGTCGAAGGGACCAACCGCGGGTAACTGCCAATGAAAGAAGAAGACGAATAGTGGTTGGCTTAATTACAGGACTGAAAGTGTCTTTGTAATCAAGCCCATATCGTTGCTTAAACCCTTTTGCAACTAGTCACGCTTTATAGCGTTCAATAGAGCCATCAGCATGCTTTTTTACTTTAATATCCATTTAGAGTCAATCATATTGACCCCGGAAGGTGGAGGAACAAGTTGCCATGTCCCGTTTCTCTGAAGTGCAAGAAATTCCTGCTCCATGGCAGTTCGCCAATGAGGTATGGTCATTGCTGCTTGAAAATGACGCGGTTCAGATGTCGGGTCAGAGGCTGCCTGCGCCATGCAAGTAGCGAGCCAAGCAACAGTACCATCAGTTCTTTGCTTCGGTTGGAAAATCCCACTTTGACTACGAGTGTGCACTCGACGAGTAACAACGGGAGCCGGCTGCTGAACAGGGGATGGAACCGGTCCAGAAGAGACTGACACAGGTGATGTCACACTAGCATCATGGCTCGGTGCAGACTGACGTTCAGTTGTGGGTGTCGATGGTGCAGAGGAGACCAACTCAGTCTCATCATGAGCCGAAGTGGAGTGCGGCTCGGTTGCTGGCGAGCCAGTGGACTCAAGAGCAGTGCGCGACTCGGCGCGTATCTCGAGTGGCTCCAACTCGGCTTGAGTCTCTTGTGCATGGCGCGCATGCATGCGATTGACATGCACATGCATGGGATCCACGTCTGATGCATCACTTGGGGCTGCTTGCCTGTGATCTACGTCAGTAGCTTTCTCATCTCTTGCATCCTTTAGCAGCTTGAAACGCGCACCTCGCCCAGTACCTGCACCATGGTTAGGAAGCAAAATAGGAGAATATGCAGCATCTACAAATTGGTCAGACAAAGGAAGCGACGGTGAAGTAGAACTGGGTGGATTTGGTGACTCAGAAAATTTAGAAAAAGGATAGAGATTCTCATCGAAGATAACGTCACGAGATATATAGACACGATTAGATGGAACATGGAGACACTTATACCCTTTATGAAGAGAACTATACCCAAGAAATACACATTTTTTTGATCGAAACTCGAGTTTGTGACGATTATATGGTCGAAGGTGTGGCCAGCATGCACAACCAAAAACCTTGAGGAATGTATAGTCAGGTGTTTCATGGAGTAGACACTCAATGGGTGTTTTCATGTCTAGAACTCGTGTGGGAAGCCTATTGATGAGGAAGCATGCTGTAGAAAAGGCATCGGTCCAAAAACGAAAAGGTACAGTTGCATGTGCCAAGAGAGTTAGACCAGTTTCTACTATGTGTCGATGCTTACGTTCAGCGGAGCCATTCTGCTGATGTGTATGTGGACAGGACACACGATGTGAAATCCCAAGTTTCCCAAAAAACGTGTTGAGGTTGCGATATTCCCCTCCCCAATCTGATTGAACATGGAGGATTTTATGATTAAGTAGACGCTCAACATGAGTTTGGAATTGGAGAAATACATTAAACACATCCGCCTTGCGCTTAAGAAAATAAAGCCAAGTGAAGTGACTGTAAGCATCAATAAAACTGACATAGTAGTTATGACCACTAACTGAAGTTTGGGCAGGGCCCCATACATCTGAAAACAAAATTTCAAGAGGAGCAGTAACTACATGATTAGACAAAGAAAACGGGAGTTGATGACTTTTGCCTTGCCGACAGGCATCACACACGGACTCATCTTTATTATTAGACTCGACTGGAAGTTGATGACGATGAATGACATGACACACAACAGGAGTAGCTGGATGACCAAGGCGCGAGTGCCACTGAGACGGCTTGACACAAACACTGCTGAAGACGCTGAAACCTGATGGTGCATCAAGCGGATAGAGACCATCGTGGAAGTGACCTCTAAGAAGAACGCCCCTCGTTGCGCGATCCTTAACAAAGACATCAAAAGGGTGAAACTCAACAAAGACATCATTGTCATGAGTAAGTCTAGGAACAGATAGGAGATTACGTGTAACATCAGGAACACGGAGAACATTGTGAAGTTGAAGCTCCCTAGATGTACTAGTCGGAAGAGAAGATTGACCAATATGTGTGATGTGCATACCTGACCCATTTGCAGTGCGAATTTAGTCGTGGCCGAGGTAGGGTTCGCGCGAGTGTAGCTTTTCCATCTCATTGGTCATGTGATCTGTAGCTGCTGTATCCATGTACCAGCTTGTGTCAATGGGATAGGAGGGAGTGTGCCCGTGAGAAGAACTACCCGAACCAATAGGACCTTGCGTGGCCATGGCGGCTTGCCTCTCATTGTTGCGTCCGTCGTTGCCTATCCCCAAAAAATCACGCTTAAAGCGTTTGTGGCAGTGAGATGCAACATGCCCCTGAAACCCACAAAGCTGGCATGTGGGACGACCACCACTAGGACGACCACATGTAGGGCACGAGGATCCAGCCTTATTGTTGTTGGTGTAGTTTTGCTGCTGCTGCAATGGGGCGGGAAGAATTGCCTTGCCACCAGAAGAGGAGGACGAGTTTCCACCTGCACGGTAGGGCTGTCGTGCACCACCACGAGTCACGGCATTAGCCGAGGAGAACCCACCATGGATCTCAACAGAACGTCGAGACTCAATGCGTTGGTCGGTCTGGAGAAGTCGAGCATAGAGATCGCGAGGGGGCATCAGAGTGTCGCGTCCTTGGACCACCTCAATTAGAGAGTCGTAATCACCATCCAATCCACCCAGAATAAATCCGGTGAATTCTTCATCAGCGAGGGGTTTCCCGATGGCAGCAAGGGTATCGGCTAAGGTTTTAACTTTGTTGAAGTAAACCGTGGCTGACAGATCAAGCTTCTTCATATCCCGAAGTTGTCGACGAAGGGCCATCGAGCGTGCCGTGGATTGAGAGGAGAAGCTGCTCTCTAGGGTTGTCCAGGCGTCCCGAGAAGTTGCAGCAAACAGAATCATACCGGCCACCCCCTCTGTCAACGATGATTGGATCGCAGAGAGGATAGCTTGGTCCTGTTGTACCCAGACCGCATGTGCCCTGTTGGGAACCTGGTGTTGTGTGCCATCAGAAGTGGTGGCGATGACGGTCGATGATGGACACGGCAGCGATCCATCGACATAGCCAAGAAGGTTGTGGCTACGGAGGAGAGGAAGAACCTGTGCTCGCCAGTAGAGAAAATTCTCCGCAGACAACTTGATCGTCAACAGATGGGCGAAGTGGAACGGTGTAGGGGTGGGCACGTCGGTCACCATGGGCAGGCCGACAGGATCGGGCCGGACGACAGCGGCCGGAGCAACTGAAGAAGCAGGGGGCATTACCCCGGCCATGAAGGAGCCGAGGTTGTTGCCGATGCTGGATGGGCCAGCAGAGGTGCTAGCGACGAGGGCGTTCTGCATGCCGTTGGTGCTGGCGAGGAGAGCGGCGAGGGTAGGAGAGAAAATCCCTCCTGTGGTTGAAGGCGAGGCGGCGGCCATCGAAGCGGCGACGGCGGCGGCCGAAGGAGCAGCGGAAGACATGTTGAATCGTAACCTAAGCTGATACCATATAAGCTATGGTAGAACGTATAGAGATTGAGGAATCGCACTCTCCCCTGGGGGTGTGTGGCTTCTCATTATATAGCATCGGTATTACATATACATGGTATATACGAAAGGGTAAGCTACAAACGTATATAACCTGGATTCTAACAAAACGCGTCTCGTAGTCGAGTGAAACGTCTCCTTCCACTTAATGAACATTGCCGGAAAGCTTGAAATAAATCCAAAAAATGCGAGCACCAATGTCAAAGTCTAGGATTTGAAACCTAGTGCATTGGGGATACCACTGTCCTCCTACTAACCTATCGCAAGTTAGACACAAATTGGAGAACATAAAGGGTAAAGGATGTCGATGGGAGGGGGTGAGTGGGTGAGTGGGCGACTACCAACCTATGGTTGGGTGCTTGCATTTTCCTGAATTTATTTCATGCCTTTTGGCAATGTGTGTCCAGTGGGAGGAGATATTCCCACCGGCTATGAAGGTGTGTGATGACTTCGGCAATCTCGAGATGATATGCCGACTCAATTTCTTATAGATGCTCATAGGTGTATGATGTGCGTGCGTTTATAAAGATGAATGTATGTACGTATATATAAACGTATGTGTATGTATTATGTTAAAAAAGCAACTATAAATCTTAGAGAATCTTAACCTTCTTTGTTGATTTTAAGAGTATGGAAGGAGTGTCAATTTCACGTTCGAGTGAAAACGGATTGACTTTCACATCTAAATTTCCAGCCTAAAAACATGGCAGCTATATGTGCCAAACCACCGACACAAAAGGTCAACCCAATTAACCTAAAATCTGTTATGTGAAGAGTTCCTCTTGTTTTCTTCCCTAATCCTAGATGGCTAGGATAAACTCTCCCCTCTAGACTTTATCTACGAGTTCGTGGATTTGCCTCCCCTCCACTTACCGCTTTGGAGCATGGTGACTTATAGTGTCTGTTGCTCACTCAGTCATGCCAAAGATTGACACTGTTTCTTTTAATACAATACAATCGAAGTCGCCTACATACACGAGCATATATACACCTATATACACACACACACGTATGCCTTATCCTTACTGAGCGCCTCCGCTCCAAGAAAATGACCGACACATCATCTTAAGATTGACAAAGTTATCAAACGCACCTCATAGTCGAGGAAAACATCTCCTTCCATTTAACGAACACCGTCGAAAAGTCTGAAATAATAAATCTAGAAAAATATAAGCACCAATATTAAGTTTAGGACATAAACCCTGATGGACTGGGGATACCGCTGTCCTCCTACGAGCCTGTCCTAAGTTGGACACAATTGAAGAACATAAAGAATAAATGATGTCCATGAGAGGGGGTGATTGCCTGCGTAGGCGACTACCAACGTATGGTTGGGCGCTCGCATTTGTTTGAATTTATTTCACGCCTTTTGTCAATGTTTGCTCGGTACCCAAAACCTAAGCTTGGTTGGAGGGAGTGGAAAACTGCCCAATGCGCGAAAGTTAAAACAAAAAACTGCCAGATCTAAAAAAAAGAAAGAAAAAAATACTGCCGAGTGCGCGGTACGGATTAATTTCTTCCTTGGTACACACACGCTAGACTATAGAGTACAGACAGCAGCGGTGCGTTGATCTCACGGGCCGCCGATACACGACGCCAACATGCGCATGCTACCGAACCTCCTGGACCTGGACAGCCCGCGCCCGCCGTCCCGGCCGCCGGACGCCGGGGACAGCTCGCCGGAGAGGTCCTCTGGTGGCGGCCGGTCGTCGTCGTTGCCGAGGCCGAGCTCGTCCGCCCCGGGACGTCGGACGGGGAACCTGCAGCTCTGAGAGTACTGGTAGTGCCCGCTGCCGGCCAAGCTCTCGTGCTCCCGCCCAAGCCCACCCGCCGCGCCGGCGGGGACGGCGAGGCGCCCGTAGCGGTCCGGCGGCCTCGGCCTCCGCCTCCTGATGGCCGAGCAGAAGAAGGGGAAGATGCCCTCCATCGCCGGCCCGGATCAAGCAGTAGATCGACCGAGCCGAGCAGCGGAAGTTCTTGCTAGTTTGCTGGGTCAGTCATCTGCGCGCAGGCAGGTGCTCGACTGCTTGTCTGGTTTCATGGCGAGATTCGAGGAACTGAGGGATGGGACGAACTGGCATCCTCATCACGTTTCTTATAGCGGAAGAGGACAGTGGCGATTTGACTTGCGCATTTGTTAATCTGATGATCAGCATGATTGATGGCAGGCTCTGTCGATGGTTGCAACGACCGTGCTGCGTATGCATGTGACGGACCACGAGACGGGAACAGGAGTTTCACATGGAGATGATGGAGGCATGGAGTGGCACAGCACGATCGATCATCTCTTGATGGCCAGCGAGCGTTCCACAGCTGCTTAACCGACATCAGTTGCGGATTCGCAGGTGACTCGTGCACGTACGCACCTACAGTACGTCACTGCGTGCGAAAATTCTTCTCTTCCCATCGCACCGCCGAGCAATGCTACACCTACGAAAATATTTTTACGTATCTTACGAATGAAATGAGTTGGCAGCCTTCAATTGGATATTAGTGGAGGCTGGGGCCCACCCTGAAAATCAGGGGGGAGGGCGTTTGGTTAGGGAAAAGAAGGATTACGTAGGATACGTAACAGCATTACGTAAGTCTAGCATTTTTGCGCACCGCCGGCCGGGGATCACTCAAACTCTTTTTCCTTTTTGGGATGAATGATGTTGATTTTTTTTAGGATTTAATGATGGTTGAAATGGAGGCCCGTTGCCGCTTCGTGTGTCTTGGTGGACCGGGCCGATAGAGAAAGCGTAATAATCTCGTCGAGCGGGCCGGGGCTAAGCCCCCCTCCTCCCGTGGATCCCCAACCCCACCAAATCCACCGGATTTCGCAAAAAAAAAAAAAAACCGCCGGCCGGCCCTCCGCCGCGTTCCCCGTCGAGGCAGGCGAGTCCTGCCCCTCCTCCGTCCCCGGTTTCTCACCGTCGAGCCATCTCGGAGTGGAGGGCTAGCTCTTGGCGCGTGGATGGCGGGGGAGGAGGGAGTTGGAGGCCAGGCGCGCGTCGCCGGAAAATGCGTTGCCCGTCCTGACTTCCCGCGCCGGCGACGCTCGAGCAAGGAAGCGGGAGTGGGCGCCGGCGGCCACTCGGGTAAGACGGAAACTGTTACCACTGACATTTTTTCCAGTCCCATACTTCAGTATAGAAAGGACTAATAATAAACAAAATAAATAGTGGGGAAATAATACTGTAATAGATAATATTTAACCACTTGAAAGCCTACTCCATGAATTCAACCTTTTGTTTGCTTCTCGATTGGTTCTGCTCGGTTGTCACCACCAGGGCAGCTGATTGAACAGATAATGAAATGGAGATTTTTTTTATACATCGGCTGGATATGTTTTATTTGACAGCTAATTTCGATTTAGTACGAAATTTACATGTGATTGGCTTGTCTATCTGTAGATATATAAACCGATTGGACTACATAAACTAAGCCCAGAGCAATGGTTGTTGGATATGAGACTTTCCAATGAAACCATGCTGCATCATATCAGCACATCAATCATTTAATCGTTTCACTAACTCAGCGCAAGATGGACTAAAAATCTCTATAAAAAGGTGTACTACTAAACTACTAATTCCATAGACTGCCTGGCATAACAGGCACTAAGACTGGCATGTAGGCTTCTTCGCCGCCATGGTTAGCACTAGTTAGTAGTTACCAAACAATGGACTGAGATCTGTTTGCCAGTGTTGACTTTAATATATGAGAGTGTCTGATCTCTAACTAACTTCAGCTTGGCTACCTCTACAGCAGTGTCTGGTTTTAGTTTTGTACTGGTAGTATCGAGTGTTCATTTTGAACTTTGCTACTCGAGCTATGCATATTGAGAAGAACTAGAATCAAACTATAATAGACCTTACATCTCTGTAGTTCCATTCTGTTGTCCCCATTTCTATCATGATTGGAGATTTCACGGCCTACTTCTCATTCTAGAGAGATTCTGTTTCTCAAATCTGACCCTTGAATTATTCATCCAGCAACTACAACATCTTACTCACGAGAGACTGCTTGGCCTCCAACAAGATAAAGCCCGCAGTCAACCAAATTGAGATACACCCTTACTTACAGCCCAATTCCCCTGTGAAGTTGCCACACCTTTTTATTATTTTGCGGGGAAAGGGATTTCCTTGCTCAATCAAAGATTACAATCATTCCAAACAGGTACTTTGACTTCAGGTGAGTAATTACCAAGCCAGCATGCAGTGGATTGCTGCGACCGGACTCTCGAAGTGAGAGCATGGCCAGCCTCATTTTGAGTACGAGAAATCTTCGCATTCCTTTTTCCTGATATCAGCTGACTAATTTCCATCACCTAGTTTACATACATAGAGCAGCTCTGGCCTGGACACTTGACAAAATTGATATCCTCTTAAAAATCAATTTCCACCTTGGTTCTGGCCAGACTTGGTGGCCTATGGTCCACACTCCCAGTCAAAATAGGGCATGCGAAATTAGTTTCTGAGTCCAGACAATTAAATACCCAAGAAAAGAGCGCAAAATCAAGGTTAGAAGTGGCGAAAAATCTAGCTGGAGCGATGTATATCAGCCATGCATCTTGTGGCACTAAGAGTGCGCTTATAGGTGTACTGCCCGCTAAAAGGGTTCCTGAATATGCAGTAAAAATGACTTGAAACTTGAAAGCTTGCAGCCTGCGTTCGTAAATTGTCTAATCTAGTGGCCTAAGTCCTAACTAGCCGCCAACTAGTCAGACTGTTTGTTTGGGAGGTGTCTTGAATCGACTTGTCGACTTGAATACCTTGTTCCAGGTACTGTTGCATGAAAAGTTCATACATCCCCTCGTCTAGTAGTGGTTGATTAGTCAAATTTAATGAATCCCCTTGATTAGTAGTGTTGATTAGTCAGATTTAGCCTGTTGGAAGGCGTCTCGACTTGACTTGTCACTTAAAAAGAAAAACTTTCTCGAGACATTGTCAAGATGATGATTTTTTTTTATTCACAGCACCGTATCAAGATGATGCAACTACAGAAGAGGTCAACTTTTAGCCTTATTTTTCAAGCGGGAAAAGAGAGAGATAGCAACCTAATGCATTGATTGATGGGTTTCTTCATTCCCTCATTTTCTCCCAATTGACTTAGCCTGTCGTAGACCCTTATCCTCTTCCCAGGATTCCTTAAACAAGTCTGTGACAAGGGCAAATGTTGATTTTGGTTCCAGGAGTGAGACCATTATGCATGGTGAAGTTGCCTAGAAGTTCAGCTGATCTGGTTTGTGATAGTATGCAACTCACTCCAGGAATCTTCCTATAAGAATAGATTGCCATTTCCTAAAAAAAAGTGGAGTCGGTTGGAAGAAAGGTAACCTCCTCGTATGATTGGTTGACACTTGGTGCAGAATGCAGTTTTTGCCAATCCACATTCTCTTATTCCTAGAAACAATACTGGTAGTCAGGCACACCAATGGAATCAGTTCAAGCGAGGGTGACATGCATGAACCAGTTCTGGTACAAAGGTTGGACCTCGTCACAAGGATAATCAAGTTTAGACACCGTTCACATGGTTGACCGATACTCGAAGTTCATGAATTCCACTTCTATATACATTGCTGCTTTGCAATGACCAGCCTCTTCCCATACCACTTGACATCCCCTTCTCCCGAATCCCAAAGCCTCACACACAGTCCATAAGGCTATTTAGATTGCTTGATTGTGGGAAAGAAGACCCTGCAACAAATGGAGGGGGTGATAGCGGTTGCCATGACAGGAGCGATGTCATCACTCCTAAGCAAGCTCGCGGCCTTGCTGGAGAAGAAGTACAGGCTGTCCAAAGATGCGAAGAAGGAGATCATCTCTTTGAAAGATGAGATGAGCTCTATGAATGCTCTGCTCCTGAAGCTGTCTAGGTTCGACGAGCTCGATGAGCAACAGAAGGACTGGCGTGACAAGGTCCGTGAGCTATCTTATGGTATGGAAGACTGCATCGACATATTCATGAATGATCTTGATAGTGCTGATGCCAAGGATGGGCTTTTGGGTGAACTAAAGAAGCTCAAGGCTCACTACAAGATTGCTAACAGAATTGAAGAACTCAAGGCTCAGGTCTTGGAAGCAAGCGATCGTCACAATAGATATAAGCTTGATGAGCATGTTGGTTCTTCTCGGGGCCCTGAAGCTATTGACCCTCGTGTACAGGCACTCTACACCGAGGCCAGTAGCCTTGTAGGTATAGATCGCCCAAAGGTCAAGCTTATCGAGTTGCTGAGGATGGAGGAGAATGCACCACAACTTCATGTGGTATCAGTTGTTGGATTTGGAGGCATGGGCAAGACAACGCTTGCCAAACAAGTTCATGATAAGATCAAAAGCCAATTTGATTGCACAGCCTTTGTATCGGTGGCTCAAAATCCCAGTCTTATCAAGGTATTGTCAGATATACTCTCTGGAGTTTGGGGGCAGGTGCCTTCTTTCCTGAATGAAGAGCGCCAACTGATCGACAAACTTAGGGAAGTTCTCCAAAACAAAAGGTATGCTCCTATGACTAGATCAGCTATAACAAATGATTACTATGTATGAATAGCCACATCGTAATTGGATAACCTCCATAGAATTGACTAGTTAAGTACTATCACTTCTTTATCTGTGCTGGTTCGCAATTACATTTGCATGGCCCCATACTCTGTTGACACTTCAGACATGCCGTTACTTCTCTGACTTATCGAACTACTTGGGCTTGGTCATTTTTGCCTTTCTGTAAAACAAAGTCCACTTAAATCCATGGCATGCTTAGATCCTGAAACCAATAGTTTGTGAATGTTGTAGATCAAGGATATGTATACCCATATGACGTATCCAACTAGACTAAATGTGGGACGTTACCACCAGAGAGCACCACCATATGAGATAGGATTTGTTAGTACACAAAGCAAATTTTAGTTTGGTCTGAGACTTTGAGCACAGAAGGCACTACTTAGAAGTGGAGGCCTAAACTTCACTGTCATTTATGTTTCTAAATTGGAGAAATATAAATTTAAGTCTCAAACTTGTATACAAAGTAACTTCTGATCAGAATTACTCAAGTGGAATTTACAAGTAATCAAGATTCAAACTAAGCTGCAATTAGAAATATTTATTAGAAATTTTGCGAGCCTTTTATCTGTATATTTCTCAATTGAGACCCAAAGTGGTCAGACCCTTCCCTGGACCTGCGCTAGAGGGAACTACCTGCATCGGGCCGCATTTTTTTATTTGTATATTTCTCAATCATGCATGCTGGAAAAATTCTAGTGGTCTTTTTTTTTCTTAACCATGCAGGAGAACTGCACGTATAAAATTCCAGTGGTCTATCCGGGCTCTGCACAGGGTTCTTAGATATATGTGAAGTTAATGATGATACTTTCACTCACATTTGTTTTTTAACAATCTGTAATTACACAAATTTAACTAGCATATGTAAGAGCGATAATACCGTGGTATCCTGCTGTGGTTCTATACTATTAGTGTCACAAATCGTATTTCATATTGTTTGACAGGTACCTCATCGTCATTGATGATATATGGACAATGGAAGCCTGGAACATTATCAAATGTTCTTTGATGGAGAATAATAATGGCAGTAGAGTTATAACAACTACACGTATTGAAGATGTAGCTCAGGCATGTTCTTGTTCACATGGCCATGTTTACAAGCTCAAACCTCTTAATGATCTTGACTCAAGGAGATTATTCCATGGAAGGATTTTCCCCTCTGAAGATGCTTGTCCTGAGAAACTAATGAATGTTTCTGATGAAATTCTAAAGAAATGTCAAGGGGTTCCACTAGCCATACTGACTGTAGCCAGCCTTTTGGCTAATCATAAGGAGGTAAATTCAAAGGATTTCTGGGAAATGATACAAAACTATTTAAGTTTACAGTTGGAAGGAAACCCTGCTTTTCAATGGATGAGACATGTCCTTAATCTTGGATACAGTTATTTATCTCTGGATCTCAAGACCTGCATGCTATATCTTGGTATATTTCCTGAAGATTCTGAAATAAGAAAGGATGATTTGGTTAAGAGATGGGTCGCCGAGGGTTTTGTTGGCCTAGAGGAGATGGCAGAAAGTTATTTTAGTGAGCTCATCAATAAAAACATGATCCAAATAGCCAGGTTTGATGACTGTGGGAATGTGCTGTCTTGTCGAGTGCATGATCTAATGCTTGACTTTATCATACTGAAGTCCACAGAAGAAAACTTTATCACTGTAATTAAGGAATCCCCTATTATTCGTGATCCACATACCAGGAAATGCTCCATGGAAGTTCGCCGACTATCCCTCCAAGTCAGAAATTCAGAATGCAATCATGTGGTAGGGAGCATTGCTTTAGCCCAAGTTAGGTCATTTAACTTTTGGGGCCCTGGTCAATGTATGCCTTCTCTCTCGAGGTTTCAACTCGTGCGAGTTCTACATCTTGATGTTTATGATACCAAGGAAGAGCAGTATGATCTATCTTCTATATGCAATTTGTTCCTACTGAGATATTTGAGGATTGGAGGTTTGAAGTGTGAGAAACTCCTAAAACAATTGCAAAAATTGAAACATCTGAAGATATTGGAGATCGTCGGTGGAGAAAATGGTGCATGGCTGGATGTTCGCTACTTACCCTCAATGTTGTGGCATCTCATCATTCCTTCAGATCTGTCTTTGTTTGGTGGGATCGGCAGGATGGAAGCCCTCCGTACTTTGCATGAACTTCGCATCACAGATTTTGGGCTCCTGGATGAATTCAATCTGAGGACAAAAGTTGATCTGAAGACAAATCTGGAGATCCTGAAGGAACTCGGTAATCTGAAGAACTTGAGAGAGCTAAAGCTTCACCTGTCCGGACTCACTAACGCTTTTGAAGACTGTCTACTCCCTTCGCTCTGTAGGCTCAGCAGCCTTCAATCCCTAACCACTAGTGGAGACCACTTAAATGGTGATTGCTTGGCTTATTGGACCCCACCTCCACGCCATCTTTATAGATTGCACGTGCTGAACTGCCCCTTCTCCATGGTCCCAGATTGGATTGTGCGACTTGAAAATCTCAAAAGCTTGGAGATGCAACTTGTGTCACTGCCGAGGGTTGGTGTTGAGGTTCTCTCCAGTCTGACCTCACTGGTGCACCTTACATTGCGTGTTAGGGATCATGCTCCCGAAGAAGACGTCGTCGTTATCCGTGGTTCAACGTTCCCAAACCTCAAGAATCTTGTCTTCACATATGAAGTGCCTTGCCTGGTGTTCGAGGCAGGGGCTATGCCAAGGCTCGAGGACCTCACTATAGAGTGTTGCGCAGAAGCTGTGCAGCACGCCGATGGTGTTCTTGATGGCATCGAGCACCTGGGAAGTCTCAAGGCATGCAAGGTGAACATTTACAAGCGGGCCGGGCTCTTTAGGCAAAGTTGTTTTCATATGATGGTATGCAGTTCATGTGGAATGGAAGAAAAGGATCCACACATGCAGGGGCAGAGTCTTCAGGCTGCGATCAGGGAGGCGATCAACAAGCACCCGGGTAATCCCAATATCAGCATTATAACTTTTTGATAGTGCGATCAAGTGAAGGAGATGGGAGGAAGCACCCAAGTCAAAAAGGTAGGATAAGAAAATTTCCATACTGTTGTACTTTGTATCCTTTTATTTATGTTTTGTGAAAGCAAAACATTTTTTTTGCGAGTGGAAAACAAAACATATTGCTTTTACATATTTGGCCAATGATAGAACTCCACCATGAAGCATGCCACATGTTTGTAATACATGGTTTTGTGGAGTATATAACCCTCTCCACTCACTAATTCCTGTTGGCATAACTGTTTTTTTTAACAATCGTTGGCATAACTGTGATCTATTATGCAGGTGTTTGTTCTTGTGTATCAAATGGTTGCGATGTGAGCAGATGAAAGCTAGGGCCAAGCGATTGGAGTGTTGGGGCTTTACTACAACGCCTCAGTACAAGGAGCAAATGGAAG